>NC_058413.1:94201324-94501324 GCF_002201575.2 Neomonachus schauinslandi
CCCCCCCCCCCCCCCGCCCCTTTGGATACAGTAGTTCAGAGACAAAGTTTCCTATTTCCCCAGCACTCGTCTCCATCTCCTACCACCCAGGGGGCATCTTTCCATTCCCCACGCCCCTGGTAAGGTGAGAAGCCGGGATTCTCCCAGGGACTCAGGCTCCTGCCTTCTCCCGTCCCCCCCACCCGCCAGGCCCTCCGCCTCCTCCCAGCCCAGGGCCCTCCCTGCGCCTCCCCAGCCAGGCCAGGCCCCATTCTCCCTCCAGCCGCGGGCAGGTGGCCCATCCCTCCCTTCCTCCCAGGTAGGCCTCGTCCCGCTCCGGGTTCTTCCCCGCGTTTCCCCACATTGCGCCCCAGCAGGAACGGCCCTCCGCGCCTCGGCTCCGGAGGGGAGCGCTTGGGGCCTCGAGAAGCCGGCGGAGCCGGCGGGCCCGGGCTCCACTCACCCCTCAGCCCGGGAGGCGGGGGAGCTGCTGCGGCGGCTCCTCGGGCTGCGCCTCTCCTCCCCCCTCCCGGCCACTGCCGTCGCCGCCGCTCAGCCTCCGGCCTGGTCCCGGCCGGCCCCGGCCCGGCTCCGCTTCACCTCGTCCCCCACTCTGGCCGCCGGAGCCCAGTGTCCTGCATTGACCCGGAAGCAGCTTTCACGGCCCAACAACAACACGTGACCCTGCCGCACGTGTCACGTCCGCTGCGTGAATGGGAGGGGGCGCCGCGGGAGCAGATCCTCCTCCACCAACCTCGGGTTGCCATGGCAACGGGGAGGCCTGCGCAGGCCTGGTCCTAGCTACTAGCGCACTGCATCAGCTCTTCCGCTTGGCCGTCAGGAGGGGACACCCTAGGTGCCAAGGAGGAGTAAATTGTCCCATCAGAGTGCGGTGGGGACGGGTCAGAGCAGAGCCTGGGCAGCCGAGAGGCCGTGGCTTTACAGAAAGGAGCATTGGGCTGAACCTTTGCAGACTTACCTGGAATTTTGTCCTGGCTCTGTCACCAATTTTCTGTGTGACCCTGATTAACTCACTTCCTGCCCCTGGCTTCAGTTTCCTCACCAGGCGAGCTCTAGGCTGTAATCTAATAAAAATCCCAAGATGCTTTTGCATGAGGTTGTGCTAGCACTCTGACCTTTCTTCTGTGTCCCCTCTGCAAGGCCGGTGGCATCCTGAGCTTTCAGCGCTTCGGCACCAATGGAGTAATACCAGTTTCCATGCATTGAGCACCTTCCAGGTACTAGGCACTGTACGCAGGCTATTTCTAATTTTAACAACTTGCAAAAGTAAGCATTTTGTAGAATTGAAAACTGAAGCTCACAGAGGTTCAGTGATCTGCCCAAGACCATCCAGTGAGTAAAAGTGATCAGACTGAGATTTGAATCCAGGTCAGTCTGGCGCCAAACTAAAGTCCATGCTCTCCACATTATGACATGCTATTACTCTAGCTCCAGATACATTATATGTGACCATTGGGCTGTGATTGCTTACGGACTTATCTGTCCATTTCTTTTGCAGGAACAAAATGGAATAGGGATGGTGTTGGCTGGTCCTGAAGAGAATTCAGCCTTGTATGGATATGTCAGCTGAAGTGCTAGGAATCGGAAAGGTCTATGTGCTACACACATAAGGTGTGTGTGTTTTTATGTGGTGTGTGTCATGGAGCTGGTGAGGAGTTGTGATATGCATGCACACTTATATATTGGCTCCTAGAGTGGGGGAGACAAAATTCTTTAAGGGGGACCCAATGGTAGCTTATCACCGCAACTCCTAGGGACTTACTAACTCTCTCATCATGTTTTGTCTTACCCCATAGGTAGAGCTTAGAAAAGTTAGAGGGGGATAAAAGCCCAAAAGAGCTGGCTTTTTAAAAAAGATTTATTTAGGGCGCCTGGGTGGCTCAGTCGGTTAAGCGACTGCCTTCGGCTCAGGTCATGATCCTGGAGTCCTGGGATCGAGTCCCACATCGGGCTCCCTGCTCGGCGGGGAGTCTGCTTCTCCCTCTGACCCTCCCCCCTCTCATGCTCTCTCTATCTCATTCTCTCTCTCAAATAAATAAATAAAATCTTTAAAAAAAAAAAAAGATTTATTTATTTTAGGGATAGAGAGAAAGCAGGGGGAGGGGCAAAGGGAAAGAATCTCAAGCAGACTCCCCGCTGAGTGCAGAGCCCAGAGTAGGGCTTGATCTCAAGATCTGAGATCATGACCTGAGCCAAAATCAAGAATCAGACGCTCAACTGACTGAGCCACCAAGGTGCCCCTCTAAAAGAACTGGTCAAAGAAAATGCTTTGAGGATCAAGAGGAGGGTGAGCCAAGCAGGGTGACTTAGGTTGCTGAGGTGGGGACTTTCCTCCTTCTGCAGAGAACAGAGCAGTACCTTCAAAGTACCCTCAGTGGCAAGGACCAGAGAAGAACAAAGGGATATGTGCACAGAGGAGGAAGAACAAGGTTGATGCTGCATGGATATTTTGTTGATAGACTTCCCTGTGAGCTCAGGTACCACTGGGGACACACCGAAATACTCAGGAGGCTAGATGTCCTGTGAGCAGCTAGAAAAAGGCAAGAAATGTGGATCATTGGTGGACAATGTATATAAATACATATATGAGTATTGTCTGATTGGGTGTGATTAGTTATATATGTCTTTGTTTCTTTGAGATATCGAGTCATTTTGCTTTTGTTCCCATCTTTCTCCTTATAGAGCAAACTCCTGAAGACAAGATCAATTTCCCCACCCTTCTCCTGTCTATCTCCATAAGATGGCCAGAATTATGTTTCTAAAACTCCTATCTGATCATGTTATTTTCTGGAACTTAAAATCCTTCTGAGACTTCACTCTCAGGGTAAAGTCACAATTATTAACATGCTCCTCAAGGCTTTTCAGGGTCTGGAACCCTGCTGACTTCTCCAGTCTCATTTCTTGCCCTTCTATCCTCTTGCATTATTGCCCTCTGTTCAGCCTGGTAGCCACTAGCCACATGTGGCTATTTACATTTAAATTAATTAAAATTAAGTTAAATTAAAATTGCATTTCCTGAGTTACATGACACCACATTTCAAGTGCTCAGCAACCATATGTGACTAGTGGCTATCATATTGGACGCTATTGATACAGAATATTTTTATCATCATAGCAAGTTCTTTGGGCAGTGCGGCTCTATACTCTCAATACCTCATGTATGATATATACTGTGGGAATTTGCTCAGCTAAGCCCTTTGCTTGAAACGTTCTTCTTCCATGGGGCGCCCGGGTGGCTCAGTTGCTTAAGCGACTGCCTTTGGCTCAGGTCATGATCCTGGAGTCCCGGGATCGAGTCCCAGGATCGAGTCCCGCATCGAGTCCTGCATCGAGTCCCGCATCGGGCTCCGCATCGGGCTCCCTGCTCGGCAGGGAGTCTGCTTCTCCCTCTGACCCTCCCCTTCTCATGTGCTCTCTCTCTCTCTCAAATAAATAAATGAATAAAATCTTTAAAAAAAAAAAACATTCTTCTTCCACCTCCTTGAATCTGAAAATTCTACACAATTGCTTATTTTGTTGTCTCCTTGATAAGCATGTAAGCCTCAATGAAGGCAGGAGCTAGGTCTATCTTGTTCCCCATTGATTCTCCATTATCTTCAAAGGATTGTCATGTAGAAGGAGAGAAGAAGTGTTGAACTAAAGTGAGAGGCAGTAAAAGAAAGGCAAATTTCTGGTCTGGTTGGTTTTTTTGTTTGTTCGTTTTTGTTTTTGTTTTTAGAAATTGTTGATAATTCAATTATTTTGACCTAGAAACAGCAATTTCATACGGTTCAACCTAATAGTAAGGAAGAACTTTGGAAGAATTGGAGCTGCTTCAGTTGGTTCTAATGAGTTCTCTGTCACTGGGATAGGTTAAGCCAAAGCAGACTCTGTTGGAACAATGTGTGAATATTTCCTGGATTGGGTAGACTGCTTGACTGGTCTGAGTCTAAGAATCTAAATCAGGGTTTCTCCTACTGATTCTTTAATTCAAGGGTTGAGTAAACCATAATGACAGTCATAGCTCGCCAAAGTCTATGTACCAGATACTGCTCAAGATACTTCACATAGATGATTTCCTTAATCCCCACAGTGATCGTATGAAGTCCATTTGGATTTACCAAGTGAGACTCAGGTTAAGCAATATATCCAGAACATACAGCTAGCAAATGGCAGAGGCTGAATTCATATTTAGGTCAGTATGAAGCTGAGCTCGTAATAACCCTGTAATTAAGGGATAGAGTTCTACCATGAAGTTTCAATCATATATTTGCACATCCTCTTAATGTAACAACTGTTGGGTTTATAATGAATATATTCCTTGCACTTAGGTAGTTTGGGGAAAACAAAGATGGATAAGGCATGGCTCCTACAGTGTAGTTGGGAAGGTCATGCATATACTCAAATAATAGTGATAGAGAACAATTAATAGTATATTATTTTAAAAGGGAAGTCATCTTCTTAGCTGAAGGCATCTCTCAATAGGCAATAGGATGAGGACAGAATTATATGAGAATTCAATCATATATATGAGAATTACATGAGAACAACAACAGTACACATATGGGAACACAGGAGAAGGGAAAAACAACCACTTCACTTGAAAGAATAATGATTGGTTTGGAAATTAAGTCTGCAATATTAGTCCTGGTTTTTCCACTAACCAGCCATGTCACTGGACCTCTTCCTGCTTTATCTACCAAATAACCTGGACTGGAAAAACTACCAGGGTGAATAATTATAATTAAATAATAATTAAAATATTATGTATATACCTTTATTATACATACATGAATTTTCAAGAGAAAGTGTCAGAGATTCCATCAGATTTACAAAGAAATCACAACTCAAAAAAATGTTAGGTTTCATTGTCACTTTAAATTCTGCAATTCTGAGATTCTATATTTTATTTTTGTCAACATTATTGACATATCTGTCAGGAAATGGACTGTCATGCCAAGCTTACTGACCAAGCAAAGGGCAGAGATATTTTTATTTTAAACTGGAGAGTCATACCTAGAACGATTTAGAAAGTATCCAGATTTCCTTACTGGGCAGAATATGGTCTTAAAAAAACAATTCTTAATTTGCTTTTCTGCAATTTACATAAATGGATCAGTCATGTGGAGCTTAATTTTCAAGGAGGCCTTGCATTATTAAAAATCATTGGCAACAAAATGATGTAAGCCTTACTAACATACATACAGATTACTACACATACAAATGTACACAAATGTACAGCCCAATGAATTATCAAAAGCAAAAACCAGTGTAACACCACGCTACCAAGTCATCGAACATTGCCAGTTTCCCAAAGCCTCCTCCCTAGTCACTACAGCCGTTATTCTCCCCAAACTACTATTCTGACTTCTAATGTTGTAGCTTATTTTCCCATTTTTAAACTTTATATAAGTGGAATCATATGAGATGATTTAAATGCTTAATGCTGTGAGAGTTACCCATTTGTTGCATATAGCTGTAGTTTACTGATTTTTGTTGCTAAATAGTATTTCATATTGTAATCACACTACCACTTATTTATCCATTCCCCTGTTGAAGGACATTTGGGCTATTTCCAGTTTTTAGTTATTGTGCATAATGCTGCTATAAACATTCTTGTGCTTAACTTTTACTGCACATATATACATATTTCTGTTGGGAATATACCCAGGAATAAAATTAATGGATCTTAGCTTTGGATCAGAACTGTCCTAGAAATGTAGTACAAGTCGCCATCATATGTAATTTAAAATTTTCTAGTAGACACATTAAAAAAAGTTTTTTAAAAAGTGAAATTGATGTTAAGCATGCATTTTTAAAAAGATTTATCTATCTATCTATTTATTTATTTTTAGAGAAAGACAGAGAGTGCGAGCAGTGGGGAGGGGCAGAGGGAGAAGGAGAGAATCCCCAAGCTGACTCCCCACTCAGTGCAGAGCCCTGCATGGGGCTTGATCCTATGACCCTGAGATCATGACCTGAGTCAAAATCAAGAGTCAGACACTTAACCCACTGAGCCACCCAGGTGCCCCAAGCATGCATTTTATTAGCCCATGACATCCAAAATATTATCATTTCAACATGTTATCAAGATCAACATTATTAATCAGATATTTTACATTCTTTTATACATATTAAATCTTCAAAGTCCAATATGTATTTTACATTTAGAGCAATTTGGATTACCCACATTTCAAGTGTTCAATAAGCAATGTGGCTATGAACTACTACATTGGATGGAGCATCTTTAGGTAATACTACCTAACAGTATTCCAAAGTGGCTGTGTGCCAATTTACATTCCTGAAAGCAGTGTATGAGAGTTACAGTGGTTCCAAATCTTCATCAAAACCTGGTACTATGAGGGTGACTGGGTGGCTCAGTCAGTTAAGCGTCTGCCTTCGGCTCAGGTCATGATCCCAGGGTCTTGGGATTGAGCCCACCTGGGATCCAGACCACCTGGGAATCCCTGCTCAGCGGGAAGTCTGCTTATCCATCCCTCTCCCTCTGCCCCTCCCCCCTGGTCGGGTTCTCTCTCTCTCTCTCAAACAAATAAAATCTTTAAAAAAACCAAACCAACCTGGTACTGTGAGCCTTTTTAATTTAGCCATTCTGATGGTTCTGCACTAGTATCTTATTTTGGATTAATTTGCATTTCCTTAATGACAAGGAAGTTGAGTCTCTTTTTACGTTTTTTTTTTTTTTAAGATTTTATTTATTCATTCGAGACACAGAGATACAGAGAGAGAGAGAGAGCATGAGCAGGGGGAGAAGCAGGGGGAGAAGCAGAAGGAGAGGCAGGCTCCCCGCTGAGCCAGGAGCCGGACGTGGGGCTCCATCCTAGGACCCTGGGATCATGACCCAAGCCGAAGGCAGACACTTAAACCATCTGAGCCACCCAGGCGCCCCTCTTTTTATGTTTATTGGCAAACTGATATTCTCTTTCATGAAGAGTCTGGGTCCTTTTTTCTACTGAATTGGTCTTTTTCTTATTGGTCTCATAAGATTAACTCAAAGGCATTCTCTTTTTTTTTTTCTGGAAAATCTTGTATATTGGCATTTTTAACTCCTTAGCTGATTGTTCTCCAACAAAGCCGTTTGACCTAGAGTTTTCTATATGGGAAGTGTTAAATTATAGATTCAATTTATTTCTTAATTACAGCACTATTCAAATTTTCCTATTTCTTCTTGTATCAGTTTTAGTAAGTTGTATTTTTCAAGGAATTTGCCCACCCCATATAAATTTTCAAATGCATTAGTATGAAGTTGTTTATAATATCCTATTATCTTTATCAGAGCTGCAGGGTCTGCAGTGACATCTCATTTTTATTTTAGATACTGGTTACTTATGCCATGCTTTTTTCCTTTATTAGTCTCACAAATTTTGTTGGTCTTCTGAAAGAATTAATAATCAGTTTTGTCAAATCTCTCCATTTTATTTTTTCTTATTTATTATTTTCTATTGCTTCCTTCCTTTTGCTCTTATTGGATATAATTTACTATTCTTTTTCTAACTTTCTTCTTTTCTAAAAATATACATTTAGAACTACATATCTGCTTTTAAATACAGCTTTAGTTGTGTGTCATAGTTCTGATATGTAGCATTTTCATTATCATTCGATTTTATTTTTTTTTTTTTTTTTAAAGATTTTATTTATTTATTTGACAGAGAAAGACACAGCGAGAGAGGGAACACAAACCGGGAGTGGGAGAGGGAGAAGCAGACTCCCTGCCGAGCAGGGAGCCCGATGCGGGACTCGATCCCGGGACTCCAGGATCATGACCTGAGCCGAAGGCAGTCACTTAACCAACTGAGCCACCCAGGCGCCCATCATTCGATTTTAAATATTTCCTAATTTCTCTGGCTTATTGGTAGGGTGGATTACCTTAATTCATTTTTTAAAAAATTTTTTTATTGTTATGTTAATCCCCATACATTACATCATTAGTTTTAGATGTAGTGTTCCATGATTCATTGTTTGTGCATAACACCCAGTGCTCCATGCAGAATGTGCCCTCCTCAATACCCACCACCAGGCTAACCCATCCTCCCACCCCCCTCCCCTCTAGAACCCTCAGTTTGTTTTTCAGAGTCCATCGTCTCTCATGGTTCGTCTACCCCTCCGATTTCCCCCCCTTCATTCTTCCCCTCCTGCTACATTCTTTTTTTTTTTCTTTCTTAACATATATTGCATTATTTGTTTCAGAGGTACAGATCTGAGATTCAACAGTCTTGCACAATTCACAGCGCTCACCATAGCACATACCCTCCCCAATGTCTATCACTCCAGCAACCCTCAGTTTGTTTCCTGAGATTAAGAATTCCTCATATCAGTGAGATCATATGATACATGTCTTTCTCTGTTTGACTTATTTCGCTCAGCATAATACCCTCCAGTTCCATCCACGTCGTTGCAAATGGCAAGATCTCATTCCTTTTGATAGCTGCATAATATTCCATTGTATATATATATACCACATCTTCTTTATCCATTCATCTGTTGATGGACATCTTGGCTCTTTCCACAGTTTGGCTATTATGGACATTGCTGCTATAAACATTGGGGTGCACGTACCCTTTCGGATCCCTACTTTTGTATCTTTGGGGTAAATACCCAGTAGTGCAATTGCTGGATCGTATGGTAGCTCTATTTTCAACTTTTTGAGGAACCTCCATACTGTTTTCCAGAGTGACTGCACCAGCTTGCATTCCCACCAAGAGTGTAGGAGGGTTCCCCTTTCTCCGCATCCCCGCCAACATCTGTCGTTTCCTGACTTGTTAATTTTAGCCATTCTGACTGGTGTGAGGTGGTATCTCATTGAGGTTTTGATTTGGATTTCCCTGATGCCGAGCGATATTGAGCACTTTTTCATGTGTCTCTTGGCCATTTGGATGTCTTCTTTGGAAAAATGTCTGTTCATGTCTTCTGCCCATTTCTTGATTGGATTCTTTGTTCTTTGGGTGTTGAGTTTAATAAGTTCTTTACAGATTTTGGATACTAGCCCTTTATCTGATATGTCATTTGCAAATATCTTCTCCCATTCTGTCAGTTGTCTTTTGGTTTTGTTGACTGTTTCCTTGCTTTGCAAAAGCTTTTTATCTTGATGAAGTCCCAATAGTTCATTTTTGCCCTTGCTTCCCTTGCCTCTGGCGATGTTTCCAGGAAGAAGTTGCTGTGGCTGAGGTTGAAGAGGTTGCTGCCTGTGTTCTCCTTTAGGATTTTGATGGACTCCTGTCTCACATTGAGGTCTTTCAACCATTTGGAGTCTATTTTTGTGTGTGGTGTAAGGAAATGGTCCAGTTTCATTCTTCTGCATGTGGCTATCCAATTTTCCCAACACCATTTGTTGAAGAGACTGTCTTTTTTCCATTGGACATTCTTTCCTGCTTTGTCGAAGATTAGTTGACCATAGAGTTGAGGGTCCATTTCTGGGCTCTCTATTCTGTTCCATTGATCTATGTTTCTGTTTTTGTGCCAGTACCATGCTGTCTTGATGATGACAGCTTTGTAATAGAGCTCGAAGTCTGGAATTGTGATGCCGCCAGCTTTGCTTTTCTTTTTCAACATTCCTCTGGCTATTCAGGGTCTTTTCTCGTTCCATACAAATTTTAGGATTATTTGTTCCATTTCTTTGAAAAAAGTGGATGGTATTTTGATGGGGATTGCATTAAATGTGTAGATTGCTCTAGGTAGCATTGACATCTTCACAATATTTGTTCTTCCAATCCATGAGCATGGAACGTTTTTCCATTTCTTTGTGTCTTCCTCAATTTCTTTCATGAGTATTTTATAGTTTTCTGAGTACAGATCCTTTGCCTCTTTGGTTAGATTTATTCCTAGGTATCTTATGGTTTTGGGTGCAATTGTAAATGGGATTGATTCCTTAATTTCTCTTTCTTCTGTCTTGTTGTTGGGGTATAGGAATGCCACTGATTTCTGTGCATTGATTTTATATCCTGCCACTTTACTGAATTCCTGTATGAGTTCTAGCAGTTTTGGGGTGGAGTCTTTGGGGTTTTCCACATAAAGTATCATATCATCTGCAAAGAGTGAGAGTTTGACTTCTTCTTTGCCGATTTGGATGCCTTTTATTTCTTTTTGTTGTCTGATTGCTGTGGCTAGGACTTCCAATACTATGTTAAATAGCAGTGGTGATAGTGGACATCCCTGCCATGTTCCTGACCTTAGGGGGAAGCTCTCAGTTTTTCCCCATTGAGAATGATATTTGCTGTAGGTTTTTCATAGATGGCTTTTATGATATTGAGGTATGTACCCTCTATGCCTATACTCTGAAGAGTTTTGATCAGGAAAGGATGCTGTACTTTGTCAAATGCTTTTTCTGCATCTATTGAGAGGATCATATGATTCTTGTTCTTTCTTTTGTTAATGTATTATATCACGTTGATTGATTTGCGGATGTTGAACCAACCTTGCAGCCCAGGGATAAATCCCACTTGGTTGTGGTGAATAATCCTTTTAATGTACTGTTGGATCCTATTGGCTAGTATTTTGGTGAGAATTTTTGCATCCGTGTTCATCAGGGATATTGGTCTGTAATTCTCCTTTTTGATGGGGTCTTTGTCTGGTTTTGGGATCAAGGTAATGCTGGCCTCATAAAATGAGTTTGGAAGTTTTCCTTCCATTTCTATTTTTTGGAACAGTTTCAGAAGAATAGGTATTAATTCTTCTTGAAATGTTTGGTAGAATTCCCCTGGGAAGCCATCTGGCCCTGGGCTTTTGTGTTTTGGGAGATTTTTGATGACTGCTTCAATTTCCTTAGTGGTTATAGGTCTGTTCAGGTTTTCTATTTCATCCTGGTTCAGTTTTGGTAGTTGGTACATCTCTAGGAATGCATCCATTTCTTCCAGGTTATTTAATTTGCTGGCATAGAGTTGCTCATAATATGTTCTTATAATTGTTTGTATTTCTTTGGTGTTGGTTGTGATCTCTCCTCTTTCATTCATGATTTTGTTGATGTGGGTCATTTCTCTTCTCTTTTTGATAAGTCTGGCCAGGGGTTTATCAATCTTGTTAATTCTTTCAAAGAACCAGCTCCTAGTTTCGTTGATCTGTTCTACTGTTCTTTTAGTTTCTATTTCATTGATTTCTGCTCTGATCTTTATTATTTCTCTTCTCCTGCTGGGTTTAGGCTTTATTTGCTGTTCTTTCTTCAGCTCCTTTAGGTGTAGGGTTAGGTTGTATACTTGAGGCCTTTCTTGCTTCTTGAGAAAGGCTTGTATTGCTATATACTTTCCTCTTAGGACTGCCTTTGCTGCATCCCAAAGATTTTGAATAGTTGTGTTTTCATTTTCATTGGTTTCCATATATTTTTTTAATTCTTCTTTAATTTCCTGGTTGACCCATTCGTTCTTCAGTAGGATGCTCTTTAGCCTCCATGTATTTGAGTTCTTTCTGACTTTTGTCTTGTGATTGAGCTCTAGTTTCAAAGCATTGTGGTCTGAAAATAGGCAGGGAATGATTCCAATCTTTTGGTACCGGTTGAGACCTGATTTATGACCTAGGATGTGATCTATTCTGGAGAATGTTCCATGGGCACTAGAGAAGAATGTGTATTCCGTTGCTTTGGGGTGGAATGTTCTGAATAGGTCTGTAAAGTCCATTTGGTCCAGTGTGTCATTTAAAGTCTTTATTTCCTTGTTGATCTTTTGCTTAGACGATCTGTCCATTTCAGTGAGGGGGGTGTTAAAGTCCCCCACTATTATTGTATTGTTGTCGATGTGTTTCTTTGCTTTAGTTATTAATTGGCTTATATAATTGGCTGCTCCCATGTTAGGGGCATAGATATTTACAATTGTTAGATCTTCTTGTTGGATAGATCCTTTAAGTAGGATATAGTGTCCTTCCTCATCTCTTATTACAGTCTTTGGTTTAAAATCTAATTTGTCTGATATAAGGATTGCCACCCCAGCTTTCTTTTGGTGTCCATTAGCATGGTAAATGGTTTTCCACCCCCTCACTTTCAATCTGGGGCTGTCTTTGGGTCGAAAATGAGTCTCTTGCAGACAGCATATCGATGGGTCTTGTTTTTTAATCCAGTCTGATAGCCTGTGTCTTTTGATTGGGGCATTGAGCCCATTTACATTCAGGGTAACTATTGAAAGATAGGAATTTAGTGCCATTGTATTGCCTGTAAGGTGACTGTTACCGTATATTGTCTGTGTTCCTTTCTGGTCTATGTTGCTTTTAGGCTCTCTCTTTGCTTAGAGGACCACTTTCAAGATTTCCTGTAGGGCTGGTTTTGTGTTTGCAAATTCCTTTAGTTTTTGTTTGTCCTGGAAGCTTTTTATCTCTCCTTCAATTTTCAATGACAGCCTAGCTGGATATAGTATTCTTGGCTGCATATTTTTCTCGTTTAGTGCTCTGAATATATCCTGCCAGTCCTTTCTGGCCTGCCAGGTCTCCGTGGATAGGTCTGTTGCCAATCTAATGTTTCTACCCTTGTAGGTTACATATCTCTTCTCCCGAGCTGCTTTCAGGATTTTCTCTTTGTCTATGAGACTCGTAAGTTTTACTATTAGATGTCGGGGTGTTGACCTATTTTTATTGATTTTGAGAGGGGTTCTCTGTGCTTCCTGGATTTTCATGCCTGTTTCCTTCCCCAAATTAGGGAAGTTCTCTGCTATAATTTGCTCCATTATACCTTCTGCCCCTCTCTCTCTTTCTTCTTCTTCTGGGATCCCAATTATTCTAATGTTGTTTCGTCTTATGGTATCGCTTATCTCTCGAATTCTGCCCTCGTGATCCAGTAGTTGTTTATCTCTCTTTTTCTCAGCTTCTTTATTTTCCATCATTTCATCTTCTATATTACTGATTCTCTCTTCTGCCTCATTTATTCTAGCAGTTAGCGCCCCCATTTTTGATTGCACCTCATTAATAGCCTTTTTGATTTCTACTTGGTTGGATTTTAGTTCTTTTACTTCTCCAGAAAGGGTTTCTCTAATAACTTCCATATTTTTTTCAAGCCCAGCTAGTATCTTTAAAGTGATGATTCTGAACTCTAGATCTGACATTGTACTAATGTCCGTATTGAGTAGGTCCCTGGCAGTCGGTACTACCTCTTGTTCTTTTTGTTGAGGTGATTTTTTCCGTCTTGTCATTTTCTTCCAGAAAGTGGTCGCTTTTCTGATGAGAGAGTTGTTGCTCTTCTTTTCTTCGATCTCCTGTTGAGTTTGTAGGTGTTCAGAATTGTTTGATCCCTATCCAGCTGAATTCCTGAGACCAGACGAAATCCAGGTCTCCTACTCCTCCGCCATCTTGCTCCGCCCAGCAATTGATTTTATAACAATTCTTACAAGCAGATCCATTCCTTCTTTCATTAGATGCTGACAGAGGTATGTTAAAATTTCTGACTAACTATGTATAAATTTGTTTTTCCTTGTAGTTCTGAAAATTTTTGATCTGCACCTTTTGATACCATGTTATAAGATAAACACCAATTTCAAATTGTATTCTCCTGCTGGTAAGTTGAACTTTCTCACTGTGAAATAACCCACTTATCTCCAGTGGTGCTTATTAGCTTAAAGACTATTTTGTCCGGACTTTTCTTTGTTGAAAGGTTTTTGATTACTGATTCAATCCTCTTACTAGTTAGAAGCCTATTCGGATTTTATATTTCTTCAAGCTTTAGTCTTGGTAGGCTGTATGTTTCTATGAATTTGTAAATTCTGTCCAGGATATCCATTGTATTGCCATACCACAGTTTCTCATACTCTTT
Organism: Neomonachus schauinslandi; assembly: GCF_002201575.2. Taxonomy (NCBI): domain Eukaryota; kingdom Metazoa; phylum Chordata; class Mammalia; order Carnivora; family Phocidae; genus Neomonachus; species Neomonachus schauinslandi. The sequence goes on from NC_058413.1 coordinate 94,215,039, forward strand.
TATAATCTTTCTTATTTCTGTAAAATCAGTATAAATATCCCTACTTTCATTTCTGATTTTAGTTATTTGAGTCTTCACTCGTTTTTTTCTTCATCAAACTAGCTAAAGGTTTGTCACATTTGTTAATATTTTCCAAGAACCAACTCTTGGTTTCACTTGATTTTCTCTATTATTTTTCTGTACTCTATTTTATCTTGGCTCTAATCTTTATCATTTATTTCCATCTAATACATTTTGATTTAGTTTATTCTTCTTTCTCTAGTTCCCTAAGGTATAAATTAGTTTGTTGATTTGAAATCTTCTTTTTTAATGGAAGCATTTATAGCTATACATTTCCCTCTTGGCACTATTTTCACTACGTCTCAATGTTTGGTATGTTTCCATTTTCGTTTATCTCAACATATTGTCTAATTTCTCTTGTGATTTCTTTCTTGACCCATTTGATTGTTTGAGTGTGTTGTTTAAGTTCTACATATTTGTAAATCTTCCAATTTTCCTTCTGCCATTGGTTTCATTTCATTCCATTATGACAAGGAAGAACACTTTGTATAATTTTAGTCTTTTAAATTTATTAAAAATTGTTCTGTGGCCTGACAGATGATCTATCCTGGAGAATGTTACATGTGTACTTGAGAAAAATGTGTATGCTGATATTGTTGGGTGGAGTATTCTTTATATGTCTGTTAGGTCCAGTTGGTCCACAGTGTTGTTGGAATGAATGTTTATGTTGAAGTCCTAATCCCAGTGTGATGGTATTAGGAGGTGGGGCCTTTGGGAGGTGATTAGGTCATGAGGTTGGAGTCCTCATAATGGGATTAGTGCCCTTATAAAAGAGACCCCAGAAAGCTCCCTTTCTATTTCTACCATGTGAGAACATGGTGAGAAACTGGCCATCTATGAATCAGGAAGTGGGCTGTCAGTATCTTGATCTTGGGCTTTCAGCCTCTACAATTGTGAGAAATAAATTTCTATTGCTTATAAGCCATCCAATCTATGGTATTCTGTTAAAGCAGCCCAAATGGATCAAGGCAGTTTCCCTAGTGCTCTCCTGTTTGTCCAGTCTTGAAACGGGGATACTGAGGTCTCCTAGTATTATTGTAGAGCTGTCTATTTCTCCCTACAGTTCTGTCAATATTTGCTTCATGTATTTTGGAGCTCCATTTTCTTGTGCATAGCGGTTTATAATTGTTATATCTTCTTGGTGAATTGACCTTTTGATCGATATACACTGCCCTTCTTTGTCTCTTATAACAGTTTTTGACTCTAAAGTCTACTTCTGATATTAGTATAGCCACCCCTGCTCTCTTGACTATTTGCTCAGAATATCTTTTTCCATCCTTCCAATTTCTTTTTTTTTTTAAGATTTTATTTATTTATTTGACAGAGAGAGACAGAGCGAGAGAGGGAACACAAGCAGGAGGAGTGGGAGAGAGAGAAGCAGGCTTCCCGCCGAGCAGGGAGCCCGATGCGGGGCTCGATCCCAGAACCCTGGGATCATGACCTGAGCCGAAGGCAGACGCTTAACGACTGAGCCACCCAGGCGCCCCTCATCCTTTCACTTTCAACCTAAGTGTGTCTTTAGATATAAAGGGAGTCTCTTTAGAGACTGTCATTGGATTCTGTTTTGGTTTTTTATCCATTCTGCTAATGTATGTCTTTTTCTTGGGGGATTTAATCCAATTACATTGAAAGTACTTACTGACAAGGGGATGCCTGGATGGCTCAGTCTGTTGAGCATCTGACTCTTGATTTCAGCTCAGGTCATGATCTTAGGATCCTGAGGTCAAGCCCCAAGGTAGGCTCCAGGCTCAGTGGGGGTCTGCTTCAGATTCTCTCTATCCTTCTCCCTCTGCCCCTCCTCCTGCTCGTGTGTGCTCTCTCTCTCTAAAATAAATAAATAAATAAATAAATAAATAAATAAATAATCTTCAAAAAAAAAAAAAAGAACTTACTGATAAAGAAGGACTTAATTTTACCATTATGTTGTTTGTTTTCTATATGCCTTATAGAATTTTTGTCTCATTTCTTCCATTATTGCCTTCTTTTGTGTTTAGTTGATTTTTTTGCAGTGACATGGTTTGATTCCATTCTCAAGTCCTTCCATGTCTATTCTATAGATACATTCTTTGTGCTTACATATAACATCTTTGGGCTTACATATAACATCTTAAAATTATAACAATCTATTTTAAATTGATACCCACTTAACTTCAATTGCATACAAAGACTGTATTCCTTTATAGCTCTTTCCCCCATTTTATGTTATTGATGTCACAAATAACATCTCTATATACTGTGTGCTGATTAACAAAGATTTATAATTTATTTCACACATTTGTCTTTTTTTTTTTTAAATTTTTATTTATTTATTTGAGAGAGAGAGCATGAGTGGGGGGAGAGGCAGAGGGAGAGAATTTCCCTCTCAGAAATATCTTTCGGGGTACCTGGGTGGCTCAGTCAGTTAAGTGTCTGACTATTGATCTCAGCTCAGTTCTTGATCTCAGGGTTATGAAGTTCAAGCCCCACATTAGGCTACATGCTGGGTGTGGAGCCCACTTAAAACAAAAAGTATTTTAAAAAATGAGGGAGGAATTAACACATTCTCAGATAAACAAAAGCTGAGAGTTCATTACCACCAGACCTGGCTAAGGGGAGTTCCTCAGTATGAAATGAAAGGATGCTCTACAGTAACTTGAAACAGTATGAATATATGAATTCATGGAAAAATATGAAAGTTAATATTATTGCTATCTTTTGTAATTTTTGTAATTTTGTAATTTCAAATTTGTAAATTTTGTAATTTTGTAATTTCACTTTTCATTTTCTACAAGATGTAAAAGATAAATGCATGAGGGTCACTTGGGTGGCTCAGCAGAGGCTGCTTGAAGATTCTTTCCCTCTGCCCCTCCCCCACTCATGCTCTCTCTCTTTCTCTCTCAAATGAATACAAACTTTTAAAAAATAATAAAGACAAATGTGTGAAATAATTATAAATCTTTGTTAATTAGCACACAGTATATAGAGATGTTATTTGTGACATCAATAACATAAAATGGGGTGGGGAGAAGAGCTATAAAGGATTCCTTATATGTGATGTGTTGCTTGTCACTGCTTTCAAGATTCTCTTTTTGTATTTGGCCTTGAACATTTGATTATAATATATGTCAGTGTGGGCATCTTTGTATTTCTCTTACTTGGAGTTTGTTGAGATTGTTGGATTTGTAAGTTTGTATCTTTTATCATACTAGGGGAGTTTTGTCTAAGGTTTTACCTTCGAAAAATCTTTCTGCTTCTTCCTTTCTTCTCTTTCTGGGACTCCCATCATTCATACGTTTATCCACCTGATGTTGTCTCACAAGTCCCTTAAGCCCTGTTCACTTTTCTTCATTTTTTTTTCTTTCTGCTCATCATACTGAAGAATTTCAATTGTCTGAAATTCAAATTTTACTGAGTTTTTTTCTTCTGTTGACTTATATCAGGGGTTGAACGCCCATAGCGAATTTTTTTTCATTTCAGTTATCATACTTTCCAGCTCTAGAATTTCCATTCTGTTTGCTTCCTTTTTATATTTTCTATCTCTTTGTTGATATTCTCATTTCATTCATATACTGTTATCCTGATTTCCTTTAGTTCTTTGTCCATTTTTTCCTTAGGCCTTTGAGCATATTTATGACAGTTTTGTTTTTGTTTTTAGAGAGTGAGAGCACTTGCATGGGTGGAGGAGCAGAGGGAGAGGGAGAGATCGAGTCCTAAGCAGGCTGCACGCCCAGTGCAGAGCCCGACACAGGGCTTCATCTCACCACCCTGAGATCGTGACCTGAGCTGAGATCAAGAGTCGGACACGTAACTGACTGAGCCACCCAGGTGCCCCAAATACATTCATTTTAAAGTCTTTTTTCAGTAAGCCTGATGTCTGGACTTCCTTGGGGATGGTTTCTGTCGATTTATTTTATTCCTTTGAATGAACCACATTTTTCTGTTTCTTTGTACGCCTTGTGAATTTTTGTTGTTGTTGAAAATTGGATATTTGATTACTATAATGTGGTAATTCTGGAAATGAGGTTCTCACCCTTCCCTAGGATTTACTGTTTTTTTGTAATTGCTGAAGGCTATAACTTGTTGCAGGTTTGTTTGTTTTGAGGCTTTTACAAACTACTTTCAGAAGGACTATTCCTTGTCATGTGAGCTCACTTGAGTCTCCGTTTTCATGCCAATGTTTTTATGGAGATTTCCTTGAAAGCTAGGAACCAACAAATACCACACAAACATACACAGAAATACACACACACACACACACACACAAACACCTGAGAGAGAGAGAAAGAGAGAGGGAGGGAGAGAGAGAGAATAACCTTGTTTCCCAGTCTTTGAAGATAGGATCTGTGTTGAGCAGTCCTTTACAGATTAGCTGTGCTTCCTCTGAGCCTAGAGATCAGCCTAAGGTGAAAACTTGGTCCTCTCACGACTTTTCTGAGAATGGGTTTTTTCTGGGTATGCATGTGACTTCTAAATTCCTCTGTATATGTGGTTGCTTTTGAATGTCCTAATTTTCCAGAGTCTCACCTCAGCTTCTTCCCAGGGCCTTTGATGTTATATTGTATGTCTCTACCTAGAATCTCTTGCCCCGGGGGTCTGTGGGTTTATAGCCCCCTTATAGCTTTTACTAGCCATGCCCACCAGTTTCCCCACCTATAGTCCAAAGTATATAAGGCAGAATGAGTGAGTCAATCATGTCAGAACTGAGTACACAGTAATTTTCAGGTAAAGTCTGTTCTGTTCCCTTTTGTTCAAGATGGAGAACTGGGTTGCTGGTGTTGAAAACCAAGACTGTCACCACTGCCTCAGGGAGGTGGTGGGATGAGGATGAGCAAAAGCACCACAGCACTTTCCTACAGTTTTGAAGATGTTCTTTCTTTTTTTTTTTCTTAAAGATTTTATTTATTTACTTGAGAGAGAGAGAGTGAGAGAGAGAGCCCAAGAAGGGGTAGGGTCAGAGGGAGAAGCAGACTCCCTGCTGAGCAGGGAGCCTGACGTGGGACTCGATCCTAGGACTCCGGGATCATGACCTGAGCCGAAGGCAGTCGCTTAACCAACTGAGCCACCCAGGCGCCCGAAGATGTTTTTTCTTGATTAGACATGCTTGATTGCTGTAAACCTTTAATTGTTTTCAAGGCTCCTACAAAGTTTATTCAGATAGTTTTGGGTTTTTTTTTTTTTTTAATGGTTTGTGGGGAAACAAAATCTTGGATCTTCCCAATCTTCTGTTTTCCTGATGTAACTCAAATTTTATTGTTTTTCATCCTTCCTATTATCTACAACCTTATTTCTGGAATCATTTCTTTTGTGTGAAAAACACCCTTTAGTATTTCTTATAGCAATAGACCAAATGTTATTAATTTTCTCACTTCTGTCTTAAGTAAAGGTCTTTATCTAACCTTTGTATTCCAAAAAGATACTTTTGTTAGTTTAGACTTACAGATTGGCAGATATTTTCTTTTTTCTTTAATTTTTTATCTAAATTCAATTTACTTAACGTGTAGTGTATTATTAGTTTCAGGGGTAGAATTTAGTGATTCATCAGTTGCAAGTGCCCTCCTTAATGCCCATCACCCAGTTACCCCATCTCCCCACCCACTTCCCCTCCAGTAACCCTCAGTTTGTTTTCTAGAGTTAAGAGTCTCTTATGGTTTGCCTCCCTCTCTGTTTTTATCCCATTTTTCCTTCCCTTTCCTTATGTTCATCTGTTTTGCTTCTTAAATTCCACATATGAGTGATATCATCTGGTATTTGTCTTTCTCTGATTGACATATTTCACTTAGCATAATACCCACTAATTCCATCCATGTTGTTGCAAATGGCAAGATTTCATTCTTTCTGTTGGCTGAGTAATATTCCATTGTATACAGTAACCACATCGTCTTTATAAATTCATCTGTCGATGGACGTCTGGACTCTTTCCATAGATTGGCTATTGTGGACATTGCTGCTCTAAACATTGGGGGGGCCTGTGCCCCTTTGAATCACTATTTTTCTATCCTTTGGATAAATACCTAGTAGTGCAATTGCTGGGTTGTAGGGTAGTTCTATTTTTAACTTTCTGAGGAACCTCCTTTCTGTTTTCCACAGTGGCTGTACCAGTTTAGATTGGCAGATATTTTCAGTCAGCACTTTGAAAATATCATTCCATTATCTTCTAGCTTCCACTGTTTCTTTTGGAAGGTCATCAATTTTGAAAACTTTTACCGACTATATGACACATTTGTCCTTTCCATCTGAGACACTCGTTACACGTATGTTATACTTTCTTGATCTATCCTCTATGTCTTAGGAATTTTCCATGTATTTATCTCTCTACAATCTAGTATGGATATTTTCTTCTAACCTGTCTTCCAGTTCATTAATTCTCTCTTCAGCTGTCCGTAATCTGTTTTACAATCCATCCATTGAGTTCTTTAAACTTTTGAGTTTTATAATTTAAAGTTCTCTGCCCAAATTCTCAATCTTTTATTTTTTAGAAATATTTTGTCATAGTTATTTTAAAGTCTGTGCTTTATAGCTTATTATTTGTAGGTCTTACATTGCTTCTCTTGGTTTTCCTTCATGTTTTCTTACCTCTTCACATGCCTGATTAATTTTAATTACAGGACATGAATTGTAGGTTAAACATTGTAGCAATAATTTAAGGCCTAAGGAAATGGCGATATTTCTCCAGAAAGAATTTAGATTAGCCTTGGGCATGTAACTAGGGCACCAGTAATCTCTGAGCACTCTAATCCAATTTTAGACATTATTTGAATTTAGGCTTCAAAATCTTTGTGAGCTAGTCTAATTCCAGTTCATCCTTCCTTCTAAGAAGTAGTTCTTTGGAGACCTAACCAGAACATGGTAGATTATCAAGTCCTTCCTTGTCAGGTCTCAGACAAATTGTTGTCTTCAGTTTTGTATTCCTAGTCCCATGAGGCTGTCAGAAACACTGCTCAGCTTATAAGCCTCTCAGTGGTCTCTTCCTGAATCAGCAGACACTACCAGGGGAAAACAGCTTCAGTGCCTCTCTGGGTACTGTCTTCCCTTGAATCTTGATCCCTTTCTTTACCTTACTAGTTATCTGATGCCTACAAACAAAAAAAATTTTTTTGTCCAATTTTTCTAGCTGTCTTCAAAGGGAGACTTAGTTTCAAAGGGTTCATGCTAGAAGTGGAAGTTGCCAAATCATTTCTACCACAACATTTTTTTTTTTTTTTTTTTGCTATTTTTACTAGTCCCTGACCTAATTCAAGAAATACAGTGAGAAGGGATATGGGAACTTGAGAGAATGTTAGGGAGCATTTTCGCCTTAATAATAATAGCAGCTAAACATGCATTGAGCTCCTGCTAGAGCCAGATATTGTTCTTAGCTTTTCATACACTTCTAAAGATAAATTTTAGGCAAAGCCAACGTATTTTCTCCAGTAAAGAGTAATCACAAAAGTGGGAATCTCTCTAAAAATGACAAACTCCTTGATCTATAGTTTGTTGATAGCATTCAGTGACTAGCTCAAGACTTGGTCATGGTAGTTAGACAACAAAATTTGTGGAATAAACATATTAATAAAGAATGTCGGAATGTAATTGAACTAGTAATTGTATTATTGAGCTACACTTTAAAGAACCATTTGTAGGCACAGTTGAAGATGCATAGAAGCATCTAAGCAAATGTGTTCTTAGGCACAATTTAAATGCTGGCTCACAATAATGCAGCTGTTTGTTCTTCACTCTCTGTAACCATTTAGCTCAGCAAAGTTGTGTCCCAGTAAGCATTGCTTCCAAGCCAGGAACATGTCATACATAAACCTGGCTTGCAATTAAGATTAAATATTGCTCACAGGTATCCATCTGTCTTGGAAAGTTTAGCTGTTCACCTACCTCAGGAGGTTCCACTGAGCAATATGAATATGTCATTTTAAAAAATTGTACCAATTTCAAAATAACACTGAGTGTAATTAAAAATATTACACATAATGTTAGCCCAAAAGATTCAGCCAACTATTGAGGTACTGGGAAGCTAATCCTCTTCAATATAAAATTCCATTATGTTATTTCATTATTTACTTGTTAGAATTTTATAGCTGTTTTTCTCTAAGAACCTTCAAGGTACTCCCATATGACTCTTTTAAAGTTGGCTCTTCTCATGTAAAGTTATAAATGAGGGAAGTAAGGTAGCCCAGAAAGGGGAAAGGAAATGAGAAAAAGTAAGGTTCAGGAGGGTCTTTGGCAGAACAACTAGTATTATTCCGTACATTTTACGTGAGGAAGTTGTATAGCAATAAACATCACCTCAGTGGTAGTAGACTAGTTTTTCATAAAATTAAAGATCCCTCTTTATTTAATGACCTCACTTACTGACTCTGTGGTAATTTTAAAGTATGTCACAAATTCTTTGACACTCCTTCCACTGAGTGGTGGAGCCTGTGTCCTCTCTCCTTGAACCTGAGTGGGCCTTTGGTCTGCCCCAGTCAGTGGAGTAAAATGCCACATACTATGCTCTTGTTCTCTTGGGACACTTGTGCTTAGAACTCAGCCACCATGTTGTGAGGAAGCCACACGGTCAGATCATGGAACAACCCTGGCCAACAGCCTTGGCTAAGGTCTCAGCCAACAGATAATGTCAACAACCAGACATGTAAGTGAGCCTTGAGCGTTCATATATTTCCAGCCCCCAGGATTGAGTATCCCTAGTGGAGGCCTCAGGCTTTATGGAGCAGAGACAAGCCGTCCCACTGTGTTCTCTCTGAATTCCTGACCCACCAAATTTATGAGTATAATAAAATGATTCCTCCACAAAGTTTGGGGAAGTTGGTTGTACAGCAAATAGACAACTAGAACTCACTCATAATTGAAGACTAGAATCTGGTCACAACCTAGGTTTCCTAGCTCATCTTCCTTGTTCTTCCTGTCCCCACTCCTGTATTCTCTCCCTGCTCTGCCCCTGTCCAGTCTGCTCTCCCTTACACAGGCATCTCATGCACTTGCACCTTTGCCACAATTTTGCTGGTGCTATTTCCTCTTCTTGGGCTTTAGTGTCACTAAGATCTGGTTTGAGTCCCATTTGGGCCTGTCAGTAGCAAAGTGATCAATCTCTCTAATCTTTATCAGAAAAAATAGGGGTCAAAATAGAACCTATTTATAGATTAAATGGCTAAAGTATATAAAGTGCTTAGTGCCTGACACACACATAGTAAACACTCAGTAAGTGTTAGCTATTATTATAAGTTCTTTCTATACTGGGAAGTGAGTTTCTATTGAACAGTTAAGGCTTAAATGAAACTTTTGTCTTTTAAGTCTGAGCTCATATGTCAATTCCTCTGTGAAGACATCCCCATTTACAAGAAAAAATTAAATTGCTCCTTCCATTATGCTTCCAAGTACTTTTCACATTCTCCTATTATAGTTTTGACAAGTAACCTATTATATATGTGACACCCCCCCTTGGACCCCACATTCCTCAAGGGGAAGGTTGAAGGCAAAGACCTCACAAAAATAAAGAATATCCTTGTCTCTTGTGTGAGTATGTGTGTGTGTGTGTGTGTGTGTGTGTGTGTGTATTCGATATATATGTACATCAAATACCATAATGAGGAAAGGAAAGTGAAGAATTAGTTAGATGATTATAGTAGGATAAGACTTGAGAATTTATAGAATCTGGGTCCCTGCCCAAATACTCTTTGCACTCACAAGACTTAAATTTTCCAACTTTGTTGAGGATATATAAATGAATTGTGGAAGCCATGTAAGGGGAGATGTACATTCTTCACTAGTTCATAATTGTCTACTGTGTACCAGCCACCATAGGGGGTGTTATACAGTTTAGACCCCATGGTCTATCAATATACTCATCCCCTTGCAAATATCCCCAACTGCAGTGCCTGAGGGTGAACCTAACTGTGCTAGGACTAGAGGAGCTGAGTGCTGCTAGAGAATACCACACAACTGAGCTGACTGGATGCATTTTAATTTCATCTCTAACTGCAAGTGGACACTTGGTACCGCTCACCCATCTTACTGAGATTTTCTAGTTCCCCACTCCTTAAGATGACTTCCTCATTCCTCAGACTTCCTATATCCCTGGCCTGCCTTCCTGCTAGGTGGATGACCTCACTTCAGATTTCATTAGTAAACATAAATACCATCAGTGGAAACTTATTTATCTTTCTACACCTCCCCCCCAAAGACCTGCACTTGCCCCTGTTTCTTCTGCTAAAATGGAGGATGTATCCCTCCACCTATCAAAGGCTAATTCCTCTCTTTGTGTTCCAGATTTCTTTTATTCTCATCCACCCAAAGTCTTCTACCTTCTGGTTTTCCCCTTCTTTTTATGCTTCACCAATGCCTTCCTCTCTATTGGATCATTCCCATAAACATGCTCTAGTATTTCCCATCTTCTTGACTTCACATTCTATATCCTTTCTCCTACTGCTCTATTTTTCTGCTCCTTTCTCAGGAAAGTTTCTTCACAATAGTTGGCTACACTTGTTGTCTCTGCTTCTTCTCTCACCATTCCCTCTTGGGTTGACTCCAATGTAGATCTCTTTCCAGAGCTCTCCACAGACCATTCTTGTGAGGGTGACTAATGGTCTGTTTTCATTTTAAATTCACAGTAGCATTTGGTTCACTCAAGTTCTCCCTTTTTGGCCTCTGGGACATTACTTGCTCCTGGTTTTCCTCTGTCACGCTGGCTGCTCCTCCTTAGTCTCCTTGACTAGTCTATTCTCTTCTGCCCTACCTACAAATATTAAGAGTTCCTTAAGGTTCCTGGGACCTCTTCTTTCCTTGTCCTCTCCCATTTCTCCCTAGATTATGTCATCTATTGCCCTGAATTTAAAGAACATCTTCATGCTAATGAATTCTAAATCACCAGCCCAGATATCTCTCAACCCCCAGACTTGTATTTCCAAAATATTTCTATGTAGATAGTCCTTAGACATCTCAAATTTAACATGTGTCAAAGGAATCTCAGTCCCGTCCCTGCTTTCCCTCCCAAACAAATCTTCCCCATCTTAGTAAACAGCACCACTTTCCACACCAGCTGCCAAAACCAGTAACATGGAATTCATTCTTGACTCTACCAAGTGCTGTCTACCTCCAAAATATACTTATCTCTATCTCCACAGATGCCTGACTCAGATAGGAACTCTATAAATATTTGTTTAATGAACAAACAAATAGGAAAAAGATTTATGTTTGCCCACCAGAGAAACATGGAACAGGTTCCTGTGAGTCTTATGGGATGAGAAGTTGGTGTTCCTGTTGTCAACAGGATCAGAAGACACTGGAATTAAAGCACACTAAAAAGAGGTGGAAAAAATATTTCCCCAGCTTCTGGGATAGGAAGGAAACTTGCCTGGGGGTAGAGAAGAGTCAAGGTGGCTAGATCATTCTGAGTCACAACATTGTGGTGTGCAGAAAGGAAAGCTCACATACAACAGGCAGAAAACTCTTTAAGGCCACTCCTTGGGAACATTCTTATGGAAGAGTTTGTAAATGCAGAAAGTGAGGCAACACTTTGGAGAGCCTATTTAAAGGGCTATAGTATCTTAAGAAGAGGGGCGCTCTGAAGTAGGTAGCATGGAGGTCAACAGCAGTGTTGGTGGTGGTAGTAAAGCAGCAGGGGAATTTTAGAAGCTACTGAGCATTCCTGCCAGCGAAAGGAGGTCTGGTAAAGGTGAGTTTCCAAGCTCTCATGTTCTCAAGTTGCTACAGGTGCTCTTACACACACACACACACACACACACACACACACCCCTTCTGTCAAAAATGTCTGGGAGAAGCAGCATCTTATCTTTTGGAGAATCACTGAACATATTTGCATTATAAATACTCCAAGATGTCCTGCAGTAGAGAAAAATGGTTTAACTTTATTTCATACAGCATGTCCCCAACATGTTTGGCCTTGGAGCCCTTTGTCATGGAATACCTTATAACATGTCACTGCACCCTACTGTTGCACAGAACACAGAGGATTGATTACAGGGAGGCCATGTTTCCTTAGCTATGGACTCAGACTTGGTGAGGGGTCTGCAAATCCCCGTGTGCTCCAAACCCTGAATAAATAACAGCACCTGAATACACATGGCTGCTTAAAAAAAAATGTATGTCGGGTGCCTGGGTGGCTCAGTTGGTTAAGCGACTGCCTTCGGCTCAGGTCATGATCCTGGAGTCCCAGGATCGAGTCCCGCATCGGGCTCCCTGCTCGGCAGGGAGTCTGCTTCTCCCTCTGACCCTCCCCCGTCTCATGCTCTCTCTCTATCTCATTCTCTCTCTCACATAAATAAATAAAATCTTTAAAAATAAAAAAAAATGTATGTCAACATCTGTAATCTTAAAAATACCAATTCTTAATCACTCAACACTAAACATATAACTGTGATCCTATTATGTGGGAGCATGAAGAATAGTTTCTCATTAAAAAGTGATCTTTATAAGTAAAAATTTGTGAATCAACCATCCTTAAAATGACTTTGATCTTATAAATAATAATGACTGACATATTTTGGTGCTTAATATGCTCAGGTACTATACTAATGGCTTTATTGAGACTGTCTCATTTAATCCTTACAGCAATCCTATGAAGCAGGGACTATTATTACCATCTTCAGTGTATAGGTGAGACAGATGAGGGTTAGTGAAATTAAGTGCAACAGTTTGCGGAAAGCCACACAATATAAAGTGGTAGAGTTGGGAACTGAACCTACAGAGCCTACAGCTCAACTGTTAGGGCTTTGTAGCCCTCATCTGAGCAACCTGTCCTGAAGGGAATGAAGCCGTGGGTTTGAGCTTTTTCAGGGAAGAATGGAGACTTTTGTGTCCTGTTTGATGGCCGCTAATTCTGTTCCTACATGTTCCTGAGGAACTTCTTTGTGGACCTCTCTTCCACAAGACCAAGCTCTCCCCTTTTCTCCATTAACTCCACAATTAAAGAAAGCACGCAGTCCAGCATTTCGAGGAAAATGAAGGCATGAAAGAGGGACCTTTCCTCACACTTTCCCCTCATGACATCACATCCATGCCACCGCACCTCACCAGTACTTGGCTCAAAAAGAATTGGGGCGGGGGGAGGAAAGAATTACAAGCAGTTACGAAGCAAAATAGTCTGGCCGGAGGAATGTGTCCCTGTGCCTTTTCTAAAAGGGGAGTATGCGTGGCTCAGAATGGAGGCCCATCACCTCACTTTTAGTCATCATGCTGAATTGTGTGTCCTCTTCTCATTCAGGGGCAAGGCATGTGATTTGAATGTCTTAAGATATACCTTTGAACCTGCGGCAAACGTTAATATATATAATTTTTTTTTCAAGCAGAAACACCAGAGAGCAAAAGTCAGAAGGTGTAATGGTGGTCCTTCATGCATAACAATGACAATGATTGGAGAAGTACAAGTCCTTGACTCTCTGCCCCATAAATGATCTGCTGAGTGCTGCTGGTTAATGTCTCAGATGGGCACTGCTCTGCTCTTTCTTTCAGCATATGAAATAGATTGTTGCTTACACATAAACAATGGCAACCCAGCCCAGAGAGAATCCCACCAGGAAAATGGGAGATAAAATTGCTTCCCTGAACTGTTTTTCTTTTAGTAAGTTATTTTCCAGCGTTTTCCCAGCATGTTTTCAAGCAGCACTTCAATACCTCATCTCCTGAGGTGCAACACTACATTATAAATGATGTCCTGGGAAAACACTTACTTAGGATTTGGATGGGAGTTAACAATTTAACAATTTAACTGCCTTTTTAAGAGCTGCGCTTTAACATGTGCATAGGAAGGGTCTATGGGAGAAACAAAGCCTCAGACTAGTCTATTGTATACTAATATATCCTTACACCACCCAGAATGACAACACTACATAATTTCTTTTATAGATTAGTATGGAGCACTATATGGTATATATGTATGTCTCTATGTGTCTTTTCCCAGCTAAAAGCAGGGTGAAAGAAGAAGAGAAAAGAGGGGCAGGAACAAAGATGACTCCAAGGTGAGGCCTAAAACATGCGCACGGTGACGACAGTTTGCAGACTTCATGCTGAGCTTTCCAGATACGGATTCGAAGGAAAGGAACCTTGTATGTTCAGAGTATCCACAGGATCAAACCAATTGCTCAAGGGACTTTTAGCCATTTTTGGCACTAAAATCAGGTAGGAGGTTTCCCCAGAGGCCTGGTGAAATGGACACCGTATGATGCAGTGAATATCATACCCAAATAAAGTCTTGAGTAGAGTCAGTGAGGTTCACTGGGCTGTTCCTTATAAAGACCCTCCATCTTAGCTAGAAGCATCTCACCAAAGGGTAATTCCGTGAGAATAATTCTACCAGAACCCAGTCTAGTCTATAGAATCAGCTCTCTGCTGATTAATAATGTGCAAACGATAAAGTCAAAATGAATCAGAAAACACTATATTAATAAAATGGACTGACTGGCTATCACCTGAATGCAGAAAATTACATCTTGCTAGTAAATGCTTTACTGACTTAAATTTTGATCAGTTTGTAAGTTTCCTATGCCTTTCCCATCAGCATCATAAATATTAGAAGGAGGGTATATTTGACAGCAATGAGAAGTAGCAGCCTGAAAAAGGATAGTCATCATCATCACAAGCTCTACCATTTCTTGGGCCCTTCTTATTTCCTAAGCCCTGTACACATGCACTTTATATGCATTATCTCCGCAATCCTCCCAGTAACACTGCAAGAGGTTCTATCTTACAAAAGAAGACATTGGAGATTACAGACATACCTCATTTTACTGAGCTGCGCTTTATTGTGCTTTGCAGATGTTGCATCTTTTGCAAATTAAAGGTCTGTGGCAACCCTGTGTTGAGCAAGACAATCATGGCATTTGTTCAACAGCATCTGCTCACTTCATGTCCCCGTGTCACATTGTGATTATTCTTGCAATATTTTAATCTTCTGTCTTCATTATATTCTTTATGATGATCTGTGATCAGTGATCTTTGTTGTTACCATTGTAACTGTTTTGGGGTGCTCACATACGATGGCAAACTTAATTGATAAATATTGTGTGTGTTCTGACTATTCCACCAATCAGCCGTTCCTCCATCTCTCTCTCCCTCTCCTCAGGTCTCCCTATTCCCTGAGACACAATATTGAAATTAGAACAATTAGTGACCCTCCAATGGCCTCCTAAGTGTTTAAATGAAAGGAAGATTCACACGTTTCCCACTTTAAGTCAAAAGCTAGAAATGATTAAGCTTAACAAGGAAGGCATGTCGAAAGTGGAGATCGGCAGAAAACTAGGCCTCTCGAGCCAAACAGTTAGCCAAGTTGTGAATGCAAAGGAAAATTCCCTGAGGAAAATTAAAAGCGCTACTCCAGTGAACACATGAATGATAAGTAAGTGAAACAGGCTTATTGCTGATATGGAGAAAATTTTAGCGGTCTGGATAGAAGATCAAAATTTAAGCCAAAGCCTAATCCGGAGCAAAGCCCTGACTCTCTTCAATTCTGTGAAGGATGAGAGAAGTGGGGAAGCTGCAGAAGAAAAGCGTGAAGCTAGCTGAGGTGGGTTCATGAGGTTTAAGGAAAGAAGCCGTCTCCATAATGTAGAAGTGCAGGTGGAAGCAGCGAGTGCTGATGTAGAAGCTGCAGCAAGTTCTCCAGAAGATCTAGCTCAGATAGTGGAGGTGGTTCCAAGAAACAACAGATATTTCAGTGTAGACTGCACAGCCTTCTATTGGACAAAGATGCCATCTAGGACTTTCATAGCTAGAGAGAAATCAAAGCCTGGCTTCAAAGTTCAGTCTGACTCTCTTGTCAGGGGCACATGCAGCTGGTGACTTTAACTTGAAGCCAGTCCTCATTTACCACTCCAGAATCCTAGGGCCCTTAAGAATTACACTAAGTCGACTGCCTGAGCTCTATAAATGGAACAACAAAGCCTGGGTGACAGCACAGCTGTTTCTAACATGATTTACTGAATATTTTAAGCCCACTGTTGAGACCTACTGCTCAGAAAAAAATATTTCTTTTTTTTTAAAGATTTTATTTATTTATTTATTTGACAGAGAGAGACACAGTGAGAGAGGGAACACAAGCAGGGGGAGTGGGAGAGGGAGAAGCAGGCTTCCCGCCGAGCAGGGAGCCCGATGCGGGGCTCGATCCCAGGACCCTGGGATCATGACCTGAGCCGAAGGCAGACGCTTAACGACTGAGCCACCCAGGCGCCCCGAAAAAAAGATTTCTTGCAAAATATTATTGCTCCTGCAATGCACCTGGTCAACCAAGAGCTCTGCCAGAAATGTACGAGGTTAATGTTGTTTTTATGCTTGCTAACACAGCATCCATTCTGCAGCCCACGGATCAAGGAGTCATTTCGACTTTCAAGTCTTATTATTCAAGAAATACGTTTCATAAGGCTATAGTTGCCGTGGATAGTGATTCCTCTATGGAGCTAGGCAAAGTTAATTGAAAACTTTTAGAAAGGATTCACCATTCTAGATGCCATTAAGAATATTCATGATTCATGAGAATAGGTCAAAATACCAACATTAATAGGAGTTGGGAAGAATTTGATGGCAACCCTCATGTAGACTTTGAGGGGTCCAAGACTTCAGCAGAGGAAGTACCTGCAGATGTGGTAGAAACATCAAGAGAATTAGAATCAGAAGTGGAGCCTGAGGACAGGACTGCATTGCTAGTCTCATGATAAAACTTGAATGGATGAGGGTTGCTTCTTATAGATAAGCAAAGAAAGTGGTTTCTCGCGATGGAATCTACTCCTGGGGAAGATGCTGTGGAGATTGTTGAAATGACAACAAAGGATTAGACTATTTAGAATATTAACTTGGTTGATAAAGCTGTGGCAGGTTTGAGAGGATTGACTCCAATTTTGAAAGAAGTTCTACTGTGGGTAAAATGCTATGAAACACCATCGCACGCTACAAAGAAATCGTTCATCAAAGGAAGAGTCAGGTGTTGTAGCAAACCTCACTGTTGTCTTATTTTAAGAACTTGCCACAGCCACCTTAGCTTTTAGCAACCCCCACCCTGATGAGTGAGCAGCCGTCGATATCAAGGCAGGACCCTCCACCAGCAAAAAGAGATTATGACTCTCTGAAAGCTCAGATGATGATTAGCACTTTTTAGCAATAAAGTATTCTTAAATTAAGATATGTACTTTTTTTTAGATATAATGCTATTGCACAGTTAATAGACTATAGTAAAGTGTAACTATAACGTTTACATGCACTGAGAAGCCAAAACATTCATTTGATGTGCTTTATTGTGGTGGTCTAGAATTGAACCCCCAATAGCTGCAAGGTCTGCCTGCATAGCCATGAAATGAATTGTCCAGAGTTCATTAAGTAGTGGAGCAGATTGCAACTCCAGTTCTGACTTTCCACCATACCAGGCCGCCTCTATATTTCTACCATTTAATTAGGAGGTTCCCTTCTCCCCCCATGTCTTACGATCCCTTTCTATTTTGTATGATTTTCTTCCCAGTGGCACAAGAGGACTAAATATCATTTGAAAAAAGAAATCACTCTGTTGATCTTTTGAGTAGAGTTAATACTCTAGGAGAGAGGGAGAAAGAACTTCTCAACCCTTGTACTCTGTTGGTAGCAACAGTGCAATCTGAGTTCTTGAATAGTCTCATCCAGATTTCTGTTGACTATCACATTCTCATTAAAAACCACTTATCTGCATTCCTGTACTGAGGTCACTGCCCCTTTTGCGCATTTGTGATAGGGAGCTGCTTTGGGGGTTTGCTTTCCTGTTTGCACCTGTTTCATTTCTTCAGCACACATCTAGGGCATGCCGGCACTGGTATAATGACCATCCATGTATTACAGATGTACTCCAACCATGAATGGTTTCCTTAAGGAAAAGCGTCCTTGTTGACCTGAGATTGAAAGTTCCACCGTCCAAAATACCTAGCTGCGGCCATGTCTATATAATTAATACTGCTTTGAAAGAATAGTTGAAAAAGCATTTTTCCTGGCCAATGATTAAGCTTGAGAGACTGCATAGTTCACCTGGGATGCAGGGTTCCCACTCAATATTGTATCATAAAGGCTTATCCGTATGGAAATATGTAGAGCTGGTTCATTCACTTTTATAACTGTGAATTGTTTCAATGCATTGATTAAATCATAATTTAAAATATCTATCCCTTTATTGGTGTACCTTTAATTTTTTTTCCAGTTTCTTAAAAAAGGTCTGTTTATTTTGCTGTTACAAACTGTTGCAGTGAATATTCTCTTTCATGTCTACTTGGGAACATTTCCAAGAATTTTTCTAGAGTACATGCTAAGAAATGGAATTGATTTGAGGAACCACTGGGTGGTTCCTCATCTTTACCTTTATTAGCTATTGCCAAATTGTTCTCCAGTTTACATTCCTAGCAGCGGTAGGTGGAGGAGACTTTCTTTGACCACACGTCTTCATCAACCTTTGGTTTGTTTTTTTTTTTAAAGATTTATTTATTTATTTGAGAGAGCGAGAATGAGAGAGAGAGAGAGTGTACATGAGAGGGGAGAGGGTTAGAGGGAGAAGCAGGCTCCTTGCCGAGCAGGGAGCCCGATGCGGGACTCGATCCAGGGACTCCAGGATCATGACCTGAGCCGAAGGCAGTCGCTCAACCAACTGAGCCACCCAGGCGCCCCCATCAACCTTTGGTTTTAACAGATTTTTATTTATTTATTTTTGCCTACCTGATGGGTGTGAAATATTCCTTTGTAGTTTTTAAGGTCTTCAAGTGTTTGATAATAGCTGACTTGGTACCTCTGTGAAGATAGAGCTTGTTCTAAATGAAACAGATAGTACATGAGAAGAATTTGTTCAATGAGGTCCGATGACTGTGGTCAAGGAAACCAGTTGCTGCCAGTGCTTTGAGTGGTCGTATTAAAAAATAAAAATGTCACAGGTATTCATATTTTAACAAGTTGTAAAAAGTTCTTCCCCTTTTCCTATGCTATTTACATTTTTCTATTCAGATTGGGTTATGAATTTGGTGTTAGCAATAGATAAATAAGTCAAGATTGGCATCCATCTGCATGAGGAAAGTAGTTGCTTAGAAATGGGAAGACTGGGGGCACCTGGTGGCGCAGTTGGTTAAGGGCAGGACTCTTGGTTTCAGCTCAGGTTGTGATCTCAGTGTCATGAGATCAGGCTCCACGTCGGGCTCCGCTCTCAGCTCAGAGTCTGCTTGAGATTCTCTCTCCCTCTGCCCCTCCTGCTTGTGTTCTCTCTCTCAAACAAATAAATAAAATAAAATTTTTTAAAAAGAGGAACGTGAAGACTGACTTTAAACAGTGTGCTGAACTTCCTCAGACACGCTTGAAGATGTTCTTGGGTGCTTGGGGTAGAGTGGGGTGGGGTGGGGTGGAGGGGTTGGCCCCTGCGCTGCAGAGGCAGGCTGGAAGCTGGGCGGGCAGGTGCCCTGTGAGGCTGGGTCATGCTCTGGGGAGCAGCCACAACTCCCCGGCCTGATTAGTAAGTTGCCTCTTAATCCGTGTTTATTTTCCCTCTGTTATCTCTGAGCCTTTAATTAAGTCTTATTTCATCATTTTAGCCTTATTGCAGCCCTACTACAAGGAATGAAGGAAAGAGTCTTAAGTCTCTTGAGTCCCGATTTGTGAAAGAGCAGAAGTGGCCCTGGAGACATAGATGGCGGCAAGAGCAATGGGTGACAAGACTCCAAGGGAAAGGTGAATCTTGAGGGGACTGAAATCTGGTTATCAATCCAGTCTTCTGTTCTATGTAGAGATTCTACCTCCACTCTGATCTCGGAAGGGTTGTAAAGGGAGACAGTTTCCCTTATAGGCTGCTAGGCAGGTGAATCCTGGCTGACTCACTTGTGAAAAAGCCCCGTTTCTTCATTTCCAGGGGGTTAGCATGATGCCACAGAAAGAGCGTGTCTTTGCTGCCGGCAAACTTGAGTTCACATCCGTGCTGGGAAAGGTTTGTGAACTTGGGCAAATTACTTCAGCTCCCCGAGCCTCCGATTACTCAGCTCTCCAATGAGGGTAAGAGTACGTGCCTTCCAGAAGTACTGTGAGGATGAAATATGATCACTTAGGTGAAAGCACCTTGTATAATGTCTGGAACACAACAGACATGGAAGAAACATTCATTCCCTTCCTCCCCCACCCCCACCCCTACCCCTCCGTCTCTGGGACCAGCTTTCCCGGCAACCCCCAGCCCCCTAAGCGTCCTTGGAGGCAGGTCTGCTGGCCCCGCACCTTGCATGAGCCTTCATACCTTCACAGAAGTTGACTTTTCCCAGGCTTTGTCTCTGCTATTGGGTAACAATTGACTTACAATGATTAGCTCCATATCGTACATTCTATTGACAATTTCAGGTACCACAGCAGATTTATGGGGGAGATGCAGTATCTGGGGGACAGTAGGAGTCCGGCAGTAATTAACACTAGCCTCCAGATCATACCACTTACCTTCAGAGCAAGCCTTAACCGTTCAGTTTGGAAGTAAATGGATTTTTCTCTGACAGCCCCCAGGGAGCAATCATTGTCCTCACTGCCCTTAAGGTAACTGCCTCTCTTCACTGCTGGAAGAGGTTTAGGACCAACAGATGAAATTATGATTATCCATGACACGCTTTGGTCTTAAATTAAAATGCTTGAAATGGTGGCTGGCTGGCTTAGGTGGCTGGCCTCTGGAACCTTCCATCTCTCAGTTAGCATTTCACATTTGCCCCTGCAGCAGCATCCTCCTCTGGGAGGAAGGTGGCCTCTGATAAGGAATCCAAACAGGGCCTCAGCCCTATGCTCACCCACGAACACCCAGCTGGCTAGAAACATACTCCCCTCTGGCACCATAGCCCCTTCCTGACACGCTCAGTGGAGAAACTGAAGATGAAACAAGTTTAATCTCTGACCCCCACACTGGCCACCTAGCAGGAGTCTGTCTTTAGGGCAAGGGGGATCTGAAATCATTCATGTTGCCCTCACCAGAGTGTTCTTTCTCTGCAGGAGGCTGTCGGCTGCTTAGGGCTATCAATCTGACATAACTTCTCTAGTTCTACACGGAGACTAAAATACCATTTACGTCTTGTTCCAACAGTTCTTGAATCATGTGGGTATTACCAAGCATGAAATCATCATCTAAAAACTCAATTTTAAAGAGCTGGTTCTTTGGGGAAAATAAGAAAGAACATTTCCCCCTGTTTACTCTGAGTTTTGCTTTTTTTTTTTTTTCCCAATTGTGTGGTTATTGTGTTTTTCTTAATCTTTGGAGATTAGGCTTCAATTTTTCACCTAGGCTCCAATTTGCCCATAAATCTCTTCATTTTGCTTAATTTAAATGTTTTGGCCAACTTCATGGTTTAACAATGAGAAATAAAATTGGAGCCTTAATGACGACTAAGGAGGGAATTTTCATTTCATCTGGAATTAAAAGAGCTGTTAAAGAGGCGGGCACCCTGTCAGACAAGCTGCCACAACCTTCACTGGAGCATGCCAAATGTGGCTTGATATTATACATTTCTTTATACCCAGGGCAATCCTCCAATACGATTACTTGGAAATCCTTCAGATCCAGCCCTGCTTACATCCACCTGATTGCTATGCCCCTATTGATTAAGCTGGGAACTATTCATTGAATTCAGGCCATCTGAGAAGCCCCCTAGGTCCCTGGGGTGTCCCTCACATGCTGCCCATCAGAGCTAAAGCAAGTTACCCAGCTCCAGAATGTTCCAGCACAGGTTGCATAATGGGGGCCCTGAGACCACAATGATCAGATAACCAGGCAGCAGAGAGTACTGTTTCAGCACCTCTGCCTGAGCAGACAAACTTAAAAGAGAGAAAGAACTATGAAAAGTTTTAAAACCCCTTTCTCTTAGGTTGACCAGTGGAGAAAGGTATCCACCGCATGCCTCCGTAGCCTAGAATTCCCTCCTTGTCCCAGAGCTGAGAGGAGACACTAGCTGGGTAATTCCCCTCGCGCAGAGAGAGGAGCTCCGGTTTCTTTTGCTTGTATAGAATATAGTGAGTCCATGGAGAGGCTGCTTGGCTCTGGGTAGAATAATGGGAACTGGCTGGAGGTAGATCAACCTGTTTCTACTGGGGGCTTATTGGATGGTTGGAAAAAAAAGAAGCTCAGATTCCTCCATCTTAGTTAACCCCTCCAGGTATGTCCCACCCAGGCCACTTTCCTCACCACGTGTCACCTCTAAGAAGTATCCTACAAGTGTCCCATCCTTCATTTGACAGTCATATATTGTGACATATAGGTGAGAATGTTTATACATTTGCCTTTGAACACAGATTGTAAATGTTCAAAGAATAAGAACCTTGTTTTATAGATTTTATTCATTCATTGACTGAAAAATCAGTGACTAAGCCACTCATTATTCCAGCACCTACTATGGCTAAGGGCATTGAGCAAGGCTTATTGTTTGCTACTCCAGGGACCCCAGAGGAGTGTGGTACCTAATTTCTGCCTTCAAGTAGCTCACAATCTTGTTGGATAAGCTCGGTGTGTACGGAGAGAAAGATAATGCAGTAGCACACAGTAAGATCACAATGGTTCAAAAACAAATAAAAACCACCAGAAGACGTGCCCCTTCGGGTCACTACATTTGTGTCTTTGGTGCACCCCAATGTTTATAGCAGCCATGTCCACAATAGTCAAACTATGGAAAGAGCCTAGATGTCCATCAACAGATGAATGGATAAAGAAGATGTGGTATATATATACAATTGAATACTATGCAGCCATCAAAAAACCCAGAATCTTGCCATTTGCAATGACATGGATGGAACTAAAAGGTATTATGCTAGGTGAAATAAGTCAATCAGAGAAAGACAATTATCATATGATCTCACTGACATGAGGAATTTGAGAAACAAGACAGAAGATCATAGGGGAAGGGAGGGAAAAATGAAACAAGATGAAACCAGAGAGGAAGACAAACCATAAGAGACTCTTAATCTCAGGAAACAAACTGAGGGTTGCTGGAGTGGAGGGGGGTGGGAGGGATGGGGTGGTTGGGTGATGGACATTGGGGAGGGTAAGTACTATGGTGAGCACTGTGAATTGTGTAAGACTGATGAATCACAGACCTGTACCTCTGAAACAAATAATACATTATATGTTATTAAAAAAATCACTAGAAGACAAAATTTTAATACTGAGTTTCTTTAGGTACTGCCATTTGGGTTCCTTTGTTTTTTTTCTTCTCCTTCTTAGATTTTCCAAATTTTCTATAATGCATGTGTATTAATTTATTAATTATATAAAAAACCCGGAACCTTAAAGTATATGTTAAAGAAAACAGCATTTTTGAAACTCATCAAAACTGATGAGACTTCTCAGTATGGTAATCAGTCTATGTGCTAGAGTTGTAATTTGTTGACCTTCAAACTGTGACGATGTTTTACATTTTAAAAGAAAACCACCAAGGGGAAAGGTTTTGGTTTTCTTGGCAAGTATGAGGAGACTGAAGTTGATTTTGATTATGTTGTTAAAGAAGATCGATCCCATTTGTTCTGAGCAAGTACGACTTTGATGGACTTATATTGAAATGGATAGCCCATGAACCATGTTTTGGTAATTTTATTTTGAGCAGAAATCACTTTCTGAAGATAATGAGGAGAGAAAGGAGAAGGCTGGTTGATTTTTCAAAAGCCGGTGTGGGAGCTGGGAGGCAAAATCCTTCTAACCTATAGAGAGGGCATGTAGACGGCTGGAAGAAAACATTCCCTTGTACCTATTGACTGGAACCAACGCTCCATCAGCCTCTGAATGTTATCAACCTGCTCTCCCCACTCGGTTCATGCCCCAGTAAAATAAGGGAAATCATATTCTTGCCTGGTATAAATTATTAAGTTGTTCTATGCCTGACTGCTTTAGATCAAGGGTATATTAACAAATTCCTGCCACTCAGTGTCCCACCCGCAGCATTTTTATGTACATTTGGTCTCGGTTGAACTTGCCTCATTCAATGCATTCCTTCATGGGAACTCAATATGTGCCAGGAATCCTACACTGAAAGAATAAAAGATGAAAAAGGCAATTTCTCTGCATTTTCAGTGCCTTACTCTGGAAGGTGAGGGTAAGAACAACATACGTATCAAGTAAATATAATTCAATGACGGAAGTACTAAGGGCCGTTTAAAAAGTTTGGGAATGTTCAGGAGAGGGAGAGGTTATTTCCTTACTCCTTTGGTGATGGGAATCCTTGAAGACTTCACAGGGGAGATGGTATGTGAGCTAGCTCTTCAATAGGTAGGCTTTGGCAATATAGAGATGACAGGGAAGGGCATTCCAGGAGGTGAGCACTGCCCAAGTGAAGACACAGAAGAAAAGCACAGAATAAACAGGATGAAGACAGAATGGGAAGTGGTATGGTTTGACTGCAGGGTGGATGGAAGGTAGGTGAGAAAACTGTCAGGAGAAGTTTGAAAGATCAGCCTGCGCTGGATCAGGGAGGACCTTAAATCCTCTGGAAATAATGGCAGCCTCAGCAAATCTGCTGCTTTGTTTGGAACAAAAGATGTGCTAGCTGAATAAAAATGTTATTTCTGAATTCTGTACTTTATTGGCCAACCCAACCACTCAAATTTTAACAGTGCCATTGTCTTGACCTTTCTGAAAGTTGTTTTCTGCCTAAAATGGACATGGCTATTGATAAGTACAGAGTGTAAATGGAAGTCAACCCGCCTTGCTCTTGTTCTTACAGGTTGTGTTCAGTAACACTATCAGCTTTGTGTTTTGTCTGGTCACTTCTTAATACTAGAGGGACTTTGCTTGGCAGCTGATGGGGATGGAGGGAAAGAGGTTTTAAGAAGTCAGCTCAGGCCTCTTAACACTCAACTGGGAATGGGGAAAAAACATCTTTTACTTCATGCATCTACATATATGGTTGGCTTAGAAATAAATTACATCAAAGATCACTCAGTGGGAACTAAGCCAGAGGACTAAACCTGGCAATATTATCTAGCAGCATGGAGAAAGGCTGAAGTGATAATGCAAAGCATCCTCTCTCTTTTGAAATGGGCATAGGGAGCACTGACAGAACCTGCAGGTCTGTGCTAAACCACACACACACACACACACACACACACACACACACACAGGCACACACATGCACTCCCCCCACCCCTCACACAGGCACAGTTCAGCCTACATAAGGGGAAAGGGAAGAAGCAAAGAAACACAACTTAAATCTCTCTGTACAGAACCATTTTTCACCCGATCCTCCTTAAGCTAGTTCTTCAAGTCCTGTCCTCACATTTGAGCGCGTGGGCATGCACAGTCCCCTGGTACTGCTGCTGGATGCTGTTTACCTGTTCGTGACTTCTCTCCCTGACCTTCACATTTGACCAAGTTTTGGTGCTTTGAAATGCTTTTCTATGCTCAGTTAGTGCTACAGGATTACAGATGATGTAGAAATGGCCACAAACCTAATCAGAACAATCCAAGTAGAATAACTTTCCAGGCGGACGCTGGGTGCTATGGATAACAGGATGGTTTAATGGACTGAAAAGGAAAATCATTCTCGATGTTCCTATACATCACAAATTGGGGGGTTTGGTTCTGTATTAATTTTTCACATTGGTTCCACACCTTCAGTTCTGTATTCACACTCCTTCTCCCCAGTTTAAAAAATATTTGAGCTCATCATCCACTTCAGACCATTTCATTGCTTATTTCAGTTAGTCTTTCTGTATTCTGTGGGGCTAGGCTGTCTGTCTCTGCAACTAATCCCACTAATATAATTTAAAGAAGCCCAGGAATGAGGTAGAGGTACAAATCTCCAGTGTTGGCAGCGAACAGGAAGGGGCATAATAGGAGAGCTAGAGTCCCACAAAAAGGAACATGTGGATGAAGGCAAACAATAGGAACAACAAGCTATCTCATCACAAGAGCGCTCAATTCAACATGAATTAACCATAGTGCACTCCAAGGGAGATGAAGCAAAGCCTTGTTTTTCTATCCATGAAAACTGTTTTTAACAACCCCAAGTCACAGTCCTGCTTCCTCCACTAAGCCCGTCTCAACCACCTAGACAGCGTCCTTAGCCCCTCTGAATTTCTACGTGGTTTATATGCCAAATCACACACTCCAGCACTTGGGTATTTCATGCCTTGCCTCCACTGTTCTTCAGAGGTGAGCTCTGTCTGCCTAGGCAGAGTACGGATAATCTCTTCCACTTCTTCATTACATCCCACAGAATCTAATTTGGGGCTGTGTGTTAAAGAAATACCCTCTCAAGGTCACTCACCAACCTAAAAAATGTGCCAACAGGATGAGAGGTCCTTTGGTCCCTCTGACTTCTCTGGTATAGTCAAGAGAGAACATTAGGTTAGGCTCAAGGAATATGAAAGTGGGCACGATCTTTCAGCTAATTTTCTAGCAGGAGGACCATTGCACTCACATGTTTGATCTCCATTCTCCATAATATGGACTCTACACAGTCTTACCTGTTACTACGGTTAAATCCCCAGACACAACCTCAGTCATAAGGCACTGATTCCCTGACACGCTTCCATACATCCCAGCCAGGGATATATTTATATGCATTGCCCTTAGTTAATACCTGGACAGATCACAGGCTCAGTTTCTTTATGCTCCTTCCTTCTTAGAGCCTCAAGTCTTCTGCCATTTTTGACCAGAGAGGTTGTTTTCCATTTTATTGCCTTTGTAGACTTCTTTCTTTCTCAACGCTGGTGCTAACTGTGTAATGGTAATATTAGTATTTTTTCATTCACTCTTCAGATTTAGGAGTATGGCATTAATAAAATTTGAACAATGATGTTCTATCAAGAGTGACAGAACTTCTCTTGCCTGGTGGTCCTTAAATTATAACAGGTTTGTTGACCCCTTCAGTTCTGAAACTTGGCCACTTTTTTCCTCTGGAAACCACACCAAGTTGTAAAATAGAGCTATATCTCTCCTTATATATATAGATAAATATTTATATTCATATTTATATTCATATTTATATAAGACACATATTTTAATAAAATAAAGTAAAATATATTTTTTTTCTCTATGAGAAGAGCTTTTTGAAGGCATGTTATCACCAATCTTTAAGGTACACCATTGGATGACCAGGCTGACACCCCCTAGGGGCACCCTTTGGGTAATGGTAGGGACTTGCCTATGGGGAGAAAGTTATCTTTCACAGAAAGCAAGGGAATAACTCATAGCTCAACGTAACTAAAGGTTTAACTTCTGTCTTGAGAGGGCCCCATAGGAAGCACCAGCTTTCAGCAAAATCTTTATGAAAGGATTCTTTTCTAAATTTTCCAAACAGACCTCTTTGTTATTACCCCAAGAGAGCGAACAACCAGTCAGGGAATTAAATCTCCCTTATCGTTTCCAGACTATTTTACCTTGCTGTGCACACCCCATTGGTGGGAGAGCCACAAATGGTTCTCTCCAGCTCCATTCCAACCACCAATCTGCCGTGTCTGAAATGCCCCAGCCCTTGCTGGCCTCATGCATTTGACTCCTACACCATGGGGATGTCCCCCTTGGATTCCAGAAGAAAATTCAACTCCTTGGAATCCAAAACTAATAAACTTTCACAGAGTGGCCCCTGGTGGATTGGTTATCATGATATGTCAGTCTCACCTAACCAATAAGGTGGCCGGTTGGCAAGTTCCCAGGATGAATATTCTCATATGAGCACTGGATTAGAGGAAGCCAAAAGATTTTCGGCCATCTACACGCTCAACTTACACCCCACCTGGGTTCTGGGGTAGAGATCTTGTGACAGTTGGGGCCCTGCAAGGCAATTAAAAGAAATAAAGCAAAGTATTATATTTTAGTTGATGTAATCTTCAAGCTCCCAGTGGAATCTGGGGTGATATCTGACTAGAGTTACCCTGGGCATCAATAGATGGCTATTCTGTGAAAGTGCATTTAGGAAGACAAAACCCTACAAATCCCAAACTTCATTAACATGTGTATCCGTTTGGAGGGGAGGGGGTTGGCTCAGACTCCAGGACTACAAATTGAAAGAAACCACCTAGACCGTTCTGGGATCTGAACAAAGAGTTGAAGGGGGTGAGGGAGTTGGAGAGAGTGGGGGGGGAGAGAGAGAGAGAGAGAGAGAGAGAAAGAGAGAAAGAGAAGGGCAGGTGGAGGGGAAGACACCAAGTGGGTTTATATTTTTATTTGCTTTCAGAGTACCTGGATATTGGACACACCAAACTATCCTTCCCAAACCCAAACAGCTTTCATCCATCACTAACACTTCAGGGTTTGTTTCTGTTTTATTGTAAATATTCCAGTCGAAGAAAGATAAACAGACAAGAAAAAGCTACTTTATACAGTATACAGAGTCAGATAGAAAATACAGAATGGAAAAGAAAGCCAACAACCAACAGATAAAAAGTGGAGACAAACCAAGGAAGAGGACTAGCCGGTTGCAGGTTCACCGACCAGCTTGAGTGAGGTGCAGCGATAGTCCCAGCAGCTAATAGAAACTGTCTAGCGCTGTCAGTCTTATCTTCACTCCACGCGGCGAAAGAAACAGACTTTATAAATGATTCATGGGGACATTTATTTCACTAATCCATTAAAAAAAGTTTGCTATTGATCAAGATATCCTGCTCATAAAAACGAGTTTTAAAAAAAAACAACCCTTCCTGCCCCCAGTGTGATCTGACAGTAGAGACCACATTGTTGGAAGCAAGGAACAGAGCTGTGGGTTGGAACAGCGTGGCACCATTGGGGTCTGCGGTCAGGCGGCCTTCGGTGCCCTTCTCACCCAATCCACGAGACTCGAGGCAAGGTTGAAAAAAATACTCGAGTCCTCTCAGAGCCTGCCATCATTTGATGGTTAAAGAGGAAAAGAAAAAAAAAAAAGATTCAAATTCATGAGAGAGAAGGTCAGCGTAGGACAAAACTGGCATCCTTAATGGGAATCATCGGGGTCCCAATTGGCCCCCAGGATAGCAGTTCTAACTAACTGGCCTGGCATACAGAAGATGTTGAACTACCCAAATGGTAAACAAAACAAAACAAAACATGGAATTAAGTTCATCATCTTCCAAAGATGTCTTTATTTTAGTACATTTAGAACAGAAATGTGAGGACAATTCGATTCAAGGTGGTGGTGGTGGTAGGGGCTGTTTATTTCTCTCTCCCTCTGAATTTTCTAAGTTTACAATCAGAAATTGCATAGAATTTGTTTTCCATCAGAAGATGAAAACTCTCTGCGTGGAACTCCCAACTGGCAGAGCCAAGCAGAGGTCACGCAGCTGCTGGGAAGCCTCACCCCTCCCATCAGCTGAGTGCACTGGACCCTGCAGACATCCCACAAGTAGAGCGGTAACTAGAAGCCATCTGAGAGCCTGGAAAGCATCAGTAACTCTGATTTCGGAAGTGGAAGAGAAGTTAAATGCTTTACTTAAACTCAAGCGAGGGGACTTCTGCCCAAGCTGAGGTTAGGGCTCAAGAGTCCCCAGTTCCCAGGCCTGTGTATCAGCTGTGAGACTCCACCTGTCTCCTAGGAACCTGGCAAGTTCTTGATTACTTAAGGTCTTTCCATTTAATAAACACACACAGCACACACTCACACATACACGTGCGCATGCGCGCACACACACATGGGCTTGCACCCAAGTCTCACGTCTAGTATAAAGAAGTCACCCAATCCATGATAGCCTTGGGGGTCTGGCTTCATAGGCAGCTACTGAGCTTGGTTAAAAAAAGATGCCATTCACAAAGGCTGCACAATACCAACAGGGTGCCCCCCCACCCCCCGCCCGTGACTAGCACATTCCATCTGAAGCCAAGGCCAGGGTATGGGAAAAGTGTTTCACCCCACTCTGCTCCTTAAGCAAGGCCCTAGGACACCTCCTGCATTCTGCTCTCCTCCCCTGTCTCTCTTCTTTAGAGATCACATTCACAAAAGACCAAATCAAACCCAGTGACAGTGAACGTCAGAAAGAGAAAGAGAAGACATAGTAACCCCTGAAATCCCAGGCATTTCAAGGTCTTTCTGAGTAAGCTAGGAGTTGATTGGATTTTGGCATTTGAAAAATTACTTTAATGGACTTTGGAGACTCTCCACCTTATCCTTCCCAAGACCCTTCTCCTACACTCTCTGGTGCCCCCAATTCCCACTCAGAAAAGAGAGGTTGGCACCTGAAATCCGACGCACTGGCCGCTCCATGTCCTAAAATTTAGGAAAAAGAAACGGATTATTTAGACTTCCATTGCCTAACCCAGCCTCCCCCTCCAAAAAACAAAAACAAAAACAAAAAACCACTCCCCAAACAAATGGCTAGAATTGAGAGGACAACAAAGAAGAAAAGTGGGGTGGGGGCAGGGGAAGGGGGGAAGAAGGGAAAACAAAAGAACATTAACAAAAAATATACAAATCCAGAAAAGAAAAACTTCCCTGTTGAGTTTAATTTGTTTTCCTGTAAGAACTAGACCCAGGGTACAACGGCCCCTTCCTAGGGGAAATTCCACTGATGATTCCACCAATTAATTCATTGGACAGGTCTGGGCAGGGACCCCCACCCCAGACTCTGTAATTCTGGCGGGAGGGAAAGGCCCACTGGGAGAAGATGGGTCCTTTTGGTTGGCAGGGAGGGCGTCCCCTCGCCGCTGGGGTGCAACGTCTCTGGGTGGCCCCAGCTCCTGGCCCTGGGGGCTGGCTCTGGCCGGGGTGGCAGGCTCTGCGCTCTTTCGGTCAAGTTCCTGGATCCAGGCTCCGGCGAGAAGCATGGACGCTGTACAAGTCTCGGCTCCCCGCGGAGCGCAGCGCCCCCCCCCCCCACCCCCGGCCGGCCCTCCCGCGTCCCCACCGGGCCTGCACGTGTCCGGCGCCCCCCAGGCTACTCGGGCTCGCTGCTGTTGGTGGTCTTCTCCCACTCCAGGCTCTCCTCGCTGCGGGCGGGAGACGGCCGCGCCCGCAGGCCCTGGAACCTGCGGCACTCCGGACAGACGCGGATGTGTGTGCAGCCGCGGGCCACCAGGGCGGCCTCCTGGGCCAGTCTCTGCGCCAGCTGGTCGGGCTCCCCGGCCCCGCACAGCTTGCCGTTGCTGAGCGTCGCCGTGCCCCGTGGCCGGCGCTCCTCGGGAATGGGGGGCCGGGGCGGAGGCACCCCGGCGCGCCGCCGGTGGGGGTGGACACTGTCCTGACACAGGATGATGCTGCGCAGCTCGGTCACCATCTCCTGGCAGACGGACACCTGGGGGGAAGGAGGAGGTCACAGCCCAACAACCTCTCAGAACCACCCCCTGCGGGTCCCTGGCACGTCCCTTGCGTATCTGTTCCAGTGGGGGCTGGGGGGAAGGGTCTCCGAATCATATCATCGTAGGTATGGAGATATTGGGAGGACCTTTCAATCCATCCTCTCATTCCACCTCCCACTTAGCATTTGAAGGCCCTCCATACCATAGTGTTCAACAGCCCTGCCATCTGGTCATCCGGTCTTTGTCTGGACACCTCCAAAGACCATGTCCTCACCATGTTGGGAGAGAGCCCATGTAACGGTGATTCCTTCTACACACGTCACAATTCGTCTCCCTGAAATTTTCCATCCATCCCAGTTAAAGTTGTAACGTGAAGCCTACTAAATAAATAGGCCCTCTTCTGCAGGTCAGTCTTTCAAGTACTTGAAAAAGCAATGTCTCCATGAACATTCTGTTCTCAGGCTAAAGACTCTCACTCTTTGGGTCAACTGGTTATAGCTCGAGATAATACTGTAACAACAAAAGCGACAGCAACCGCCGCCCCTACTGGTCCACAGTCTCCTGAAAAGAAACCCCTGGGTCCAGCCATGTTTCAGACTATTTTCAATTTTAGAGAGGTAATACAACAGACATGAAGTATACTGTGTAATCACACCCAGTGGGGTCTGGGGCAGACCCTATATTCAAGCACATTAGAAGTTGTTAAGAGAGTAAGTCCTGAGAGTTCTCATCCCAAGGAGAAAATTGGTTTTCCTTTTTTCCTTCTTTCCTTTTTCTTTTTCTTGTATCTGTATGAGATGATAGATGCTAGCTGAACCTACCGTGGTGATCATTTCACAACATCGGTAAATCAGACCATTATCTTGTATGCCTTAAACTTACACCGTAATATATGTCGATTATCAATAAAACTGGAAAAGACCACATTAGCATTTCCGTAGCAAAACGTATGGACCTTTACACTGAGTGGGATAAAGACCATAAACATTAACGTTAGCCTCGGACCCGTGCATGTTTTGTCACCAAGTGTACTTTGCAACAAATTTATAAAAAATTTGGAACTTTCCAAGCTTTTTAGGTTTGAAACCTGCTCTTTCATGGTCTTTCTTCCAGTCTTTGAGTTCTATCAATGGAACAGTTGTTCTACCAGAGCCAAATAGCTAATGGAGCCTTTACTCTTCACTTTAGCTCTTCGAAGTCCTCACTGAATTTTTCAAGGTACATCAAGGTGCTTAAGCTCTTGAGAATAACCAAATGGGCACAGATCCTCTACTTGAAGTGGCTGCAGAGAAGTAGTATCACCTAATGGGATATGGCCCATTTAGACTTACTAAATTGAGACCTGTTACTAAATATCAGAGACTCTGGGCAAGTCCCTTAACATCTCTGTGCTTGCAGTAATAACTGTAACTGCTAAAACAAGAGCACCTGCCTAATCTATTACACGTGACAAGACATACATTTATTGGCTGTCAACTATGTATCAAGCACTGTGCTTTGCACGGAAATACAGAGATAGTGGACACAGTCCTGACTTTTAGGCAGTGCAATGTTTGGCAAGGAGGCTGATACAAAAATAACTGCAACACAATGTATAGGTGGTTGATGCCCAGGTTGCAATGGTGTTGGAAAAGAGGAGAAATTATCAACTCCTCTTGTCCAGGGAAGAAGGCAGGAGAACTGGGGAAGGTTTCATAGGGAAAGGAACACCTGAACTGAGTCGTATAGAGTAAGTAAGTAGCACCGCTGTTTTAGGAGTGGACAAAGGGAGAAAGCCAGTAAAGCTGGAGGGAGAGGTAGGAGGGGAACCAAGAAAGCTTGGTGTCAGGCAAGGCAAGGGAGGAGAGAGCTTCTGGAAGGAACTGTCCACTTCGTGGAGGGCACACTGAGGTCCAATAAGGCCCATTGGGTTCTCTTTGGTTTTGTCCATTGGGAGGGGTTAGACCCCTCAGCAATGACCTTTCAGTGCAGGGGTAGGGAGGAGCCAGACTGCCCTGCATTGAGGACTGGATGGGAGGTCAGGAAATGGAGACAGCCGGATCCCCTTGGTTTGGAGGAGGAGAAGGATAGTGCAAGAGCAATAGGAACACTGCTATTATTTTGTGGCTTTTTGCTAAAGCCCTGCGTGGAGCCCAATGCAGGGCTTGAACTCACGACCCTGAGATCAAGACCTGAGCTGAGATCAAGATTCAGATGCCTAACCTACTGAGCCACCCAAGCACCCCAATACTACTATTATTTTAAAATAGAGGATAGGGCGCCTGGGTGGCTCAGATGGTTAAGCGTCTGCCTTCGGCTCAGGTCATGATCCCAGGGTCCTGGGATCGAGTCCCGCATCGGGCTCCCTGCTCCTTGGGAGCCTGCTTCTCCCTCTGCCTCTCTCTCTCTCTCTGTCTCTCATGAATAAATAAATAAAATCTTTAAAAATAAAATAAAATAAAATAGAGGATAAACTTGAGCATAATTTTAGATTTTGGGGAGAGAGCAGGAAGCAAACATAAAGGGGAAAAAAAAGGAAAATCCTAGAGTAGCCAAGGCAAGTGGGATGAGGGCAGAGACAGAGTGATGCCCAGGGGCACCTGCTGTGGCTGCAGGGGCGGCCTTAGCTGTAGGTAAAGTTTTCACGGGGGTTTTAATTTGGGGCTAGCCACTCCTGATTTCGTGGGGGGGGGGGGGGGGGGAGGTAAAATTAACCTTTATGCATGAAGGGGCAAAGGAATATGAGGAGTGCGTGATGGTTTGGAAGTCCCAGTGGGTATGGGAAAGAGTCTGAGCACGGAAAAGTAAAAAGACCAGAAGGCAGCGGGACGCCTAGGTGGCTCAGTCGGTTAAGCGACTGCCTTCGGCTCAGGTCATGATCCCAGGGTCCCAGGATCGGGTCCCACATCGGGCTCCCTGCTCGGCTTCCTCTGACCCTCCCCCCTCTCATGCTCTCTCTCTCTCATTCTCTCTCTCAAATAAATAAATAAAAATATTAAAAAAAAAAAAAAGACCAGAAGGCAGTGGGACGCCTGGGTGGCTCAGTTGGTTGGGCGACTGCCTTCGGCTCAGGTCATGATCCTGGAGTCCCGGGATCGAGTCCCGCATCGGGCTCCCTGCTCGGCAGGGAGTCTGCTTCTCCCTCTGACCCTCCCCCCTCTCATGCTCTCTCTCTCTCAAATAAATAAATAAAAATATTAAAAAAAAAAAAAAAGACCAGAAGGCAATGCTGTATTAAGGCCCCACCTGAGGCTGGACTCGACACGTGGAGGGGCGCACGTACACCCCTGTTTCTCCAGCATCAATTAAAGGAGGAGACTTACGATGACCGAGAGTTGAGAGACTGAGAGAGAAGCTAACGTACTTTAAAAACTGAATAATGCCATCAGCATGTAAGGATTGGTGCCCCTTCTCTGAGGTAGAATGGAGACAGAATGGGATAAAGTCTTCTTCCTTCTATTCAGACTTCTCAGTCTGTGCGAAATTTATATTAACCCAGTTTCTAAGCCACAGGTTCAGGAATTAAATGGATTCAAAATCCCTGAGAAGGATGATGTACTTATTGGTCTTATGTGAATTGGGATATCTCTAAACGTCTTTACCGGTAAGGCGAAAACATACTGAAGACGGAAGAACCAGTCTTCGCTTTCACTGGAAGCCTGGTACTTTGGCCTGTTTTTCTTTGCCACACTGCCTCTTAAATTATAGTTGTATAAGAATTCATTGTGTGTAAAACGCCCATCATGTATTTATCGGCTGGGCTGTTGTGGAAAAGAATCCAAAGCTCAGGGGCTAAGCGCACTTTCTGTGGCTGCATAATTAGTAAGTGATGAAGCTTTATCCCAGATCTCTTGCCCATGGGACTGGGATTCTTTCCGCCACACTGTCCCGTGGGTGCCCCACCCTCTTATGGGATCTCACAGGTTTTGTCTGAAATGACTTGTAGGTGTGTGAACCCATCTGCCAACACTACAGGTCGTACCCATTTGACAGTTTACCTCAGTAGCTTCCGAGTGTCGGAGAGTCCATAAAAACTCCAACATAGCCATAAAAATGGCCACGATTAAGCCACAAATAAGAAC
Organism: Neomonachus schauinslandi; assembly: GCF_002201575.2. NCBI lineage: Eukaryota > Metazoa > Chordata > Mammalia > Carnivora > Phocidae > Neomonachus > Neomonachus schauinslandi. The sequence continues at coordinate 94,250,268 of NC_058413.1, forward strand.
CACAAAGATTCCACCAATATTCTCCATCCCCAGTCCTGTAAGAAAGTGAGAACAAACACAAAGTAACGTAAGAGGGCTACAAGACATAATCATTCTACCAAAATGCTGAAAGTCATTTAACCAACCAGAACTTGAGTCTTGTAGATGATTTACACACATCTTCCTTGCAGGAGATATAATTATTCTTTTGGAAAAAAAAAAAAGTGTGGCAGAGCTGGAGTAGAAAAGGGGAAGTAGGATCCAGTTGCAAAAGGAGGAGACCAGCGAGAAGCCTCCAAAAGGCCCTCTGGGGGTGGGAGGTGAGAGTCATTTTAAGAAAAAGGTCAGGGGTACCTGGGTGGCACAGTCAGTTAAGCATCCGACTCTTGCTTTCGGCTCAGGTTGTGATCTCAGGGTAGTGAGATCGAGCCCAGCGTCAGGTTCTGCACTCAGCACAGAGTCTGCTGGGGATTCTTTCCCTCTCGCCCTCTGCCCCTCCCCTGCTCACTTTCTTTCTCTCTCTCTCCCAAATAAATAATTTTATTTATTTTTTTTAAGAAAAGGTCAGTGAAAATTTGACTTAGTCTCCAGAGACATGATAATACCAAAATACCTATAAATTTTAGATGTTTCATAAAAAATTTAGTCAATCTTTACAATACTGGGTTTCCTGGATATAAGGCAGTTGTTTCAACCAAGCTATGGATAGAAAAAATTCCATTTATGTATCTGTGTCAATAGGTTACTCAAATACTTATTATGACAGAACTTTTTTTGTCCCTCCGGACCAGTGGTTGCCATCAGAACTATGTGGGAAGCTTGTTCAAAATACAGATTCCTTGTCCTTATACCAGACCTCTTGAATCCCTATCTCTGGAGGTGGGGCCTAGGAATCTGCATTTGAAAATACATTTCACAGGTGATTCTTTTCCAGCCAGACCTAAAATTCATTTGCAGATTAGTATTTTTAGAAGCAATGTACATCATGAAGTTCCTTGACGTCCGGCAGTTTCCAGTTGTATCCTCACCACTGAGCATGATACCTGGCAGATAGCATATACTCAGTAAATATTTGTAGGGTTTTATGGTTGTTTCATTTCCCAGTGTCAAACATTGAGTTTACTATGTCACTGGATGCTTTATTTGGTATCAGAGAAACCCAAACTTTAGGGGAGTGTCATAAGCCCATGAGACCCTGATTCAAGAGGGACCACAATCGTAAGTCAAAAAGCATCTTTTATCCAGGAAAATGCCAGGAGGGTAGCTTACGCCCTGTGCTATTCCAGAATGCTCACACGTTTGAGGGTCTGTGTAATCAGTAGTAGGACACGGAGCTATGTCAGCATTAGGGAAAGCCAACCTCACACACCACTACAAGACGAGCTTAGTTCAGGAGTAGAAATCTGACCCTATTTCTGCATCTTGGAGAGCTGGAAAAATAGCCCTACGTAGCCATTTCAAGATGCCTCAGGTTTCCTCTCACAAAGGCTCGAGTGATGTCTGTTTCTTTTTTGTTTTGTTTTGACAACAGCCCTGCCCGGCGCAGGGGCGGCCTACACTAATCATCTGCTACCAAGGCTCCCGTCGTGAATGCAGCAAAGGGGCTCTGTACTGTGCCCTGCAGGTCCCCATGGTTGACTTTTGAGAGCTGTGCAGATTTGGATCCTCTCTATTGAATAGCCCCAAACAGGGGGATATTTAAAAACTCAATTCTAAGGGAAGGCATATAGGGTTTGGAGTAGAATTTCTACTCTCCGGGGCGTGGGGTGGGGAGGAAGGTGCTTGGGATTCATTTAAACACCTGCCCCTCTAACCTGGGATCATTTGGGCAGAAAGATTTTGACCATGGGAAACATCGGGAACCACATGAATGGGGCAGCCACAAAGGACACTTGAGAAAGAAGAGCGCACAGAGGCTGGGGTATTCTGGGACCCGCTCCAGCAACAGATGCATGGGTATTGTGATGTGCATCTGAGTATCATGGATGAACTAGATACTCCAGCTGTGGAGAAGGCTGGATGGAAGGCCTCAGCGAAGGGGAAGTGACCACAGTGATACCAAGGATGCCTACCTGTTCAGGTAAACGGAGTCCCCAAGTGACTGTGAAGGTACTATAAGACTCTCTGATCACTTTGGGATGGTTCCGCCTGATACAGAAAAAAAAGACTAGGATCCCCCTGAAAGGCCTCAACCTCTCCTCCTGTTTCTACAGAGGGGAACACCCCCTCAGTGGGGCCAATTCTGCCATTTGGGCTCTAGCTGCTTCCCCTGCCTGTCTCAGCACCACCCCGACCCTCCTGACTCTCTTCTTCCTCCTGACTCCCTCTCAGCATACACACATACTCACATGCCTCCCTTCTCAGAGAGAAAATAAGAAACCCTCCTTCCCCTTCCAACTCTGTCGAGTGAACACCTCTTCTCTCTCCTTCCTTCCCTGTCCAAGCTTTTTGAAACAGTTGTCTATATCAGAACTATTTAAAGACATTTTAAAGCCCTTAAAAAGCGTACATTTGGAGGCCCCATCTCACATAAAAGCAAGTAGAAGAAAATGCACCCACATCTTATGTTAAACGAATTTTTAAAATTTTGCTTGTGAGATGACTGAGTAGCAAGCAACAGTTAATTTATAATTCGCTATGATTTCTCAGCAATCATTGTGCATACCAGGGAATGTTTGCAAAATGAGAAAAATTTAACCAAAAAAATTGTTTCTAAATGTAATGAAGCTTTTATGAATATTAAATTTAAAAATTAATGAAGTCAAAACAATGTTACATTTTGGAGATATTTAATTAAACATGTCTTAATTTAATTTTGCAGGTTCTTTTTTGCATCTTGAAGCTAATAAATTTTCTCAGGCCTCAAACATAATTTTGGATGCTTGGAAAAGCTTTTAGGCCCAAGGTAGCTGAAGAAGAAAGTGGTTCTATCTGAACTGACTTTTGTTTTTCCTATTCACTCATCACCGCATGCAATTCTGTCTTGCACCACTAAAACCACCCACACGAAGGTCACCAATGAACATTACGTTTCTAACCTATTGGAAATTTTCTAGTCCTGATCTTAAGTGACCTCTTGTAGCACTTGGCATTGCCAACCACACCCCCTTCTTGGATTTTTATAAAGACATTGCTCTCTTGCAACCTTCTCAACGCCTTTGACTGCTCTAAGGCACATTGTCTCCTCACTGCCCTGCATTTGGTCTCCTGCTTCTCCCTCCTGCACTGGCTGGTACCAAGTCCTGCTGATTTTGCCTCCTACATACTTTTCAATTTCTCACCCTTCTCTCTATCCCTGCTACCACTTCCCTCATTCACATTCAGGCTCCCACCGTCTCTTGGTTGGACTATTCAGCAGCCTCAGAAATGATTTCCTGCTTGCAGCCGTATAGCTCAACTCTACCGTCCACTAAGTTTGCCTGAGTGCTCTCCCCAAAATGCAAACTCTAACTGCGACACATCTCTAGTAACTCTTCGCAGTTCCCGGCACACAGCATTGTTGCCCCTATCTTTTTTCTGTACCTTTACTCCTGTGAGCACCTCCGCCTGGTGCCTACCCCAAACCCCCAGACACACACTGGGCTAACCTTAACCTTTCCTTTAAGGCTTCACTGAATTGTCACTTCCTCCAGGCTGCCTTCTCTGATCTTACCTAGCTCTGTTAGATATACCGCTTTGGTATTTCACTGATAATGCACTGTGAATCCATCTAACATTGTATCAGATAATACCTTAGTTTGATCTGCTATCTCTGGATTTGCCACTAGACTATGAGTTCCTTGAGGGAAATATGCAGGTCTCATTCAACTCTGTAACCCCACAATCATGGTGCCTGGCCCATAATCGGAGCCCAATAAATGTTTGTGGAAAGAATGAACAGAAACTAAGAGGATAAAGATGTCTCCTATGTAGAAGCCTGTATTGTCAAAAGCTTTGGATCCATACTGTGAAATGTATCCACTCCTAATTAAATTTTGTTTGAAATAATAGTAAAGTGCGACAGCCCTTGTCGGGTGCTCGGAGCCTGGTCACAGAGGCAGATGGCCCAGCCTGCGCAGAGTGGCCGGCCAAGGGTGGACTGAACACTGACATGGGCTAATCCACAACGTGGACCCACGGTACCGGGTCCCCAGCAGGTGCAAGGCTATACACAGACAGGTGATCGGGGCCAGGATAAGTTTGATGAGATCAGGGAAAGCTTCTCGGAGGAGCTGAGGTTTTAACAGGATGCGAGTAGAAAGCATGCGTCACTGAAACACCCCCAGCTCTTGCTTTCCCAGCTTCTCATGTTTCAGGGCCAGCATGTTAATCACGCTGTTAGCTCCAGCATGCTGATTCCTGGCTGGGCGGCCTCCCCTCCCAGGAGCGAGGCTTGTGTGCCACCCATGCCTTTAGGAACTTACTGGAAAGTGGAGGCAAGAATAGATTGCTGGCAGAGTCAGAGTTGAGAAGCAGATGGAGTGGGAGCAGGCAGCGAGCGCTAGGAGAGCACAGCGGTTCTACTTAACACTGCCATCAGTCACTCTCCTAAAGTCAAATGCCTTCCGCAGCGCACAGCCTCTCCTCGGGCACAGACACCCTCCAGTCTGACCCCAGGCCCTCGATGCGCTCACAGCCGCCTCGGCCCCTGCAAGGAGGGGGCTGGCTAATCACCGCCCCCATCCCTTCTTCAGCTGGACCCCACAGAAGCCACCTAGACAGATGGCTTTCAGACTGAGAGTCTCTCTTGACACTTGAGGCTCAGAGCCTCAGCTATGTCCCAGCAATAAGACCGTATCAGCTGAAACAGAACGAAACTCCCCCTGCAAACTCTTGGTTGATTGAACACTAACTCTGGTGTCGCTCCTAGCTTGTCCACAAATACAAATTATGGTTGACAAACTAACAACTTTCCTTGTCTCTAAAACTACAGAGGGGAATGGCAACCTGAAAGGGAGTACCTCTGAACAGATCTGAATCTCCACGCACCTGCTCTGCCTTCAGTTCTGACCTGAGAGTAATCATTTTTGGATTCCCGTGCCTTACTACCCTTGCATATCTCCCGGTAGCGCTGTGGAAATTTGCAACTGAGATGCGGGGATGCTCCTTTTGAACAAGGAAAGGGTAGGTCTAGCCTGGGAGGCAAAGAGGCCGAGGCCAAAGAGCCAGGGAGGTGGGTACAGAGAGAAAAGAGACTGGCGCCACAATCCCAGCAAGGGAGAGCGTATTTGTTCTTGAACGTTGGTCAACAAATCTTTCTTGAGAAGCTTCCGTGAGCTGAGCACTACGCTGTGTGCCGAAGCTCTGTGCGGCGTTCTACACTGAAAACACTTGACAAGCCCATGAATTCTTTGACCAAAATGACTTTCGAGCACTATTTCAGAGTCACATTCACCTACTTCCATGCAAATATATTAAATGGTCTCATCTCCCTGGACTTATTTACTGTAAATGGCAACTTCACGAGACCATGTGTGAGCTGACCGGTATGACCTTCCCAGAAAATACGAAGTGACTCGTCAGGTTTGCACGGCCGAGGACGGCAAGAGCAAGTGCGCCATTTACTCCTCTCATGACATTCATTGACTAGACCCAGCAGAGTCTCGAGACAGTGATGGAAGAAGAGCAGGCAAATGGACACGACGTAGAAGAGGGATGGAAGAGGCATCTGATAAATTTTGCAATTTATCAAAGGCTTGGGGGAGGCGCTTTACAATTTATCAAAATACGAGCTCAAGCACCTCATTTTTAAAAACATTTGCTATCTCATTCAATTATCATTAAAAACACCTTAAAGAAGGCCCACTGTTGGCATTTTCCAGTGGAAGAAACAGGAATTCAGGAAAAGTTAAGTGGCCCAAATGTTCACAGCTGAGATGTGAAATCTAGATAAATCTCACTGCCCCGCTAATATTCTTTATAAAAATAAAGCTGACCTTTATGACTGCTTCCTAGAAGCAAGGTGACCAGGCTAAACATTTTAATTGAATCCCTGTGAAGCTGGTACCATGTTTGCCTCCATTTTTCTGACAAGGAAACCAAGATCCTGGAGTCGGGTAACTTGCCCATGGTCCCATGGCCAGCAGCAAGGGCCAGATCCGAACTGAAGCCCGAGCCTGCGTCCTTACCCCTACCCCACACTGCCTCTCCCTGGAACTAGGCTTCCTCCTGCTACAGGGATGGGATTACAGACAGCAACCCCATACTCTGATGACTGAATTCACTCCTGGGACCTCGCCTCCCACCCAGAGTAACCAGGAAAGAGGGTCACTCTTTGTGTACGGGTGATGTGTGGGTGTATGTATGGGTGATGAGTTCCACTTACAAAATTCCCTTCTCTCCTTGACAACATTACATCAAACGTTTGAATCGATGCTTTACTGACTTCCCCTTGGCTCAGGATCCACACAAAGCTGGGCTGCAGACTTTATAGTCGCCGACCTCCTTTAATGCAGACACACTGGGCCACCATTTGCCTCTGTTCCTGATCCTGCTAACTGGCATCCCCTGGGAGTTTCTCCATCTCTCAGCAATCCATCTGCTTTGATTAGGGAGAAGCTTCCACTGCAAGCATCTCTCCGAGACACTATCTAAACTCCCATATTTGGGTTTCCAGTCTTGGCTCTCTCCAGAGAAACCAGAGAACCGGGATAATCAGGCTGGGCCCCTGAGAAGAGACAGAGAGGAAAACAGCCCCCGATTCCACCCCCACCCATCCCTCACCCCCACTCTCACTAAGATGTCTCCCACTTTCATTCCCACTGTGCCAGACAGCAAACTCCTGCTCTCTAAGGATTTTGTGAGTCAATACCACTGGCCTCTTTTCCATCCTTGAAAGGGGACCCTGATTTTCACAGCCTGGTGGTGTATTTATGTTCCTTTGAAGCCCAATTGTGAGCTTGTGTTTTTCAAGATAAAGGTATTTGATTTCCTTGGAATTTACCAACTATCTTTTCGTCCCACAACTGTTCTGCAAAGCCTTCAGTAACCCAATCCCCTTGAATCAGGGTGCCGGCATTTGTGAGCGGCTAACGGAGATTTCTTTTTATAGGGGCTGAGTGAGAGAATAAATAAAATAAGTGTTTTTGAAAAGAAAGGGCAGAGGAAAATGAAAGAGCTCGGAATCAAGCCTTCCATACGCTCTACCATTTCATTTTTCAGTTGCGGACTAAGGTAGATGGTCACTGAGCTCCAGGCAGGGAAAGAAATCTGGGAGGTACGGTGAAGGGGTAATGTTGTGGTTCGCACTAGAGCCAAGGGAGGCCTGGCAAAAAGACTAGGCTTGGTGGCATCATCCCAATGTTAGGGTTCTTCTCTGGAACTTGGCAGTGATGTTTGAGCTATAATATTGGATTAGACATAGGATAGCACCAGATCCTTTTCTTTGAAATTTCTTGCATTTCAATAGGATAACAAAGTGGAGAAGGATTGTGTTAGCTACTGCACACTGACTAGTACACGCTGCAGATCTTCCTCGACTTATGACTGGGTTATGTCCCAATAAACCCACTGTCAGTTGAAAATATCATTAAGTGGAAAGTGCATTTAATACACCTAACCTACATGATGGCTTAGCCTCGCCCACCTGAGACGTGCTCAGGACACTGACAGTAGTCTAGGGTTGGGCAAAATCGTCTCACACAAAGCCTCATTTGTAACAAAATGTTGAACATCTCCTGTAACTGGTTGAACACTGTCCTGAAAGTGAACACTGGAATGGCTATATGGGTACAGAAGGGCTGTCAGTATATCGGTTCTTGACCCTGGTGACCTCGGGGTGACTGGGAGCTCTGCTGTTGCCCAGCATCACAGGGGAGGATCATCCCGCACATCGCTCGCCTGGGAAAAGATCCAAACCCCAAGTTCCAAGTACGCTGTATACAAAACGCGTCCCACTTGCGCAACACCATAAAATTGAAAAACTCTAAGTCAAACCGTCGTAAGTCAGGGACCAGCTGTACTTGAAAGCCAAGTGCCTACAGCCACGGTCAGTTTCAGAAGCCTCTGACAAAAGGGCCTTCCTCGCAGTTCCCTTTACCTCCATCCCTGGAGGGGATCCTGCCTCCATCCCTCTCTGCCTGCTCCATAGTCTCCCCCGTCCTTCAGGCTCATGAGAAAGCCAAAGGACTCACATCACGAAAAGAAAGATCACCCAGGAGCCGCTGGGAAAGCAAATTAATACGACTGCCCTTTGTTCGGTTTGAGAAGCAAGGGAAAAAAAAGTTCCTGTGGCTCCTTTCCTGGCAACCATTTAAAGACTTAAAGGAAGAGATCTTTTGGGTCATGCTGGTCCTGTTCTTCTGCCCCAGGAGGGGCTCCCTGGAGCAGGAAGTTATATTCCGTGAAGTCTGATGGCTAATTTGCCAGAGAGGCCAAGCACTGGCGCCTTTCGCTCCAGGCTAGTGCTTCTTGCTTGGCTTGGAGGAGGTCACGCGGACTTTCGCTTGGCTAGGAAGCCCTTTTGCCTCTCTGAGTCATGTTTGTTTGGGTTTCGGTCATGCAGAAATGGGGCCACTGGCTTAAACTGGCACTAGCTGCTGAAGCCCTGGCTCTTATGATGATTTGCACAGCATCTCCCAGACAGGGCCCTTCAGACGTTTTAACACAGCTCACCCTTTCCTTGCAAAGGACAGTGGCACAGAGTTGACACGGGCCAGGTGACAGAACCCTAGCATCTCCTGAAGCATTTGGGACCTGGGCAGGGTGACCTCGCTCTTTATTTTCCCCTTTTCATCTGCTCCGTTCTCTTCTCTGTGGTAGGAAACATTTGGTCCCCAAGTGCAGAGTGGAGCCTCCTGTACGACCTCCCCATCTTCCCTGGGAACCCGATCTCCCTGTATGCCTCCTTCCTCCATCCCTCCTGGGCTCTGCCATCAGATCAGTCTTCCTCAGTCTCTGTGGACTGGGGAAGGGTTTCCAAAGCCAATCACTTGGCAAAAATTCTAACTTAAGTTTTCTATAAATTACCCATTTCCACCCGATTGCCAAAAACATAGCGACTTCTCAGTCATTTGGGGTTTAAATTCAGCTAAATGCAGTGTTTTCTCTGTTCCTGCTTCACCCCTGGGTGTATTTCAGGTCCGGGGATAGGAAGGAGATTGTGTGTCATGGGGGTGGGTCAGGTATCTGGTCTTAATGCGGGATTCCACTTAGATTTCCACTATTTGTGGGGCCTAGGAAAATGCAGGCGTGTCACTGGGGCCTCCCTGCCCTGGGTCCCCATGTCCCATCTCTCATGCCCCCTCTTCACTGTAGCATGACACATTTTTCTGGGGCTTCCCAAACTCCAGAAGCAAGCAAAAATCTCTTTACCTCTTAGAATCCCCAACTAATCTAGGAGTTCTATCTGCTACTGTCTTGTGTCCCAGCAGGGCACAAAGCTCCTTCTCAGGGACCCTCCACATTTTTATATACCCTTTTCCTGCTCAGAAGCTCCCTGTCCTGGCCAGGGTGTTATTTATTTATTTATTTTTAAAATCTGGTTTGCAGACTAGGTGGCCTGGGTCTTCTCTTATTTTTCTACTCTCTAAATTCTAGTGCCAGCTTCATGCCAAGCTTCCTTTAAGTATTAGTCTTCTGTATTGCAAAATACTCTTCTGGCAAATCAAAAACCTTGACTTCTAACAACACTGTCTCTGTGAGTTATAAGAACTGTTGGAACTTAAAGTCAATAATTTGATTCTGTGTTCCTCCCGAGGCAAGGACTGTCCCCTGACACCATGAATGCCAGTGACAGCTCAGAATTCCATCCCAGCACCTGCTTTCATCATGCCCCGTCTTAGCCCAGCACCTCTGAAGTCTGGAGCCAACACACTCCAACTCAGTCCAGGGTGCCAAGACATAGACAATGCTCTGGGATATTTATGGAGCATCTCCCTGGGACACTAATTTTACTTAGAGTTGAGGTGGGAAAAGCATTTTTACATTAAATAAACATGCCTAGTTATGTCATAAGTTGCAAAATTCATGTGTTTTTAGGATGAAACAGAAGACCAAGGACATTCCAAGCACGGTGGGCTGTTTTAGACGATGTTCCCCGGCCCCGAAGAGTATAGGCTTAGTGTCTGCTGCTATTAATTCCTTCCACGGAAAAGCTTAGAATAGGCCGGTTTGCAGTCCAAATGCCTCCTCCTAGTTTTCAAGGCTCTCAACTTCAACCTCGTCCTACTTATTCAAACCAATTTCTGAATGCAACAGCTTTGCTCTACAACATTCCTAAAGCAGTGACTCCTGATAGATGCTTCAAGGTTCAGGCCAAATGTCCCTAAAGTCTTCCCTGACCACTGCTCAGAATTAATCCCTTCCTCCCCTGGGCTTCATAAACACTTTCTTTATGGTTCTCGTAAAGCATTCCTACAGTGCAAGCAGTATTAGTGATGATTTGTGTCTCTCTCTAGGTTCTAAGCCTCTTGAGGATGGGGCCATGTCCTAGTCCTTTTTGTAATCTCAGAGCCTAGCACAGGGCCTGACAGGCACTGGTTTATAATGTATGTTGGATGCAATGGGGCTATGTGAACACTTTCTATGCCACCAGCTGGGGTGTCAGGGTTCCTGTTTGGGAGGCAACAGACATAGGAAGTGGGACCAGTCTGGAGGTCCTTGAGATGACTGCCCACTCCATTCATTCATTCATTCATTCATTCATTCATTCATTCTTTCTTTCTTTCTTTCTTTCTTTCTTTCATTCGCTGTTCATCCTTACATCAGACACAGATGTCAGATGATAATGCTAGTCATCAAGATACAAAAATAAATAAGACACAGTCCCCACATTTGAGTTTTTTATAGTCAGTGGGGGACAAATGTCAACAGATGCAAAATAGATGTCATCAGTGTGGATTTTAGAAGAGCTATCTAGTCTCAAGTAGCATGTGATGAGTGAGCATACTTGTGGTTGTGGACACTGTTCAGACCTCTTACTGTGCCTTAATTGCTCTTCGAAGCCTAGATTTGGGAATAAAATTAGTTCTCACTTCCTTTGTGCCAGGCACTTTTGCAGAGGGTTTATTTAACATGATTTATGTCATTTGATCTTCACAATAGCCCTGGGAGCTGACATAATTGTTAATCATCATCTCTATTTCTTAGAGACCTATGGCCTCAGGAAACTGAGGCTCAAAGATGTTTTTTAGTGTCTGTAACAAGGCCATTTATGGGGTGGGGTCCATTTGAACTAAGGCCCATGATCCTGAACCCTATCGAAACTGCCCAAGGGAAGAGAGCTATCCTAGTGGCTGACGGTAGAACAAACAGGTAGGCAGGAGAGTAAAAGTCTGATGAGCTCCCTTCTTGGAGGGTGGGAGGAGGGTTGGGGGAAGTCCGTTGGACTTCGGGTGACACCATGAGTAGGAGAGAGCTGATCCAGATGCGGGGCCGTGAGTGACCACGGTAAGGCACCCAGATCATCGTATTTGCCAATTCTGCTGCCCTCCAACTTTTCTCTCTAGGATTAGCAGGATGCATAAATAAACACAAGCAAAGACATACGAGCACAAAAGAGAAGGACCTGCGGCCAGTTTTCGGGATCAGGGATGAAAGGGGGAAACTGGAGACATGGGAGCAACTCAGCAGTGAGCTTCGAGGGGAAATGTGCTCCAAGAGATCAAACAGGCATCCGGTTGACAAAGGCAGGGAAAGCTGGGGAAACTCACAGCTAGTGGGAGCAGGAGGGGAGGGAGATCTGGAGCTGGCAGAGCTGGCTGCCAGCTGGGGTGGGGGAGACAACGCAGGAGTCTGTGGGGGTCCCTGCACCGCTCTGAGCCCTGGCTCCTGGCCCCCTCCCTCTGTGTTTCAGCCTCCCTCATCGACAGTGTCTCTGCGTCACCACACCCGTTGGGTCAGCTGCTCAGAGGCAGGAACGACTTGACTGAGTGGAGAGCTCGGAGTGAAGGTTGCGCAGGAAGGTCACCGAATCAGTTTCATTGGTCCCTTTGCTAATGTGACCCAGGAGAACACAGCCATTGGTAGCTTTTGACAACTACCAGCCAGTAGCTGTAGTCACACATCCCACAAATATTTGCTGGGTCCCTACTATGTGCCAGGCTCTGTAGGGGAGGCTAGGGACATAGAAACAAATGAGACTGGGTCCACGGCTACGGTGCCGTCTGCCAAGCAGAGGAGACCAGGAGCTGCAATGTGGTGTGTTGAGTGCTCTGTCCAAAGTCACAGAAGGCATCCAACCCACTGGGGGAGTGGGGGTGGAGGGAGACCAAGGGCTTCTAGGAAAGGAGATACCTGGACATTTCTCCTATTTCACTCATCGGTCAGGGGAAGGACTCAAGGGCCTTCCGCTCTGGGGCCCAGATCCACCTCTCTGTTTCTACTTCAGATTGCTCCAGATCAAAACCCACCACTGGTTCTCTCCACCTGCTTGGTAAGATGGTGTGCTATCCCACTGCTCTGAAGTTCATTGTTATCACAGAACAACATTAGCCTAAGTTACCTTATCAATAATCTCATTTTATTTTGACTAGTCCAGGCCCAGTCAGATTTAGATTGTTTTCAAGCCATAGGTCTTTTTGTGGGGAGGGGGGGGTGCAGGAGCATTTCACTCCCCACACCTTCCCAGTACAAACCCTCTGTACAGCTCAATTCTCCCCACGGGAATCTCACTCTGCTCCACCTGCACCACATAGAGCCCTGGCCCACAGCAAGAATTTCTGCCGCATCTTCCTGGAGGGGCTCATTGTCTGCAATACCCCCTCCGACCCTCCCTACCTGCTCAGGTCCTGAGCATCTTCAACATCTACTTCATTCTACCAAATCCACAAAAGTTTTCTGATACCCTCATTTCTTTCTTTTTTTTTTTTCCTGAACAGAGTTAGTCTCCTCCACACTTGATCTTTGGGGAGTGGAGAGCCAAGACATGTGTGGCCTCCATGGGTTCCTGTGTGGGAAGGGGCAGCATTTCCTCTAAATTACAAAAGGCCACTAAATTACCCATAGGTCCATATTTCCGAAACCTCTCCTTGCAAGACAGAGACGCACATAGAGACCCTTGGAAATACAAAGTCACTCATTCACTGTCTCATCATGGATAATCATTCACGCTGAGCAGAGAGAGAAGCACATGGTATTATTCATTTCACTCCTCAGCTGCCTTCCTAGGGGATAGCGTATATAGGTAAATTTGTTACGTATTTTAGCAAGGCTGCAATAGATGACTAGGGTGATCATATGATTTATTGTCCAAACCAGGACATTATGAGACTTAAAGAGGGTTCTAAAAATAACTAATAAGCATTAACTGATTGACAACAGATGTAGCCCGGGACTATCCTGGGCAAACCCCCTACAAAAAATCCTGGGTGCTCAGGGACCCTGGACACTCCACAACCACGTATTATCAGTCGGTGACTGCTTTCTATCCAGCGTGATTTAAACTTCATTCGTTTACTCACTCATTCATTCATTCATTCATTCATTCATTCATTCAATAAAATATCCATATGCCAGGCCCTGTGGATAGTCCTGTGAAGAAGGTTAAGTCCTGCCCTCATGAAACATATTCTGGTAGAAGAAATGGAAAGTAGACAAATAAATGAATAGAACATATAGTATCAGGGAGTGATGAGGCCTGACAAGAAAACCAAAGCAGAGCTCAGGTGATGGGAGAGACGGGTGAGGGCAGGGATGGCCTCTCTGGGGGAGCCTCCTCAGCCCAGCCCTCAGCCCAGCCCCGCCCAGCCCTAAGTTTCTTCCAAGGCTTGCTCTCGGTGTGTTCTAGCGATCATCATCTGGACTCTGGACACCAGAAACAAGCTGCTGTCCTCTAGAGCAGGAGGGGGACGCCCCTGAACCCCCTTACCTTTGGCTCTGTGATCTTCCTCCTTGGGGCACTTGCCGCCTTCCCACCATTTGCGCTTGAGAATTTCTAGGCGGTTGTTCTCCTGCAGCTGGAGAATGGCCAGGTCAAACTCATCCCGGAAAACCGAACCTATGGAGTCACAGGAGAGCCCAGAACACAGGGTGTAAGTACCCTGTTATGCGTCACTCCACTCCTTTCCCCAGCACACCTCCTGGCCACTCTGCCCACTTCACCTCAGGAGGAGAGGGATAGACGTGGCAGGGGTCCCTACAGGAGCACGGCTCTCCGCCTGGCTGGTTCTGAGGACCCTCCATGGAGAGAGGGAGTTCTGGCTGTACGCAGGGCACTTGGACATTTCTACTTGCCTTCTCTCTCCACTGACGCCATGTTCAGCCCCCCGCCCAGAACCCAGTGACACTCAAGTGACAGCTTGACCTTCCAGGCACCCGTGGAGCCCCACTTCGCCACCACTTTCTACTGAGGTTAACCGACCTGCCCACGGACACTCGGGAAGCTGGTCATGAGGCTTCCCATCCGCCTCCGAGAGGCCAAGGTGGGGAACCTGTGACACCTCTCACTCGGTCAGCGGTCTGTCTTCTACTTGATCTAAATTTATTTCCCAGGCACTTGTAACTCTTGCTACATTACACCTGAACAACTGCTTACCCAGAGCACCCCCAGTGAGAGAAGAGCCACCCCAGAGAGTGACGGAAGCCACCTCTCCACCATCTGTGCACAGAAGCCAGTCACGGGCAGCTCCAACCTTCCCACCTGCTTGCTGAGTGTCGTCAACGGCCCCCCATCCCCATCCATCACCCTGTGCACACCGCTCCTCCCTCCCTCCTCAGACAGAAGGCTTCTGTTCAGGGCAGTTCTTTTTTAATTTTTCTAATGGAATATGGTCAAGGAGCTTTGGTTCTGGAATTTAGGTTTAATCACAAAAATAGGCTTAAATGAAACCATGGAAAGCTCAATGCCTCAGCACGGGCTGAGGCCAGAGATCATAAAGAAAAAGCTGCCAAGAGGCTGGAAACCAACTAAGCTGCTCAGTTTTCTTGCTCAAGCTCTGTGAAGGCCTGATGTGGACAGATGCCTCAGGGGAAAAGGCTACGGCGAAGGGTTCAGGCAGAAGCTTGGAACAAATAGATCTCAAACTTTAACATGCACGGGAATGACCTGGGGATCTGGTTGACCTGCACTCTGATTCCATGGGTCTGGGATGGGGCCTGAGATGGTTCATTTCTTTCTTTCTTTTTTTAATATTTTACTTATTTATTTGAAAGAATGAGCGAGAGAGAGAGAGAGAGAGCATGAGTGGGGTGAGGGGCAGAGGCAGAAGCAGACTCTCTGCTAAGCAGGGAGCCCGATGCAGGGATCGATCCTGGGACCCCAGAGCCGAAGACAGATGCTAAACCGACTAAGTCACCCAGGCGCCCTCTGATTGTGCATTTCTAACAAGCTCCAAGGGGATGGCCTGCCGCTCAGCCATAGACTGCACTTTGACAGGCCAGGGACTAGATAAGCTCCCAGATCTCTTTGGACTCTGACAGCCCATGACTCCACAGAGGAAAGCTTCCCTACTGGAGATACAACTACGCCTGGGCATGCACACCCCCAAGCCTGCGGGGTAGAATGTGTCTATGCAAGCAACGTGGGCCAACATCAAGAGCGCCTCATGTATATAGGTACTCAACACACATGTGCGGTGGACGGCTACTTGAACTTACAGATGGTGCTAGGTGGGGAGACTAAAGAACACTGCAGGTTTACAGACAACTGTCCAGCCCAGCCAGGCATTTCAAGCAGTTTTCAAGACATTTTCAATCCAACCTCAACAGCACCTCAGGGGTCCCCTGAAAAGATTATTCGGTTTACTCCATGTTTGCCTGCTTTGCCCCTAAACCACTTGACTCATTTCCCATCTCATTCCTTGTTCTGTTTCTCTTAATTTTCTTGGGTCCAAGCACATTACTTATTCTCTGGTTATGTCCTTATCCCCTCCCACCCCCCGCCACTTAAAAATGACACACATGCTGTCGTCTTTCCTGAATGTAACCTCAGCTGGATATAAATTCTGTCTCATCAATGGATTGTGTGATGCTCTTCCCAGCCTGAGCTGAGAACCTGGACAAGCCCACAGCTCACTTTCCCACCTATTCTGTCTTGTTGAACCGGTGGGACCCTCTGGCAACAGGTCTGGAAAGTGAAGCACTGAATCTGGAGACAGGCAGTCTAGGCTCAAACCCAGCTCCTTTACTTACTGTGTGACCTTGGACAAGTAAGTTGTCCCCTCTGAATCTCAGTGCTCTCCTCTAGGGTGAGAAGGACCACATCTACCTCGCAGGTGGGCTGACATGTGAAAAATAGCATCATGCCAGATACAGAAAAAATGTATTTTCTTCCCTTTTCCCTTCGTTACTGATAAAAATTTCTAGAATTGGTCTGCTTTGTGTCAACTCTCTACAGGTTTGTTCCATGAAAACTTTTGAAGCATTTGAGATTTCAATTAAATTTCTTAAATTGCTGGATCCTGATCAAGGTGCATCTTAAAAGTTTATTTTGTGGTTCACTCCACCATCTTGAAACAAAATAGAAGCCAATAAATTTCTCAAAGAGGCCCATCATCTGTATATTAACAAATATCAATGAAATATGGTAAGAAGAGAGTATGTGGGTTTACAAGTGCCCAGAGTGAGGGCTCTGGTTTATAGAACTGCTAGTGTCAGAATTCATTGAGCTCAAGAAGGAACTGTATCATTGCCTATGCTCATTGGCTTGGCTTCCCACCCATCTTTAAGAAGTCATCTGCTTTTATCAGATAACATAGGGGATTAGGGAGAAGATGGGGAGGGCACTCATGTTCCCCACAAGCAGGCTAAGTGGGAGATGCTGTGGTAAGGCACGTGACTGGATTATTAGGTTTACCCCTTAATTACCCCATGAGGCAGGTATTAGAAACCTAATTTTACAGATGGAACAACTGGGACTCAGAGAGAGCTTAAATGATCTGAGGTCCCACAGCCTGGAACCAGGTGCATTCCCAGGTCTGCCTGACTCCAAACCCATGCTTTTCACACTCCACAGGTAGTGTGAATCCAACAGAGTTCTGAGTTAGGTAAAGATCAAAAGAAGGAGTGTGTTAGATAACAGCAAAGATGTACATGCTTTCCCCACATGGTCTGATGGCCTCAGTTGCTGCTTCCCCCCCCGCTGCCTTGTACAGGATAACCTTGTAGAAGAACAGTGTTGAGTGAGGACAGCCCTATACAATGTGGCTCTCCACGGTGGGTGGGGGAAGTGTGTATGTGGCCAAACACCCAGGGAATATTTTCAGATTCCCTCGCCAATCCAAAAAGCAGTTCAATATGCTTCCCCTCACCTTCCTTTTGGGGAAGGCCCAAAGTGTGAATATCCTTTAGAAAGCACAGCTGGGAGACCTTTCTGGAAGCCAAACATCCTTACCATGCTATAACAGTCAGGAAGGTACACAGCCAGGTGAATACTGAGTTCTACTCCTTCTTCTCAATGACCTACGCTGATTTGGAGTAGATGGGTCCGTGAGACCCACAAATGATCTGAAAACCACTTTATCTCATCATGTCAGTCTCCTTTTGTAATAAGCCTTTCACCAGGGACACTAATAGCAAAATTAGTTAAGTTTGACCATCTCTTCCGTCTCCTTCCCACTGCTAGTAGAGAGGTCCATCAACAGAGAAAGGGCCAAAGGGCAGGAAGCAGAAGAGGGGAGAACAAAAGCCCTGAAGAATCCACCAAGGGCATCAAGATGCCCTTGAGTAATTAATCAGTTAATAACTAATCAAGTCACTCTTCCATAATTAAAGATTGAGAATGGGATCGCTGATCAGTAGAAGTATGTGGATTTGCTTGTTTTTTGGGTTTTGTTTTTTAACCTGGAGAATGCCCACCTAAAGTCACTGTTAACTGGTTCTAGAACAGGGTTGTCGAATTCAGTGCTGCATTCAGTGGTCCTAGCTACTCTGACCCTGCCTGGATGGTGCTACCCAAAGGGGCTGTCCCTTTCCTGCATACCGACTGGCATGCCAATCCCATAGCCCTTGGTGTCCAGCAGGCCCCCAATCTGAGTGAGGTTGCAGTTTCGCTGCCGGTAGTACTCATTCATGGTGGATTCCAGAAGGAAGGCGTAGTTGGAATTCAACACCCTGGCGATTCCCTCCTCGGTGCTCTTCACAAACACACTAGGCTGCTTAGAATACATGTAATTCCACATGCGTTGGTAGGTCTGATAGCGGGAATTCTGGGAAAAGAATGCAAGGAAGCAGGGTTAGAACAAGAGAAGGGAAATGTTGGCATTAAAAGGGAGGGAATCAAAGTGGACCTGAAAATCCCGGCCCTTTTGTTACTCAATCTCCTCATTATTTTCAATATAGCCTTTTCCCTTCCGTCTCTCAATGGCCACTGTATCATGGCAGGAGGAGGGGGCTGTGCCTTTGGTATCTTTCACAGAAAGGCAAGGAAAGAACAGGGCCCTAAGGCACTGTAAACTCTGCCTAGTGGTTTGATAATCAGTTTTGCCCCATCTACCCTAGAG
This sequence comes from Neomonachus schauinslandi, assembly GCF_002201575.2. Lineage (NCBI taxonomy): Eukaryota > Metazoa > Chordata > Mammalia > Carnivora > Phocidae > Neomonachus > Neomonachus schauinslandi. The sequence continues at coordinate 94,268,603 of NC_058413.1, forward strand.
AAGTCTTCCACTGCCAACCTCCGGCTTCTGACAGAATGAAGAATGGAAATTCTGGTTGTGTCCTTCGCTGTCCTCTAGGTTGGAGGCAGTGAACTCCAAGGGGGTTCTAAGAGACACCATCTGAAGGAGGAGCGCCAGCTGTTTTCTGTGGACCCTAAACCAACTTATCAATCCCAGATCCAGCCCTGGCCTCTATTTTTACAAACAATAAGAAGACTGAGAGCATTTGGGGGGGGGGGAGGGGGGGGAGGTTGCTGCCGGGAGAGGGGAGGTGTGTGTGTCTATCCACACCTGTGGTTCTGCATGATGCCTTCAGTGGTTGTGGTGCTAACAGGCACTGAGGCTTGTATGGAAAACAGAAAACTGAAGGCCTTGGACTGTTTCATGTGAAAATGGACGTCTTGGGTAGTAGGTTGATTAGATACCTATTAACTCCAGGGTACTTTGTAGAGCAGGGGATAAATGAGCCCCAAGTGAACCTCCAAGCTAGATGTTCAAAAAAGATAATGGGATGAAGATTGATGTTTTTATCTTTAGAGGACAAACATCTCAACTTTATTCTGCCAATTCCCCATGTTGGTGAGCAGCCCAATGGTTTACTTGGAAGAAGGTCATGCTGGAGCCTCCGTGAATTGTGCCATACTCAATGGCGGTCTGGTCAGCCAGGTCATCCACTGACTCAATGGGCACATCCATGCGCTGCACAGTCAAGAAGGCTGCCAGGTTGGCCGTGTAGGATGAGATGATGATCAGCGTGAATGCCCACCTATGTAGGAAAAGACCAGGAAATCATCATTGCCCCGGTACCCCCAGGAGTTTTAGCCCCTATCCCCAGTCCTGCAGCGACACAGGGGAGACCAGGTGTCCCTCTTAGGAAGGAGCTCCCAGCTCCATGGGGGAAGAGAGAGGAGGCAGGGCATATGATGTCAACAGAAATAAACAGAGTTTGTGAGGCTTGCTTGAAAGAAGACCATTAATTTTTTTTCTCATTTCTTAAAAGAGGTGATTATTGGGTTGCTATTCAAAAGAGGTATGTCCATGCACATGAGACCATCTCGGAGACCATGAGGAATGAGCTAGTGAATGAGTTAAGGGTGACAGCTCTGAGGGCTCTGTTTAGAGCTGGGGCTGGGTGGCTGCCCCTGTCTTCTCATGATGCTGCCAACCATCAGATGTGCATCGCCATGTACTGAGCACCTGCCATGAACCACACACACCATCTCACGTACTCCCTACAACTAAGGGAGGTAAAATTCTTTTTTTTTTTTTTAAAGATTTTATTTATTTATTTGAGAGAGAGAGAATGAGAGCGAGCGAGTACGTGAGACGGGGGAGGGTCAGAGGGAGAAGCAGACTCCCTGCTGAGCAGGGAGCCCGATGCGGGACTCGATCCAGGGACTCCAGGATCATGACCTGAGCCAAAGGCAGTCGCTTAACCAACTGAGCCACCCAGGCACCCGGGAGGTAAAATTCTTATCCCAATTTTGCTGACGAGGAAACGGAGGCTCAGAGAAGCAAAGAAACTTGCCAAGTAACACACAGATAAATCCATATTTTAAATCCAGTTTTACCAACAAGAAACTCTTTAAGATTAACTGGTGACAAGCACCTTTGAACTGCTGAGAAGTTGGAATTAGAAACTACTCTTGTGGGCACCTGGGCGGCTCAGTCTGTTAAGCATCTGCCTTCGGCTCAGGTCATGATCTCAGGGTCCTGGGATCCAGTTCTGCACTGGGCTCCCTGCTCAGTGGGGAGCCTGCTTCTCCCTCTGCCCCTCCCCCCTGCTCATGCGTGCATTCTCTCTCTCTCTCTCTCCCTCAAATAAATAAATAAAATCTAAAAAAAGCAAAAAAAAAAAAAAAGAAACTACTCTTGCAATGGGCAAGCTATTTCAAAATAGGAGAGTATTTTATTGGGTAGTGCGAACTCATTTAAAATGAGAATAATTTTGCAACTCAGGCAGTATCCATGCTTAAAGCCATTACAACTAGTTTGTTCACTTAAGTAGGTTAAATAATCCTTCTACCATCTGGTCAGCAGTATGGATCTGTATCCCAGTCCATTTGTTTATAGGGGTTCAAAGACATATCCAAGCATAATTGAGGTTGGATAATCACAAATTCTGAATCAGTGGTGTCTGAATTAATGAGGCATTCCTCATTATGAAGACATTGTCAACTAAAGCATAGCGTTTGCCACAAGATTCAGAGGCCGGCAGCTTCCAGGGGATTTTTCAGAGCAGGAAGTCCCATTGTTTCCTTTACCACTGTGTCCAAGGACTTCTGTGGGCTGCCTCCCAGGTGGGAAGTGACAGGGCCATCTACCAACTCAATGGGTACCTCCATATGCCAGACCACCAGGGAGGTGACCTGGTTTTACTTCTGGCCTTGTTGCACTCCACCTGTGAGACCTTGGGGGAAAAGCCACATACCTCCTCCGAGCTCGTCTGCTCGGGGATCATAATGTCTGCTCTGCCTGTCTTCAGAGAATTGTGAGATCAAATGAGATAGTATGTCACTGGTGACTAATACTCTGTAAAGGACCAGATGAATGTGAGATGTAGAGAAATGGAGAGATAGACCCTCCCACTGAATATGGGATGAAAAGCATCTGGCCACCTTCCCTATTTGGGACCTGTAAGTGCCAGGTGTCCTTCCGTCCTTAAGACCTGCTTTCCCTGCTCCTGCTTCAGCTCATACACTCTGCTGGAAGTTCTTTCTCGTGACCATCCAGTAGGGGCCAGGGAGGCAAGGTGAGCCATCTCCACGCTGAGGCCAGGATTCTAAAGCGGCCTAGCTACCCTGGCTAGTGCCGTGGGTTCACGAGCCCTGGGTGTGGAGGCCCGGCCTCTGTCCCACCCTGGGTGGCCGTGTGGTGCTTTCTACCACTGGTCACAAAGGAACGGTTCAGAGAGCCAAGAAGCTCAGGGCAAGCCTATCGTCTCTGCTGAGAAAGCGAATCACACCCTCTTTCCCGAGGGGTCAGTGGAGCCCTGCTCCAGTCTGAAAGGCTGCCATTCATGTTGGCAACATGGCATTTTCCGTCATTTGCTCTGGGAGAGGAATCTAAGGCAGGCCGCCATGGCCCTCTCTTCGGATCTCCCACTCCTTCAGGGAGCTGACCAAACGGAGGCTTTGATTTGATAATGGAGAACTCCGAGAGGCAGAGGGGCTCCCTAACAACTCAAGGGCCCCCCTCCCACACACATAAGGGAGCTCCCCCAGGACAGCTATTTAAAGTACTGCTGAGCCAGTGGGCCAAGGCGGAGCAGCCTGCAGGACCGGTGGCCCTCCCTGGCTCTCAGGCAGACATACCTGTGGAGGAGGGAATTCCTGGGGGTTGGGGAGCTGACAGGTGGATGAAACAGACAATGGGGCCCTCCATGCAATGCATAGAAACACCACCCTCTGGAAGGAAAATCCCCAGGTAGAAAGAGATCAGAGTCTGTGGCCGACTTCTGCTCGTCTGTATGGCTTCTGTCCAGATCTCCAGGATTTTGAGGGAACTCTGTGATTTTCCCTGCCAAGACCGTCCCTTTTTCTGAGGAACATTAAAACCCAGTCCTTCCCATTGATCTACGTGGTGATTTCTGGGCACTATCTGGTAATGGGTGAGCACCTCGCCCAGAAGTCTTAAATCCTACTGTATTTATCATTTATCAGAGAAAACAAAAACCCCAGCTGGGTAGGGGGTCACTGTCCCAGCTGCGTTTTTACCTTCCCATCAGTCCCAGTCCAGTGTCCCTCTGGTAACTGTCCAGACACTGGTGCCCAAGGTGGAAACACCACTTCTCCTTTCTCCTTTGGCTTACACAGGCTGAGAAGAGGGGAGAGAACCAAGGCTGTAAGTCCTAAAGGCTGGGACAGCCAAACCCACAGTGGGTTTTTAAGCGAGGCTGGGGAGCTGGGATTCTGCAAGCTTCGCCTCTGTCTGCTATATCCATATACAACACGTGTATGTGTGTGTGGGTTTCATTTCTCCCCATAATGGTCTAACGGCAATGATGAGTCCACATATTTATGTAGCACTTTCGAGTTTTCAGATTGCTTTCCCACACATCGAATCGTTTAACCGTATTCTTTTTGCCCTGGGTGAGCCAAGAGGAGAAGGGAGCTGCAGCCGGAGGCTGGCTGACTGCCCATGTGGACGGCTCCGGAGCTCCTGTCCAACTCTGAGCCACAAGAGTCTGCCTTTGCCCACACCTGCTGAGCTGGACAGGTTCGGCAAGGCCCCAGAGCCAGGCCCAGAGGGACAGAGTTCAAGAAAGCTGGCAGAGGGGACCAGATGTGACTGCAGCTGGGTTTCCATTCTTCCAGCAGGCACTTCCTGCGGAACGCTCCGATTTGCATAAATCTGCATAGGCCTTGACAGACCCAGCCGCTCAACCTCAGGTCATTTTCAGGTCAGGAAGTTATAATGGCTTCCTTGTGTGCCTGCAAGGCTGTTTTCTGCATCCCCTTCCTGCCCTGGCTCCCTCCCCTCTGTCTCCAGACCTCCGAGGCAGAGGGAAAGGGGAAGAGGAAAAGATGGTACAAAGTATGCCCAAGCCAGGGCTCCCAAGACAGTGCTCCCAAGCCTTGTGGAGCTGGCGGAATGCAGCCCAGTTCCCTGCTAGTCCGTTTTGGAAGGGAGACTTCTCTGTGAGCTTCCTGCCTACCCACTGCTAGAGCAGGGCTTACCTGAGGACCCCCTTGGGGTCCCTCCCCACCCGCACTGGGCCTGGCCCCTCCTCTGCCCTGGATCTTACCAGACGCCACTGACACAGCGGGTGGATAAGGCTCGGGGAGCGATGGTGGAGCCCTGCTGCATGAAGCCCCCAACGGGAAACCAGAGGCTGTTGCCGAGGGAGTACTGATTCACCAGGAGGTTGCACTGGCCCTGGGCACATGGGTGGGGGCTGTACCACTCGTAGGGGGTCAACCTGTGGGAGAAAAGGAGCACAGACCAGTGCCAGGGAGGGTGGGTGTGACGGAACATGCTGGGGACAGTGGGAGGGGCTTTCCTTTCTGGCCTCACCTCTGTACTTCAGTCCCTGGCCTGTGGCTTTGGCTGGACCGGGATCTTCCCAACCAAAAACCGAGGGGCTTGGACTATGTTGGCTGTGTTTGTACCGCTTTTCTTTGATTAAAAAAACATTTTTATTTTTTTTAAATAAACCATGATGTGGAACTCCAAACACAAAACAGATAAAAGTGCAGGGCCCTGACTAGAAGAAGCTGGGCGTGGCAGGAGGGGATGGCTGGGAAGTGGCGTGTTCTGCCACCCCCAGCCCCCTAAACTGGTCACGGAGGGACCCGAGGGCCCCACACAGAGCCAGTGTGAAAACCGTCAGCCTAGAACAGTGGTTCTCAGACGAGAGCCTACGTCAGAATCACCAAGAAGGTTTGTTAAAACATAGACTGTTGGGCTCAACGCCTGAAGATTCCGATTCAGGGATTCTGGGTGCCGACTAAGAATCTGTAGGCTCTTGGGTCACGTTGACGCCCCTGGTCCACACTGAGCAACCCTGACCTAGACAGTCCCTCGGGCTGTGGGTCTCAGCCCTGTTCTGTGTCAGACTCACCTGGGAGCTTTCACAGAAACACCGATGACGAGATGCCACTCCCAGAGGTTCTGATTTCATCTGTCCAGCTAGGGCCTGGGCAACCGTGCTTTCTTAAGGCTTCGCGGGTGAGTGTGATGGGCACCCAGGATCGAGAAGGGCTGCTCTAAGCTCCCTGCCCCTCCCTCCCGCCGCTCTCTCCGATGTCCAGAAGGCCCTTTCTTCCTGCCCACCAGACACACGCCTTCCATCCTCGGATCCGTGGCCCTGGCCCGTCTCCCACGCAAAGCCTCCCGGCTCTGCCCAGACGGATGCATATGGGTGTGTGCCGAGCAGGGCAGGCACTGTGCGCTCACGGGCTCCCCGGGTGCTGTTCTCATCACCGGCCTTCCCGTCCCTCCCCTCGACCTAGCCTGCTTGTTGTTCTGCCGTGCCTCACCCACATGGCCACCGCCCCTCTAGATCCTGAATAGGACGCCAGTGTGTCATCATTGGCCCGTGTCCCGAGATGTGCTCCTTCTCCCCATGGCCTATGGAGCTGGCTTGTCCTCGGTGGTTTCCATGCCCACAGGCTATTGGAAGTGGGCTTCAGAGATACACATTCCCTGTGCCTAGAGGTGCTGAGAGGATCGGACCTGGGAATTCACATTTTTAAAGACTCCCTGTGTGACTCTGACATCAGCCGGCTTGGGAATGGCTGCCTTAGATTAGTGGTTTCCAAATAGCTTTCCCCCTCCAAAATCTCACCCAGAAGTACAATACGTCAAGAGATAAAAGTGGAGCTGGTCTGGATGAAGAGGAGTTGAGGCCTCAGAGCACAGCCTCTTCGCCAGCCCTCCAAAGTCTCTGGCACCTCCCAGGAGCCTTCATGACCCATGGAACCCTGTTTGAAAACTAGTACCTACCTAAGGTAGGTAAATTAGCCTAGGTTCATGCATCATATATATATATGAGACATAACATAGATATAGATATATATATGGGGGTATTTTTTTTGATAATCCTTTTGTTAATGCTGGATCCTGGGGGCAGTTTGCATGTGCGTGTGTGTGCATGCGTGTGTGCAGGGTAGGGAAGAGGGGCTGTTTAAGCCCCTGGGGCTGGTTGAAAAGCCTCAGGCTGTGGCAGGCCTGGTAAAGCAGGCTTGTGTGTCTGTGTATCTAGTAACGAAGCCCTCCGACCACTTCCAGGGCCCCCGAGGTCCCCTGAGAGCTGGGCTAGCTGCACACGGGGGCCCAGTCAAAGGGCGCCAGAGTGCATTCCAGAGCCCGGAGCCAGGGCTCAGCACACGGCTTCCCGAGTGCAGCCGCAGACAGCGTGGTGAAGTGGAGAGGGGACGTGTCATCCAGCGCGCCAGCCTCCTGCCACGTCTCGCCCATTGTCACTGACAACAGATACTTGACCGTGGCAATACCTCCAGGCCCGAGGGGGGTAGGTGGCACCCGAGAGAAACACATAGCAGCCTTTTGAAGACCATCAGCTTGTAAGCCAGGCCTTCTGCTGTTTGGCTGGATCTCATGGGCTCAGGCTGACTTTCCTGAACTTGGCTTTGATCTCCACTGGAAGAGGCATAGACCAGGTGAGACAATGCTCCCTGGGCAGGCTGGGAGCTGCCCTGGGGGTTGGGCACTCTGGGGTTCCCTGGGGTTCCGTGTTCTAACTCGAGGGAGCACATGTTCTCTTTGAACCGCTGAGCAGACATGCTCCGGGGGAAGACCTCGCCCCGCAGAGGTGGGACATACACTGGAATCATCTGGTCCTGCCACTGTGGCCCCGAGGCAAAGGAGACCACTACAAAGACAGCTGGAACAGTCTCCACTAGCATTCTTGAAGCTCATCCTGTGGTTCTCTGCTTCTGAGTAACAGCCCTTTCTGGTCCTCCGTTATGGTCAGCTGAGCACTGAGCAGAGAGCGGGGATTCTGAGTGAGTGAGCCCTGAGCCACTGGGCTTGTTCTGCTTCTGGGTAGTAAGCTGGCTCTCCCGAAGCCCAGGCTGATCCAATGGCCCAGGCTCGGAGAGCAACAACCCTCTCCGTCCACATTCATGGGAGGCCTCAGCCATGGGACGCCCTCAGGTTCTTCTGTAGGCCCAGGGACAGTTTCTGTTTCCAGGGGAAGCGGAGGGCCTAATTGTCCCCAACCCCTGATCTGGACCAGTTGTCGCAACTCAACACTACTTGCAAATGCCTCTCTCCATCCCGCCCTCCTGTCGTATGCCATCCTCCACAGCTCTCATTCAACAAGGCAGCTGTATTTTCACTGGCAGATCTGGGCTGGGGAAGGGCCAGGCCCTCTTCAGAGGAAACCTTCTCCCTCGCCCATGCCCTGAGGCCTCCGGTCCCCCCACTCTGGTTCTTGTCATTCAGCACTCTGTGGCAGATCCTGGCAAGGTCTGATGCCAGGGCAGCCAAACGCATAGTGCTTAATCAGAATAATCTTCCTGTCACCTTCCCCACCCCCCACCCCCCGTCCTCTATCTCCAAGGCCCCCACACAAACAGGGGGCCTAGAGCCGGGGGAATGGGAGGGGGAAGAGGCAAGAGTACAGAAGACAATTCAGACAAGCTGGCTTGTCTGCACTCTGCAAGGTAAGGAAGGTGTGCATAGGTGGGGGGGATGGGTAGTGCCAGGTGGACAGCAGGTCAGAGAGCAGGTCAGGTCCCAAGTCCCTCTCCCACCCCTCCAGTGTGGCCCCAAGGTCTTCTGACCCCGCCCCTCCCACTCGCCACCCCTCCCATGCAGTTCTCAGAGGTGGACGCGAGGTGGCGGTGCGAGGACAGGGAAGGGGCGAGGAGCTTACCGAGCCACTAGGAAGAGGACACAGCTGACGGCCAGATAGGCTAGAAGCATGAAGAGCCAGACTCCTGGAGAAAATGGGTCCAGGAAGGAGAAATAGCCAGGTTTGCGTCCCTGGAAATGAAGACAAAACCAGATTCACTGTACCTGGTCGGTCAGGATGGCCCCTGGGCAGGGTGGGGCAGGCCAGAGTAGGTGTGGGGCGTGCAGGTCTGGCCCCAGACGGCCCTGCCCTCCGGGGTTCTGGGTGACTGGTTTAAATGGCACTGGGGCCCAAGGTGTAAAGGGGCCGCTCCAACACCTAGCCAGCCCTGATCTCAGCAGACCAAACAAAGGGACAGCTGGGGCCACGTCACTTCCTAGGTTGATGGAGGCTTTGTGCTGGGCAAAGGGAACAGGTCTCAGCGTCCCTCATGTACTGCCATGTCCCCCCCCACCCCACCTCCCGGGGACGGCATGGTGGGCTCAGAGGCACCTTAGAGCCCCTGGTGTCCGCAGCGCTGGAGTTCGACAGCACCCTTCTTTGACACTCCTGTCTTTCTCATGAGGATGCTAATGTAACAGGCACCTTGGTTTTTTGTTTGCAGGGTGATCTGACGCACAGTGAGATTTCTCACGTTAACCTCAAAACGGTGCCGTGAGGCAGGTTATTATTTTCATTTTACTAGTGAAGAAACCAAAAGCCCAGGGCAGTTGAGAGATGTGGGTCCAAGGTCGCATAGCTAGTAAGTGGGAGAGCTGGGACTCAAATGCACGTCTTCTGATACCAAGCTCAGGGCTCAGGTACCATCATGCTGTGGGGAGACATGATCTGTCCCCAGCCCAGGGGTGTGCCTGGCCAGAGTCACGGGAGCCAAAGGATGGGGCCAGGAACAGAAACCGAGGCACCAAGCCCCCAGACGTTTTCTGGAGGAAAGTGAAACGGAATGAGCAGGATGGAGTTCATTGATCCCCTCTGTCTGTCGCTGTGTGGTCTTGAGCAAGTGCACGCCCTTCTTTGGCCTTGGTTGGAGCCCCTTTAGATCAAAGGGACCACACCGCTGTCTTACCACAGATAGCTCTCATACCACCTGCCTGTTTACCCTGCCGTGTTCGCCCATTCTATATTTGTTACTATCATGGATTGAGAGATTTCATACAAAAATCCAGATTTCTGGCTTCTTTCACAAAACGGGGTGGTCTGGAAACTCTGGGCCTAAATCGCCAATGGCCTGGAGCTCAGTGGTGGTCACCCCCTCTGCATACAGCCTGCTGTATGCACACATACACTCCAACTCCTCCTTCCCTCTGTCCTTCCATACCCCATAGCTTCTCGGGGCAAATGGACATGGGTTCTAGTGACCTGTCGCTCATGACTATTTCACTCCATGTCTCCTAATTGAGAGATACCCAGGGGGGGAAAGAAAAATCTTTCATTGTTGCTTTCTGAATCTGAAACCCCATTAGATGCTCAATGTCAGAAATCTATACCTGATTATATCACAACGAGTGAACTGAGGAAAATGACAGCACTATTTAAAGCTGCCGTATTTGGTTATGGGTGATAAGGAATGATGCACAGTCGTGGGAAAAATTCCTGGAGACTCGAGTTAGAAAACATAGAGCATCACACAAACAAGATCAAGACATAAACATAGCTCCGCTGGAAACATATCAGTCATGTTGGCAAGAGAACGTCTGATTCTACTTGTGATTGACTGACGCCAACCAAAAGAGCAAGGAGTGGGCAGTTATTTGAGAGTTGGGTCTGGGCTTATACTGCCTTGGTTTGGGCTGAGCCCAGGCTGTTTATACAATGGCAAAGAGAAGTATGTTATCTGCAGGCCCCGAACTCCTACTATTTTTTTCTATGCGGATGCTTTGGTTGCTTCTTTCCCCCAAAGACATCTGAGTTACTGGTGCTTGGGGGCAAATCAGGTGTGATATGCCACAGTCATTTCCTCCAAATAACAGATTCTCCTTAACCCAGAGGATATATGATGGCGATACTACCGAAGAACTCAAAACGTTTCACTATGTTCTCTTGATTTCAATACCCAGTTCTCCATATTGACAGATGGAAGAATGGAGACCCAGGGAGGTTAAGTGCCTTGCTCAAATCACTGGTGATTGCTTCAGTTTCTCTGGTGCTCGTTCATCACGCCGCACCACAGATATGAAGGACCCCTCCTTCATTCAAATGGCCGCTGTACTGCACCTTCCTCTCCTTTTTATCTTTGCAACTTGCTCCCGTAAACCTCCTAATTAATCTCATGCCTTCTCCCCAATGCCAGCAGAATCCCATCCTATCTTATCTCAACCCCTTAAAGTCCTCTTCAACATTATTTATTTATACCCATCATCATTTATTTTCACTCTGTTGTATTTATAGGCATTTGTATTGATTTATACATGTCCTGTGGGCTGCAAGTTGGGCCAGTTCCTTCTGGTGACTACAACCACTTTGAAGGTAGATAATTGGTTATATATAGTCTATGCCCCAAATGTCCAGGACAGGCCAAGCCCTGCAGATGGAGCTGAAAATTAGACAGCACCAAAATTTAACTAGTTCCTTGACTTTTTTTAAAGAAAGATTTATTTATTTGAGAGAGAGAGAGCATGCAAGCGAGTGGTGGGGAGGGGCAGAGGGAGAAAGAGAGAGAATCTCAAGTAGACTCTGCGCTGAGTGCGGAGCCCGACGCAGGGCTGGATCTCACCACCCTGAGATTATGACCGGAGCTAAAACCAAGAGATAGGCGTTTAACTGACTGAGTCACCCAGGCGGCCATAGTTCCTTGACTTTTGTACTGTGTTTCAGGCTGACCACGCCAGAGCCAGCATTCTCAATGCTGTCCGATGGTGGGAGAGACCCAAGGGGCTGGTCACCAACTGATCACCATCCCAGCGTGGGGAGACCCTTTGAATGTTAGCATAGAGCTGCAAAGTGGCATTAAATGCCCCTTGCATGTCAAAAATTCCTCTTGTCCTTAAAGATAATCTGTTGACTCACAGATACTTTATTCTACGTGTACTGGAAGAAATGACATTATAGTGAGAATGCAGTTGCTTTCCCAGAGTCGGGAGCCAGATGTATAAAGACCCCAGAGCCAGGTAATGCAGGACAAGCAGTAAGTTAAAACACAGACTCCGGAGCTAGCCTGCCCAGGACTGAATCCTGGCTTTATCATTTACAACTGTATGACCCAGAACAAGTACTTAACTTCTCTGGGCCTCCATTTCCTCTTTTGTAACATGGGGGGTAACAATAAAACCTACCTCGGGGGGTGTTTTGAGAGCTGGATGAGTTAACACATAGTAATAGCCATGTGTGGTGGCTTCCCCTCTGTCTAATGGTAGCCATGAATGCGTGGGGAGGGAAACGTGACAAAGGACAGAACTTCCTTTTATACTGATTCTCCCTCAACGGACCAGAAATACCTTTTTCTGTCCTACAGTGACAGATGCGAACGATGCTTGGGGAGAGAATGCCATGTGGCCACAGTCACATTCCAAAACTCCTAGAGTTTCTATGGGTTACACTCCACGAGTCATGAGGGCTCCCCAGGGCTCTCCAGGGAAGCCATTAGGGCTTCTGAATAGGGCAATACCAGGCGCTATTCTGGAAGGATGGTTCTTAGAAGGCAATGATTCCAACCTCAGTTCCGCCTCAGCCTTCCCAACCAAGTCACAGATGGAGTGGGTCAGATGTGTGGCGGGTTCTCCCGTGTCCGCGGAAGGGCTGTGCATCCTGGTCCCCCTTTCCTTCGTGGTGACACCACACAAACTGGTGGTACCGACTCTCTTCCTTCCCTGCACCCCCTCCCTTCTCCCTCAGAGCCAAGGACAAAGGCTCCTCCTGTCCTCCAGGTGGTCTTTACAACTAAATGGCAACGTATTCAGAGGTCTCCTTCGATTCTCAGCAGCGGTCGACAATCAATAAAATACTCTTTAGGGCTGAAGAGATAAAAGGAGGCAGTGCCCGTGTCTCCTTCTGGAAGAGGCAGAAGAAGATGATTTCCTCCTATCCCGCCCCAGGAACCCACGGGTAGCTTTCCTCTGGGTGTCTGCAACAGACTGTCTTGATGATAGTTGGGTTTAGCATGCACTTCCCACCTCTGAAGCCAAGAGGGAAAAAGAAGCAAGCACTTAATTCCTCCTCACGTAAAACACCCACATGAGTTTGTTGCCTATGTAACCCACACGCTAGCATATCTATTTTCACTCTGCTGGTTGGAAATCCAGTATGAGGAGATCTAAATTCTAATCCTGGCACTGACTTTGGCCTGCTGTGTGATTCCAGGGAGGCCACTCAACTTCTCTGGGTGCCATTGTCTTCTTCCAGAAAATGGGCCCCAGCCATCAACATGAAGGGGGAATGTGAGAATTACTACAGTAATGTTGATAGAACACCTGGAGCTTCTTGAGATAGGAGCGTCCAATACATAGCCAATATTAAAATGATGATACACCCAGGAAACCATATTTCCATGTTATGGGCTATCATGTTACTTAGCCTTAAGGAATAGAACTCTGCATTTTCTGTTTCCTTATAGCAGAGTATTAAGCAGTATTAGAAATGATTCACTGGTTTACTTAGCATTGTTCTCCATTTTTCTAGACAGTCTTTCTGAAATGAAACAGACCTTCTTGAAAAAAATGGGTCATATATCCAGCGAAAATGTGGGGCATTAATTTAATTTTGGCATTTATGTCTCTCTTACTTTTTAATCACTGTCTGCCTTTTTTTTTTTTTTTTTACTTTTCTTGACAGAGAAGACTCTAGTTAAGAGTTAAGAAGAGAAAAAGAACAGAGTATAAAACTTTCCCATTTGTTAATCAAAGGTGGAGTAGGACGTTGTAGGGGGAAAATAACAAAGTCACATTTTCGAGGGGGTCTTAGATGCTCTGGCTGGGTGGAGACACTATGGGATAGACAGTATCCTCAGATTAGAAAGGATCTAGAATGTTCCCCTGACACACAGCCTTGACATGGAGAAATGCACCTAACTGTACCATAAAGATGGGTAGTTGGAAGTGTATGGGCTTGGGGACCAGAAACTTGGGTTCAGTGCCTCCCCCAACCATTGTGCTCTCTCTTCTTTCCATGGCACCACTAGCCACCACGGCCTTAGCATCCTTCCGTGTAAAATGGAAATCACACTACCTGCCCCTGGGGGTTGCCCTATTAAAGCAGAGACTCTATGCGGAAATGCTTCATAAATAAAGAGACTCCAGACAGATGTTAGTCAACACACAAGTATCCTGGACGTATACCGAACCTCCTTGAATATGTCAACACTGAACTTTTTAAATGTAATTACCCATATGGGGGCTATATGTGCCAAGTGTCAAATCTCAGGTCTGGCACACTCGGATGATGCCTTTCTATAACAGTCAGTGTGTGCTTGAGGAATACAAACTTACTTTAATATTAATCGGAGCAAAACATCATTAAGCAAATTGCTGCTGCAGAAAAAAAAAAAAAGAGAGAGAGTGAAACGACACGATACACTCTAATGTTCAATATGAATGTTTTCATTTTCCTGTGCTCTTCTCTCCTCCATTCACACAGATATTGGAGTGCTCACAGCATGCATCAGTATCATAAAACCCCAGAGTACAGATGCCTCTGGGTTTCTACTGCTCCAGTATATACAGAACTTCTCGGTACGAATGAATGAGCTGATGTGCCACAGAAATCAAGAGAGTCTTGAACTTCAGATGTCCTGTTATTTCATTCCTATCCTTGGAATACCAGGGGTACTCAGATTTATTCAGAGCTCCAGGCTCTAAAGGCTGGACTCCGTATGTATGTTCTGGAAGCTCATCTAGCCCCGGCCAGGGATTGCGATGCTTTCTCAGGTGGGTGCTAGGCTATGTGTGGGATATACAGGCATTGGTGGGGAGAGAGCAGTGAGTCCCGGGGGGAGCCGTACAGGCCTGGAGCAGAAGCTGTGCCTGGGCGGCCGGAAACATCTGCCTCCTATCTCCTCTTGTTCTCCAGACCACTGGAGTCAAGGCCAGAAAGGAAAATAAGAAATCTAGTTACGTCGTTCATCCTGCTCCTTCCCTCCTGCATTTCTTCTTTCTATAATTATGAGGTCAATACAGCCTGTTTAGGATGATCACGTTTCTATACCAAAAACCGTATCAGAAAAGCTCCCGGCCTGACAAAAGGGTACCTTCTCCTCAATGTATGTCCCACTAGGATCCACTTAGGGAGAAAGAGATAAACAAAGAATAGTACAATGCAGGATGTACATGCTGTACCGGAGGTGTGGACAGAGGGCAGCTGCTTGGGGAAAGAGACCATCAGCTCTATCTAGGGGAGTCACATTGAAGAGCAAGTGCCATTTGAGCTGGGTGTTGAAGGTTCGGGAGGAGTTTGTTCCATGGCCGAGAAACAAGAAGACGGGCACGGACCTAGATAGGAAGAGGCTGGGGTGATGGTGAAGCAGTGAGCGCTATGGGGTGGGGATGCCTGTCGCAGGAGCTGCAAATGGAACAGGAAAGATGGGCTTTATTCTCCATGCTCAGAAGGATGGACTTGGTCTTGTAAGTGATGGGCAGCCAGTGGATGATCTTACATAGGCGGCTGATATGATTCCATTTGCCAAAAAAAAGTAACAGTAAACTAAAAACTAACTCTTAGCAAGTCACATACATTTATGAAATATAAAAGCTAACGCTTTACTGTGCACAGGTCAGGCACCATTGTAAGTGCATTACTTATGCGCTTACGTATCTTCATTCAGTCTGCATGACAACCCATTGTCGCAGATGAGAAAACTGAGACACAGGGGACATGCAGCAAGTACATGGCCGCTCTGGCTCCAGAACTTTCTCCCGCTTCTTAGTGAATGCTGGCAATGACTGTGACCCTCTGATGGGGATACGGTGCTGGATGAGAAACACCCTGACCTTGAGGAGGATACAGGCCATCAGAATGGCAGCAGTTCGGGTCAGAGATAAGGAGAGCCTGAACCAAGGTGGATTCAGTGGGGGTGGAGAGCATGCTTGAGAACTATTGAGGAGGTGAGCAGACCGACTGAACGTGTGGGGTAAGAGAGGTGAAGGGCAACTCAGGGGAATGGGTGGAGATGTCATGATGTGAGATGGGGCAGGGGAAGAGGAGGAAGAATTCTACCGAATACGGTTTGTAAGACCATAGCTGAGGTTCCTGAGAGACAGTCAAGTGATGTCTAGTCATGCGTTAGAAATATGCTTCTAGAATTCAGGGGAGTGGCCAGGGTCAGATTTACAGATGTGGCAGTGGGTGACATTAGCCAGACAGCGAGCTGTTCAAGAGAGAAGGGAAATGCGCCAGGGACATTCATGGGGCAGGCAGAGGGGGGTGGTCAACTGGAATGCTGGGGGGGTGGCCACCATCAGAGCAGTAGGAGGAACATCAAGAAGGAACAGTGACCTGGACCCCAGGAATGGAGGGAGTTCTAGAAAGTGGGAGGGATTCATAGTAACAAGTCAGAATTCTCAGCCAGTCTCTGAGTGGCAAGGAGTAGGTGGTCCAAAGAGCAAAACATTCTTCTGATTTTGGTCCTAGAGATGCCTGAGCAGACACATAGATTATACCCAAACGGTGAGAAGAGGAAAATACCACATCATTGACTCTTGGTGATCCCACAGTCATGAAAAACTAATCCTAGGTAATCTTAGATGGCTGGAAATCCACACATTATTTCTGATTGTCTCTAGACTTCAGACACGTACCTGCCACCCCTTACTACTTCTGAGGGTTTTGCAATATTTTTGAAAGAGGCATTTATACTTTGGGTTAATTATTTTAACCTTTGCACACAGGTTTCATCATCACCAGATGCTCACATTTTGGTAATAATCACTCATGACTCAGGTGACGTCAGATACAGAATTAAGATAGAGATTCTAGGTCATTATAGATTATAAAATGAAATTAATCATCTTGAGAAACTATCAACTTGAGAGAAATTCACAAAATAATCACTATCAACCTGAGAAAAATTCACAAAATAATAAACACCCAGTAGTCAACTTTAATTTTGTTAACGTAACACTACTATATGAGAGAGAGCTTCTCTACGTAATTTTAGATTGAGGCTTTCGTGGTGAACTGCACTGGGCCATCCTGTGGCATTAGCTGTTTCTGCCAACTCAGGGTACAGATGTTTTAGATACAGCAAAGTTTACCTCAGACCTGTTCTCTCCAGGTCTCCCCCGGTTTCATTGATTCAGGATTGTTCTCTCCGGCCGACTTTTTGGTACTTTCTAAGCACACTGCCTCACACACCAAATGCACTCAATTAATATTTGTTGAATAAATGCATAAACTGTCAGTTCTGCTTAGTGTAAGCTGTTCATGCCAGCACTCAGTTTTTACTCGGCTTGGCCCCCTGTTATAAACCAGATCTGAGCAGCCATGTGGCATACCAGTGCCTCAGTATGGAGGCTGGAAGAGGGGAGGAATCCTGACCAGAAAGGGGAACCGTATCACTTAGGGTTCGCCTGAGAGACAGAACCAGTAGGACATACATGTGTGTATGTGTGTGTGTATATAAAGAGATTTACTTTAAGGAATTGGCTCACACAACTGTGGGAGCAGTTAAGGCCCAAATCTATAGAGCCTGCTGGAAACTCAGGCAGGATTTCTAAGTGATAGTCTTGAGGAAGAATTCCTTCTGCTTCAGGAAACCTGTTTTTGCGCTTAAGGCCTTCAACTGATTGGATGAGGCCCACCGACGTTATCAAGGGTAACCTCGTTTATTTAAAGTCAACTGATCATAGCTGCTAATCACATCTACAGAATACTCTCATAGAATATCTAGGCTAGTGATTGATCAAACCTCTGGGCACCATAGCTTAGGCAGGCTGACACATAAAACCTCACATCCCAAGAACTAATACAGTCATAGATTTATGGTGGTAGGTAACCTGTGGCCAACAATCCAATTAAGGATGTCCAGAGGACTGGCGAATGGGAGTTTGGTTCTGGCTGGGGCTGATATTCTGGACAGCGGTGTCCCCATTGGTGAGGGTAGCCTAACGGTGGGTGTTCCCAGGTACTGAGTAGAAACACTAGGGAACAGGTGCCTTCACCCACATGGATCCTCATGGTCCATCGGGCTCTAGTATCCTTGGCATTAATCAAGAAATCAAGGCATACAGCCTGGCCATAGCAATATTGTTTGGAGAAAGGTCCTATGTCCCCACTTCTTTGGGATGCTGCCTCGAGGCTCAGTGACAGGAACGGGGTGAGGTGGGCTCAACACATGGTGCTAGCTGGAAAATCACCTAGGGACTACAGACAGGTGTAAGGATGACAAGAACACTGTCCTGAGACTTAGGACACCTGGCTTCCAGGCCCAGCCCTGTGTCAGTTCCAAGTGTGACTTTAGTTTCCTTACTGTCAAGTTGGAATTCTAATACCTTCCCCCTTCTCAAAGAGCAGTCCTAAGGACCAGATGAGAAAAGGTACACAAGAATGCTTTCCAGGACAAGTTACTCAAAGATCACGCAAATGAGGGGGGGCGCCTGGTGTCCCAGAGAGAACACATGCTCGAGGCACAGCATTCCTGGGTTTGAACTCTGCTCTTTCACCTACTTAGAAGAACAACAAAAGTGAACCGGTGTCCTGGGGCTGCTGTAACAAAGTACCACTAACTGGGTGGCTTAAAACTACAGCAATGTATTGTCCCATAGTTTGGAAGCGAGGAGTTCAACACTGAGGTATCAGCAGGGCCATGCTGCCCCTGAAGCCTTTGGGAAGATCCCTCCTTGTCATTTCTGGTGTTTAGCTTCTGGTGGTTGCTGGCAATCCTTGGCGTTTCTTGGCTTGTAGAGACATCATTCTACTCTGTCTCCAAATTCACCTGGTCTTCTCCCATGTGTCCACATTTCCCTCTTTTTATAAAGACCCCCTCCTTGGATTAGGACCCGCCCGAATCCAGTGTGACCTCATCTTGATTATACCTGCAGACCCTATTTCCAAATTAGGTCACATTCACAGGTCCTGGGGCTTTTAGGACTTCAACAGGTCTTTTGAGGGGACACAATTCAACCCATAACAATAGTCCACATCCTCACAGGTGCCCGAAAGAGCATCTGGCACATGGAGGTGCTCAATGAATGGGGGCTTTCATCATCGTGAAAAAGACTATCGCCCTTAATTCACAAGACAGACACATCAATGACAGCGTCTACAATGACCAAATCATCAGATTGCTTTCTGTCTTTAGCCTGGGGAGCTTGGCATTTCGATGCTGCCTCTTCTTCTAGATGATGTGGCCTCCTTTTCTAAGCCAGGCAGGGATCATGATGGATGCTGAGGTCCAGCACAGGACAACGCTCCTCTAAGCTGCTCAAACGGGCTCTGTGACAAGGGGACCTGCCCTCTTACAGAAATGGGCTGCGGTTCTTGATGCCCTAGCAGCTCCCGCTATGTGAGCCCAGGCTGGGATAGCGAATACAGACAATCCCCTTTCCCTAGGGCTGGGATTTGGGGCCTGAGAAGGGGTCACTTCTTCAGCAGGCACGTGGGATGAGCGCTTGATTCCTTCCCTGTTGGGCAGCCTTGTGGTCCAGGTAACACCCTGGAATCTACTGTGTTAGCGTGACCTTGGACACCGAGAATGACTTGAGTATTGGGGAAATCCATATAATAGCTGTGCACTTAGAGCCAGTTTGGATAAAAGGATGAGAAGAAGGTTCTTCTGGTTCAGTCAACTATGTGCTGACAACATAACTATTACCCTCTTTGTGGATGAGGCTCAGCCAGCATTACTCCCCTGATGCTCCCCACAGCCCCCACCAGCCAGTGTTCTCTGTCAGGTCCGTCCTTACACCCATTGGTGTGCCTTCACAAACTCATTTAGACACTCACTCTAGGCAACCTAACCAGAGAAGTCTTTCTCTCTCTCTCTCTCTCTCTCTCTCTTTCTTTTTGAAGGATGCAGAAAAGTGGACAGGCCAGATATAAGTGACATTATTTATTCACCAGTATGACGAACCCAGAGGGGAAGGAGTCTGCATTCTCTCACCAGACGCAATGCTCGGAGGGAACAGAGGTGCACCTGGGAATCTGCAAAGCCCTTGAAAATGCTGGGGTGACTCATCTGGACTGGGGACCTCGTCCCTAGGAGGAAACAGAGTGACCAACAGGGCCACTCCCCGACACCATACGCACCCAGGGTGAAGAGATCACTCTCGGCCATCCCTAGTCAGTGAGGCAAAAGCAAATTTTACTGGAAAGCCCACAAGTGTGACTTTTCCATTCTTCCTGTTTGTAAGTCCATGCAGCTGATGGGGGAAAAAATAGCCCAGCTCATTTGCATTTAAGTCTTGAAATCTAAATATTTCCGTGAGTCATTCATTATTACCATATAACTCAGTGTTTGCATGCAAATAGCTTTAATGACATAAATGCTTATAAAATAAGTCTCTTACCATATGAACTCGGTAAAGAATGCTAATTCCCAGAGTCATGAATGGCTTGGAGAAATCTATCACCTTCTCCCGCTCCGCAGTAATGGTGAGGCCCGCCACGGCCAGGTCCGCTTTCTGGAAGGGACAGAGAGAGCCCATCAGTGGGGTGGCCAGGTGAGATGCAGGGACAGGGACTTGTGGCCAGAGGTCGTCACCACTGGGAAGATGTCACTCTGGTCCGGTTTCTCTGTGTGGGGAGTGACTCTGGGTAGTCCTGATCCATCTCCGACCCGAATATCATTCACAAAAGGACATGGGTGTTGAAGCTGGAACTCAGGCACTTTTGCGGCCAGATGCCTCTGAATACATCAGTAAGTATAAACAACAGAGGACTGTCCAGAGACAGTCTCAGAATGCCCGAGGGGAGGGAAAACCGGCACACAGGCTGCTGGATTCTCAACAGTAAGTAGTTTTTAAATTCAACTTCTTAATTTGCTCAGTCTGCAGAACTTGATGGAAGTGCGAGGCTGAAGAGGAGCCTCGGTGGGGGGGAGTTAGAGAGGAAGAGAAAATGGATGCCACCACAGAAGTGAGAAACAAGCTAACACCACCAAGGAACTGAGCAGGTGGCCCCACAGTGCAGAGCTTGTCCTCGTGAGAGCCAGGACTGGACCTCGGGCCTCCCGGACCCCAGGACACTTAAAGCTGCTGCCAAGGTTACAATTCAGGTGCCAAAGAAGTAAAAGAAGGGTCTCTGGCTCTCTGATGCAAAAGTCATCAGAATTTGTTCGGAAGACATTGCCTTCCCTGCTCTCGGCCCCCTCATGACACCGCAGATGCCCACATCTGATGAGAGTCTGAATTAAAGCCTTCCGGGAAGGAGATACTATTGAATTCCTCAGTACTCCTCTTTGCCAGACAGTTCTTCCTTGTCCCTAATTTAAACCCTTCCCCTGGCAAAGCAAACTCACTTGCTATTGGTCTGCTCCCCTGTGCATGGTGCAAAGGGGAAAAGCCCAGAACCGGCGTGTTGTTCTGGTCCCTCACCAACCCCCTAACCTAGGCCAGTCACTTCACATCCCTAGACGTCCTTGACCTTGTCCTTAAACTAAGGATGTGAGGTGAAGACAGTGCTAGGACCCTGCCCAGTAATTCTCTAACAGGGATTCTCAACATCCTGTCTCTGACCACCTGCATCAGAATCACCTGGGGGGCTGATTAAAATGCGAATTCCTGAGTCACATCCCAGACCCCCTGGATCATACTGTGGGCAGGACATGGGCATCTGTATTGGTAACAAGCTGCCCAGCTGATTCCGACTTCCACTAATATTGAAGAACCATGTTTTATAACCTAGGCGTGTATCTCAGACTGGCCCCCACGGGTTTCCACTTCAGCTTAACTCCTTCTTCTGATTCTGGTGGAGCAGCTGATGGAAGAGAGGAAGAGTTCTAGAAAGGAGGAAAAGTGAAGCATCCAACAGTTTGCAAATAGGCCAGGCAGTTCTGAACGAGCACACACACATACACACACACGTAAACGAGTCTACCTAAATCACTACAAAGAAAATAGAGATAGACACGCTGGCCCTCATTCTGCACACAAGGGAATTTGCGATGTGTGTACAAGAGGGATAAATCTATTGGCAAAGGTCACTCTCTCCTGCATCTCAACCTTGAGCCTCTGCTCCCGATCGCGTTCCGTCTGCTGGAGCAGCCACATGATCCGGCGTAGGTTAACGAACCTAGGGCCTTATAAAGGGAGGCCAGGCTCAAAGAAAAGAAACGAGGGTGCCGATGTCAGAGCTTTTTAATGAAAAACGAAAAACGTGAATGCCTCATTGTGCTCTTTCTGTATTTCTCCAAGAGAGCGCTGATTGCTGCTATCAAGTGAATCAACCCTTGAGATTAATAAATGAAGTTTGATTAGAAGATTGTTAATGATTTCATTTGGGGGACTCTTTGGAGGGCTGCTTGGGCCTTTCAGAACCTCGGCCCCTCCGTGACAGTAGCTCTGACTGCAGTTCCGCTCGCTCGAGAGCACAGGTGTAGAAGAAGAGAAATCAAGCCAGCACAAAGACCCAGCAGGCGCAGTGCCAGTCCCATGTGTGCGGGTTTCCAGCCAGTCGGCAGCCAAGCCCTGCATGAACCTTGGGAGGACGAGACGAGAGTCAGCTGGGTTGGATTGAAGGAATTGAAGAAAAGAGGACGAAAACCAAAACAGATGAAGTGGGCAAAGGTAAACACAACTCCCAGTCCTTTCTCTGGTTATTTATTTATTTATTTATTTATTTTAAAGATTTTATTTATTTGACAGAGACACAGCGAGAGAGGGAATACAAGCAGGGAGAGTGGGAAAGGAGAAGCAGGCTTCCTGCAGAGCAGGGAGTCCGATGCGGGGCTCGATCCCAGGACCCTGGGATCATGACCTGAGCCGAAGGCAGACGCTTAACGACTGAGCCACCCAGGCATCCCTCTCCGGTTATTTAAAAACACATATCCCACCCTCCCAAATTAACTGAACTCAACAACTCTGCCCCCAAGGTTCCTTACCTCACCCACAGCTTTCCCCCCAAAAGGGCAAACTTTGGATTGGAATCTGGAAATCCGTTCACAAGTTTATAAAAGTTGGCCAACAATGACGTTATGGTAAAACCATTCCATATGGAGAGAATGCTGGAAACGGACAGTGTCCCAGGACGGCCCTTTCCCGGATGCATGCAGAATGACTGCATACCCAGGGAGAGTGTGTGCCCCAGGCTCGGACAGGGCATCCCTGTCTACTCACAGAGAGACACTTCCCAAACTGGGCCAAACAGAATAACCACCTCATGTGGACACTGCTGACTCCCTCTTCCCTTTGCACCTCCGTCAAGAGTAAGTTGGGGGCAGGGGAGGCAGGGAAGGAGGTGTGGGATGGAAAAAAGCAGTGGCAAGCTAAAAGACACCATGGAGGTTTTGTGGTGGTGTTTTTTTGTTTTTTGTTTTTCCTATTTAATCAACTCAGTATAGAATAGTAATTATCTACCTTGGCTTCAATACACCCCAAAGTTATCAGCAACAACCTCTTGGGATCGGGTTATTCCAAAAGACCCACATTCATTTTATTTCACCTTAGTTAAAAAGACATTATGCTACAAAGCAGTCTTAGATGAGGAGATAATATGCCACAAAACCAAACTAACAAGCAAAGGGGGCTGGGAGCGTAGAATGCTAGCTACTGTCAGTGTAGGGGAAGGTGGGAGGGGTGGGCCTGCTTCCAGTCTGACCCAGCCCTTCTGCGTCTTTGGAGGGCTGCTCTCTGGCAGAAAGAGCAGTAGCCAGGACATCAGAAGCCCGGGCTCTGGTCGTAGCCAGGCCACAAACTCACTGTGACCGTCGGCGAGTTATTCCATTTTCTGGGCTGAAGTTTCATCCCCTGTAAAATGAAAGGGCGTAACTAAATGCCCTCTAAACTCTCTTCTCCAGCTCCCAAACCCTGCACTTTCATTTCGCTTGGCTCGAACAGGTAGACCTTACTTTCGCTGGCCCCTATTTCGCTCAAGAAGATGATGGTGGTCTGCAGAATCAAATGCTCTGGAGCAGATGAGGAGAATGAGCTCTGAGGAAGAAACTCTCAGACTAGTCAGCAAAGAACAGCAGCTGAGAGGGACCCCAGGCGGGGACATTTTAGGAAAAGAAATCTAGAAAGGTCAGGAAGGTACACCACCATCTGGATAGCAGGTCTGGGAGTGTAACTCCAGGGGCTGGGAAACCAGAAAAGGTGCGGATCCCCCAGAGCCAGAGGAAGAGAAGGAGGGCTGATAAAAGAGAACTGGCAGAAAGTTTTGTATACATTATGGTGTTCCTAGTCTTGGGGTGCGTGTGTGTGAGTGTGTGGATGCACAGGGGCATGCACAGGGGCATATAAATACCTTCCCTCCGAGAGAAAGACCTCTCTCTTCCCCGTTTTCGATTGAAAGTGTTCTTTGAAGAGCTTCATGTTCTGCCTCTGAGAGATCCCCCTCTTTTATCTCCTGGATGTTTGTGGAATTTACAAGGGGAGAGCAGGCTGGAGCAGCCTGGAGGTGACTTCCAAAACAGACGATCCTTTGCTTCCTGGAGTTTAATAGGGGTCATGCAACTGGCACTATTCCTATCAAAGCCTGGAGGCTCCGCGTGGCTGCTGCCGCTCTTCTCCTGGGCGCTGGGGCCCTGGCTGGGAAGACGGCAGCAAATTCACAGCAGCGCTCTGGTCTGCATCCGCCTGAGCCTGCTGCTCCCACCGGGTGCCTCCCTGAGGACCCTGCTACCCCCGGGATGGCCGCACTGGCTCCTGGACCCGCTGAAGGGAACAAAGCACTCTCCAATGTCCTCCTCCTCTTTTAGAGAGCTGCTGCCCCCTTTCGGGCAAAATGCTCTCCCTTCCCCTCAGCAGGGCCCCAGCAGCAAGGACTGACCGCCAGGGGCCTCAGCCGGGCCTCCCCCCTGCCCTGCCTGGCAGCCCCTCCCTTCCACAGAGCCAAGCTAAGGAGAGGATGGGACAGGGCAGAAGACCTGTAGCAACTCAGCCTCTCTGGGACTCATTTTACTGGGCTAGACGGTGCGGGCAATGCCTGCCCATGACCGTCCTGGGAGAGTCAAGGGGGGGTGATGGATGGATGTGGAAGAGTCTTCTAACCCGAACACCCTGCAGAGCTCTGGCAGGCCTGGGGGCAGCTGTGGAGGCAGCAGAATGGGTGGCTGAGGCTCAGCCTTCAGGGTGGGCCGGACCTCTCTGGACTTGCTGTGTGACTTTAGGCGAGTCACTTCAGCTCCCTGAGCCTCAGTTTGCTCATATATAAAGTGGGGATAATAATAGGACCTACCTCCTAGAATTGCTGAGCAACTGAATGAGATGATGCTTGTACACGCCGAGCATGGGGCCCCGTTCAAAGTAAGTACCCAGTGCATGTTTGCCGTGAGGAGGCTAATCTCAACAAGGGCCTCTGGAGACAGTATCCTGACCCATGCTGAGCAGGAACGTCGGGAGGGCAGCCAGGCCTATTCTAGCTCCATGTACGGCAGAGGCCCCAGACACTTGGCCCCTGGTGGTCTTTCCCGGGTGACCCAGGGACATGCATGGAGCTCTGTTAACACTGGTGTGACTGCCTGTCTCTGAAGATTCATACAAGGATCCTCTTAGGCCTCATCCTGTCCCACTGCTTAGAAAACTCAAGGAAAAAACTGACACCCAACTTGGAGACCAGACCCAGTCATTTCCCACAGTCTCTTTTTTGTTATGTGATGCTCCTCTGGGGACAGATTAAATGACCTCCCCAGCTTCCATTGACTTCTCGGATCTACTGTGCTATCTATGATCAGCTTCCAGATCTTTTCTCTCTGGCTTTTTTTACAGCCCTCCCCCCGCCAGCCCCCACGTCCCCAGCCTCCTGCCCCCTGGGGAAGCCGACTGCTCCCCCGCCTGCACACACTTTATTTCACCTGCTGCTCAGGCCCCACGGTGCCTCACATTCTTTGCTGTCATTTAACTCTGTAATTGTGTTACTTAACTCTGGAAAGCTCTGGGAGGCTACAGATGGAATGAGAAAATGCTACACAGAATAAGGTTGTACTGAGCATTCCTGGAAACCTTCATTCCAAGGTAATTGTCTTTGGAGATCCCCCATATATTGAGAAGGCTTATGGAATTCCAAGCAAGGCCAGCCTAAGGCTGTGAGAACGAAGCTGCCATACCGTGTAAATGCCCGGATAGGAAGGAGCTCCGAGTCCACCAAGCCCGGCTTGCCAGGGAGGGATAATGCACATGAGGCTCTGGCTGAGGATGACATGGGGCCACTGAGCTCATCGAGCTCCTGGTAAATGCTGTGTCCTGGGATCCCCCCACTTGGGTGTGGGCTCTCGGGGTAGGCAGGGACAGTGCACGGAACTCAGTGTGCCCTCTTCTCTGCGATGCTCAGCATTCCCTCACCCCTCTTTACTGACTCTCCACCCTGCCCCAGGCAGTGGGCCAGGTGCTGAGATACAGGCATGGCCCCTGACGGCAGAGGGCTTACTGTCCGGTGGGGAGGTGGACAGTCATTAGACTGTCAGAGAAAATGTTTGTAAAATTACAGCTGTAATAGGTTTTATAAAGCAGTCATAGAAGGCACCATAAGAAGGTAGAACAGAGGGTTGACAGAGTCTGGAAGGTCCGTGGGAGGTCCATGGGGGTTTTCCCAAGATGAAATGCAGTTGCCTGAACAGAAATTACCTGTGACAAGGCCTGGGGTGAGCACTCCCAGTGGAAGGGACAGCATGTGCCAAGGCCCTGAGGCAGGAGGAAGCTTGGTGGATTCTAGGGGCTGGAAGAAAGCCAGAGTGGCTGGAGGACATAGGGCTGGGGGGCATGCTGTAAGATGAGGCTGAAGAGGCAGGCAGAAGAGGCAACAGGTTAGAGAGTAATCAGGTGGCCCTGATTATTTTAAACAGTGGATGGCCTACAAGATAAGATCTGTAACACTACCGTGGCTAACACCTATAGCCCTTCCTGCATGTCAGGGACCGGACTGAGCACTTTATGTGTGTTATCTCACCTAGCGCTCACAAGATCCCTATGAGGTAAGTTACTATTATTACCCCCGTTTTACAGATCAGGAACATGACGCTCAGAGAGGTTAAGGAACTTGCCCAAGGTTGCCCAGCAAGTAAGTGGCCGAACCAGTTTCAAACCTGGGCAGTTTGGTTTCAGAGACTGTATCCTGAACCTGCAACCAATTCAATTGGCTCTAGTGAAGAAAAAACACTAAAGAGGGACAAGAAAGGACCAGCCCCATTTTTCTAAAAAAATTAACTTTTGCACCATGACAACTATACCTGTCCTCGCTCTTAAACAATTATCCATGATCCTCACTCCCCTTGTCAGCCCTCCTGAACTCCTGGGACTTCAGCCTCACTTCCCAGCATCCCCTGGGGCCCCCTGCTGCTGAATCCAAACACACCTTGCGCTTTCTTACAGCAATAGCTCCAAGGACGCTGTGTCCTCCACCTAGAGCGTCCAACCCGCGACACCACCGAGTCTTCAAAGTCCATTCACAGTTTACCTTCTCTGCAAGAACGTCTGTCACCTTCCCAGGAATAAGCCCTTCCTCTGCTCAATCAGCAAAGGCGATAAGACACTGCTTATACACTCAAGGGGCATGTGTCATGTATTGCCTTGGATTAGAACAGGGGCCCAGGGCTCCTACTCCAACTCTGTACTTACTGGGTGTCAGCTCTGCACTCACCTTCTCCGTGCCTCAGTTTCTTCTTCCATAAAGGGGGTGTGACAACAGTTCCCACCTTCACAGAGTCTCTATGGGAATCAAATGAGCGAGCCATGCAAAGCCTAGGCCTGGCACAGAATAACTCTCCATAAATGTTAGCCCTTCCTGTTATTACTGTCGTTGTGGGCATTCAGGTGCCTATCTTAGCTCCCCATCAGATTATAAAAAGCAGGGACAAGGTCTTTAAAATACTTAACGTATATACCATTTCAGCATTGCCATTGGCAACGTGTTTTACAAGGAAACAGAGACCCAGAGAGGTTAATAACTTGCTCGAGTACACATAGCTAGGACATGGAGAAAGTTAGCTTCAGACCCACATGTAGTCTCAGGACTATGTCCTTTGCTTTTGATGGCTGCACTGTTCACAGGGAATTTCCCAAAGTGGGCAGCCAGTGAGTCCCTAAATGAACAACCAGGGCAGCCAACATCGTGGGACACAAGAGGACAACCCACCAAACGTGGCCTACCCTCGAGTGCCTTCTTGCTGACCGCAGAATGAGGCTGATGCCTGACACGTACCTGTATGGAGGAGGGATTTTATCAGCAAGTCAGAATGGTAGAACCAGATTCAGGTCATGATCCATGCAATCCTCCTCCTCCAGCCTAAAGAAGACTCAACACCCCGCATCCCTGGCCAGAGGGCTCCCTTTCCCCCTGACGCCCCCCCAGGCTTAGTGCCCTGGAGCCCCATGCAGGAGAGGAACCAGCCTGGTGCTCTAATTCTCCCCCCCGGGAAAGCACAGGGATGGTTAGGACAGGCCCACGCTGGGCCCAGCGGCCAGAGAGAAGAGGCAGGACTGGCTCCATTGACCTCCTTCCAGACTCTTGCCTGCCCTCAGTCCTTTCCTGCTGCGCAGTGAGCAGATTAACATCTGCAGCTCAGCCCATTTCAAATTAGATTATCTGCTTACTTCCTGTCTTTGGATCGATTCACCTGCTGGGTGCCTTTCTCCCTCCCCCGTCCCCGCCCCCGCCCCCGCCTAGCGAGATGCCCAGGGAAACTGCCATGACTCACGGAGGTCACCAGGCCGAGAGGCAGCAGGATCTGAAGGGAGACAGGGAAGCTCACTCCCACTCCTGGCTCGAGCCTCAGCAAAATTCATCATTTAGGCCTTCCTAATAACAAGCCTGAGAAGTGCGCACATCTGCTCTCCTGCGGCGGGAGGCAGGCTGACACCCACTCCGCCCGCTGTGCGCTGGGGCCAAGGATAAACTCGCTCTGGGGCTCACACGGCACCTGCAAAACAGTGTCCTCATCCACTGGGGACGCTGGATGCCAGCCCCACCACTTCTCCCTTCTTTCACGCCAGGATATGGAAGCAAGGATGAGGGAATAGAGAACAGCGCGCAGTGACCTGTCACACGCATGTGCATGCACGCACGCACGCGCGCGCACACTCACCCCCCCCCCCCCCAACCCGGCCAGTACCCAGGCCCCAAAGAAGGCTTGCTCCCTGTTCAGAGGGAGGCTCTGATCACGGCTTTCACAAACCAATCTAAGCCCACATTTGTGGGCCGAGTCCACCCTCGGTCATGCTCGGGGAGCAGAGGTCCAGAGGAGTATTAGCATTCCCGGGGAAGCGGCCATGTCATTCGTAGGCCCAAGTGCTCCCCAGTGCTGTTTCTCGAAGTGACAGTCTACTCTCAGGGTTGGATGAATTTCTTTAGAGTTAAATTAAAATCCCCATGAAACATTTAGTTGGCTCGGCTCAGGGCTGCGTTACTGGCCTATGTGGGCAGATTTCAGGAAAGAACCAGGCTTAAAGTAAGAAGAGGTTGGCCATTCAGCCACGGTGAGGGGGTGGAGCGCAGGGGTCCAAGCAAATGTTGTTTACCTTTGACCTCTTGTCACAGTCTCCCATTCACGGGCCATGGACCCTCTTGCCCTTTGGGGTCAGACAGATGTATGTTTAAATCCCAGCCCTGCCATTCACCAGCTGAGCAAATTACCTCAAGGCTGGGCTTCGGTCTCCTCCTCTCTCAAATGGGCAAAATAATGCCTTTTATGGTTGCTGTGAGGATTAGAAGTACTAACCTATGTAAATGGAGCTCAGGTGTGGTCCTGCCTCTTACTATCCCCTCTTCCAACTGTAGCCAGAGGAGGCTTTTTGAGAAACTAAAGCAGATTATGCTGTTCTACTCTGTATTGACTTCTTAATCTTTTTTACGCCCGTGGACCCTTTTCGCACTCTGGGGAGGTCTCTTCACCCCTTCTTTAGAAACGTTTACAAATGTTTATGCCATTTGCTGGATTGCATAACTGTAGGATGCAGAAAGACAGTTGTCAAAATATTTTTCCATTTTTGCACTACAGGGCATAGAAGAGCTAGAGGTCGGTCTAAGAGCAACACCATATTGACACCACCAGTGACAACAGGGCAGGTGTGGTGCGAACACCACCACGGGCTGTTGCCCACAGCCACAATGGAAGGAAGCAACACATTTCAGTTTAAGTTTAGAAAAAAAAGTAGATGTCAATTTGTCCCTTCTGAGTTTATGGTCTGTCTTAATGCTATCCTCAGACCCTTGGGTGTGCACGGACCCCAAGAAAAGAACGCGTAAAGACTTCCCAGTTGGGGCGCCTGGGTGGCTCAGTCGTTACGCGTCTGCCTTCGGCTCAGGTCGTGGTCCCAGGGTCCTGGGATCGAGCCCTGCATCGTGCTCCCTGCTCCACGGGAAGCCTGCTGCTCCCTCTCCCACTCCCCCTGCTTGTGTTCCCTCTCTCGCTGTATCTCTCTCTGTTCTTAAAAAAAAAAAAAAAAAAAAATTCTGTGGGTCAGGGGTGCCTGGGTGGCTCAGTCGTTACGCGTCTGCCTTCGGCTCAGGTCATGATCCCAGGGTCCTGGGATCGAGCCCCGCATTGGGCTCCCTGCTCCTCGGGAAGCCTGCTGCTCCCTCTCCCACGCCCCCTGCTTGTGTTCCTGCTCTCACTGTCTCTCTCTCTCTCTGTCAAATAAATAAATAAAATCTTAAAAAAAAAAAAAGATTTCCCAGTTGACGAACGGAACAGGCTGACCCTGGAACGATGCAGGAGTAGGGCACTGGCCCCCCGCACAGTCGAAACTCTATGTGTAACATGTGACTTCCCCCAAAACTTAATGACTAATAGCCCACTGTGGACCAGAAGCCTTACGGATAATAAACAGTCGATTAACACCTATTTTGTATGTTGTATGTATTCTCTACTGTATTCTTACAATAAAGTCAGCTAGAGAAAAGAAAATGTTATTAAGAAAATCATAAGGATAAGAAACAAAACAGAGGAGCATAGAGGAAGGGAGGGAAAAATTTAAAAAGATGAAATCAGAGAGGGAGACATATCGTAAGAGACTCTTAATCATAGAAAGCAAACTGAGGGTTGCTGGAGGGGAAGGGGTAGGGGGATGGGGTAACTGGGTGATGGGCATGAAGGAGGGCATGTGATGGAATGAGCAGTGGGTCTTGTATGCAACTGATGAATCACTAAACTCTACCTCTGAGGGGGAGACGAACCATGAGAGACAATGGACTCTGAAAAACAAACTGAGGGTTCTAGAGGGGAGGGGGGTGGGAGGATGGGTTAGCCTGGTAATGGGTATTGAGGAGGGCACATTCTGCACGGAGCACTGGGTGTTATGCACAAACAATGAATCATGGAACACTTCATCTAAAACTAATGAGGTAATGTATGGGGATTAACATAATAAAAAACAATTAAAAAAAACCTCTACCTCTGAAACTAATAACACACTATATGTTAATTAGTTGAATAAATAAAAGAAAATCATAAGAGAAAATACATTGTTCTGTATTACAATATTGTACCGTATTTACAGAAAAAGATCTGTGTATGAGTGGACCCACGCAGTGCAAACCCATGTTATTTAAGGGCCAAATGTCATTCTTGACCACGGCACACTGCACCCTGCTGCCCACTCACCATGCGCCGGCCACACTGGCCTTCGTCCTGCTCCTCTAACACCGCAGTTTCATCTGCGTCTTCACATCTCCTTCTTCTGGCTGCAGTGCTCCACCCTGGCCTTGGCCTTGGCTAGGCTGGCTTCTTCCCACTGCTCAGATCTCAGAGCGGGCTTCCCTGTGTGCCCATCTAAAGGACCCCTCTCCTTGACACTCTCTGTCTTATTATCCTGTGTTACCTTCTTCACAGCAAAAATTATGATGCAAAATGGTCTTCTTTCTTTATTCATTCATTTAGCTGTTTATGGTTTAGAATGCAAGCTCCAGGAGGTAGGAGCCTATACTTCCTTGTATGCACATGTATCTCCAGAGCCTAGAACAGTGCCTGGTATGTGGTGGGCACCCAATACACCTGATGAATGAACAGGTGAATCAAAGAAAGTAGGAGCTCTGTTCATGCCATTCTCTTACCTTGATTCTGAACTGGGGGAGCAATTTTGTAGTCGGGTTTTGACTAAGAGTACACACTCCAGGGCCGACGTTGCCACTC
Organism: Neomonachus schauinslandi; assembly: GCF_002201575.2. Taxonomy (NCBI): domain Eukaryota; kingdom Metazoa; phylum Chordata; class Mammalia; order Carnivora; family Phocidae; genus Neomonachus; species Neomonachus schauinslandi. Next base: position 94,300,066 of record NC_058413.1, read on the forward strand.
GCCAGCCACAGCATCTTAGGCAAGTTACCTAACCTCTCTGTATGTCGGTCTCCTCATCTGGAAAATGGGGACAGGAATAATACAAACTTCATAGGTGTGTTGTGAAGCCCAAATGAATTAATACGTGAAGAGCACTTAGAACAGTGCCCAGAACAGGAAATATTAGCATAAGCTAATATTTTTATATGTGGGTTTCACATTAAAGGATCAACTTCAATTCTATTAAAAAAATATTAGTTTCAAAAACATTGGCATAGGTTTTGAGAGAATGCAAAGAAACCCCACGCCTGGAAAACCGATATGTATTATGTGTGTGACATGGTGTTTGTGTGGTTGGGATGTGACCAAGAAGGAACAGCACCAAGACTGGGGTCCAGGCAGGTTATAGCTGTGCCCTGAAGCCCTGAGATGCCCGAGCTCTGCTTGCTTACACCGCATCACCATCATCATCATCATCCTCCCCATCACACCCGACATTCTGAAGACCCGCCAGCAATCACATACATGTCAAATAAAGAAAATAGAATCGTGTTGAAACGTGCAGGATGACATGCTCAATTCTAATACAAACACCCTTTGCCCCCCAGATCGAGAAATCCTTCCAGTCCATGTGACAGTGAAGTCACCAGCAGGCCAGGCATTAAGAGGCACGGAATTGCCACTGGCAAGTCTGCACACTTGGGCCCGTCTCCCACTCTGGCTGGCTGCCAAAGGAGCTGGGTGAGTGCTGGGGTGCAGCGTGGGGCCCCACCACGGATCCCATGGGGGCTCAAACTTGCAGCCCTGACTGCCTAAGCAGAGGGCTTGCAATGACCACTCTGGCTCCACATCTGTCTGGGGCCTTGAGGCTCCAAGTCAACACTGCGGGAGCACGTTCACACAGGCTCAGGCAAGGGGCTTTGGCTGGAGGACTCTGACAGTATCGCTAGCCCACGGGGCCGTCTTGCTTTCATTTCCTTTGTCACCTGCCAGCCTTGTAATGAAAATCAGTGTCACTCACCAGCCCTGTTATTAGGATGGTTTTTGTGGGATGAAATCAACTACCACCAGTTGTTGGAAGCATTGCTGAACTTCCAGAGGTTTCCCCTCTGCTCCCTCTCAGCTCCAAGCCAGTAAGTCCCCCTCCATGGCTCTGCCCACCCCTCATGGTCCTGCTGGGCAAGGAGCGAGGTCCCAGCCCTGCCTCACACTTGCTCTGAGCTACCCAATGGCACCAGGAAGGGCGAGCAATGATCCGACCGATCAGATCCAGGATGTGGGTAGCACCCAGTCTTTTTCTCATCTGTTATCAGTATATGCACAAGTCAAAACCCTCGCAAAGGGCAGCAGGGCATTTTCTCAGGGATCCCTGTAGTTTTTTGAAGAGGAGAGCGAGAGAAGTCGCATGAACCTCTGGCCGCCCTTCTTGGGTGACAAAGTGCATCTGATCCACTTCTGAGAGGTGTCCCACTGTGTTGACATGGCTCGTGTGCCCACCAATAATAACATCCCCAAGGTGCTTTTCACAGACTGCATTCGGCCCCACAACACCTGCCAGGTCAGCAGAAGCCAATTTAGAGCCTGGGGAATGAGGCTCAGCAGAGTCATGACGTATTAAATCGGGGATAGGGGAGGGGGGTGGGGGGGATGGGGCACCTGGGTGACGGGCATTAAGGAGGGCACGTGATGTGATGAGCACTGGGTGTGATAGGCAACTGATGAATTACTGAAGACTACCTCTGAAACTAATGATGTACCCTATGTTGGCTAATTCAATTTAAATAAAAAATTAAAAAGAAAAAAAAATCGGGGATAATGGTTACCTTTGGGCAGGAGGGGGTGTAGAGAGAAAGAGGAGGTATGTCAGCGGGGCAGGGACAAGGGGCCTTCGGGGTGCTAGTAATGGTGTTATTTCTTCACCTGGATAGTGATCACAGAAGTATGTCCCCTTTGAGACAATTCATGAAGCTGACACTAAAGATTTGTGTACGCTTCTATATGTATATTTAAATCTAAATATTTTTTAAAAAGTCAAGTGATTTGCCCAAGCAGAAGAAAGAATGGCCCCCTTCAAGCCTGACACAGAGCACCTTGATGACTCTTTGGGACAGGAAAGCCCAGAAGATACACGGGGCGGGGGGGGGGGGGGGTGCTGGAGTCCCTGCATTAACTGTACCACAGTCTGGGGATTTCACACACCCCAAGAAAGGTAAGCTCAGGCACAGCGCGTCTACTGTGCATCTCTGTGTAAACATCTGGGCAACTTCTAATTCAAGAAGGGTGGAAAGCAACAGCTGGATGTTTTAATTAGATTTGCATTTGCATCTGGATGCAGAAAAGTCTAGATCCCTCGTCTGGTCCAAACAGCTGAACAGACTACGAAACTTCCGGAGGGGCCAACTCTTTGTCCGCTGCACACCAGGCCTCCCTGCTGGGAGCTGCCATCACCCTCCAGCACCGGGCAGCCCCCACTCGAGGTGGGTCTTGAAACCCAGAGGAGAGGGAGACCAGTCCGTCACAGATTCAACAGCGATGCTCTCGTCGTGTTTTGTGACAGAGGGCTGTCTGAGGGCCCTGGGTGTAAGTCTGCCCCTTGATAGCTATGTGACTTTGGGCAACTCACTTAGCCTCTCTGAACTTGTTTCCTCATGAGCAAAGCAGGAAGGGTAACGGCTTCTATTTCATGGGGTTGTGAGGATGAAATGAGGTAAGATACAGGGCCTGATGCAGAGTCAATGCTCAGGGCTCAGTAAATGCTCACTGCCATTGTTACATCATCGCTGATTCTGACATCCTGCCTCTGTCCTCTGCCTACTCCCTTTGAAGCCCCCAGGATCTGGCGTCTGCTTTGGGCTGCACCATCCTGCCTGGTGGGGGTTTCCGGAAGGCTGATCCCTTCTACCTGATTTGCTCCAGCTGACTCCTCTTCGCTTTTGGCCAGAATGACACCGACGGGCACACTGGCTATACCTCCTGACCCCATCTCCTCTGTTTGGGTCTCCCGCCTGCGCCCCACGGTCCGCCACTCCCCGGCTGCCAGCTAGGGCCCCAGCCCACCGTTCCACCATCATCCAGGACATGGCAGGTCTGCTCCGGGTGTCTCCTGGATTTGGATAAGGGATCCATTTGGCAAGAGTGGACAGTTACTTTCAGAGCAGTCCAAATTCACTGACTGGGCCACACGCAGCCATTTTAAAAGATGTAGGCCCTTGTTCGGCTGCCTACATTGCAAATGTAGACACAGCTGGAACAGGAGTTTGTCACCAAGCAGGGGAGCATATCTGAGGGCTGCAGAAGAGGAGGAATAATTCCTCGGGTTCTGGAAAGGTCTGGAGCAGAACGGGGCTCGCGGCTGCTTCCATCGCTGCCAATGCATCCATTGGCATGATCAAGACAGGCCTGGTTCTCATGCTGACAAATGGTGGGAGGTCAGTTGCTCCTGACAAGCTCTAGGATGGCGAGAAAAATAGTCTGTGAATAAGCCCCTCAAAGCATATCATGATGCTGGCCAGGAGCTGTGAGAAGGGGAGGCCAAGCCATGGCAATGAGCAAGTTGAACACCACAAGACCTTCTGGTGCAAATTCATTTCTGTGAGAGGGGGATGGCCAGAGGACGGAGGGAGCTGTCACATTTGGATTCTTTGAAGCAGGCCTATTTATTCACAGGAAGGGAAGAGATGAGCTGCGCCTGCCTGCTCGGGCAGAGCAGGGAACCACGGCGGCAGGATTTGATGACTGAGGTACGGCTAGGTAAGCAAAGCCTGGTGTGTGCTCAGGGCAGGTCTGTGCAGTAATTAAAAGAACACAACATGGACCCATCTGAGCCTTGGAGCCTGATTCTGCCACTTCACAGCCACGTAACCTTGGATGAGTTAGCCTCAGAGCCTGTTTGCTGATCTACAAAACGGGGGTCATGAAACTTCACCTGGTAAAGTTCTTTAAGGAATCAATGAGATAATATTTGGAAAGCAATTATTAGCACTGTCTGGTACATAGCAAGTGCTCAGCCAACAGGCCCAGGATTATCTTTAGAGCGATTTCTAGCCAAGGCACGGGCAGAAGGTCAGCAGAGGGAACCAAAAGGGCCGGAGCCCAGCACCTGAGTTTCAGGGGAGGGGACTCAGAAGTCCAGGCAGGTGATCCTGGAGTCTGGTCCATGATGTTCAGACTGTTGTTCCCGCCTCAACACACAGACTCAGGAAACAAAGCCAGCAAGTACAACGGGACAAGGTTTACTCCAAAGGCAGTTGGAAGATAAATGTGTGTGCGGTGGGGGCTGAGCAGATACCCAGTTAGGCCAGCTGAAGCTTGAAGAGTGGTCAGTGGTAGATCTGTGACTCGGGGAACAAATCAGGAGCCCCAGGGGTCAATTTGAGAGCCAGACAACTAACCCTGGACATTCCCACCTCCTGGGGAGAAGACAGAGGGGTGAGGTTGCTTAAGTTCTTCTTTCTCAAGACAATATTGGCGTGGCAAATGGGGTGGGGTTGGGTGTGCAGTGGGGTGAGCTGGAGGCCCAGCTGTGGGGAGCTTGGGAAGGCAGAGACCAGGAAGGGGAGGCAGAGATTTATAGGAAGCCTATGCAGGCCCCATGGCTGCGTGAAAGGGCAGCCCCAGGGAAGACATCAGCTCTACAACCCCAGCCTGATGAATGCAGCAGCAGACCTAGGCCGCTGGTGTGCTCTCCCTATTACCAGTCAAAGGGGTTGTCTGAAAATCTATAGCTGGTTCTTGGCATTGGGCTGTTCTGTCCAGGCTCTAACTTCTTTGGGGTCAGAGGCTGTAATGGTTAGTTCTTTTGCCTTCACAGCATCTCATCCATCTGTCCATCTGTCTGTCTGTCCATCCATCCACCCAAACATCCACCTACCCATCTATCCATCCATCCATCATCCATCCATCCACTCACACATCCATCCAACCTTCTGTCCACCTATCCATCCATCCCGTAATTACTGAATGTTATTGTATTCTGGGCCTGTTCCAGGTGCTACCACTATGCAGATGAATAAGACAGATGTAGTTCCTGATCTCTGAGAACTTACATTCTAGTTAAGGGAGACACACGAGAATAAAGTAGTCCCATAATAAGCAAGATGATTTTAGATGATGATAATCTCATGGAAGATAATGCAACAAAGTAATGTGATAGAGTGTGACTAAGAGAAAGGATGGAGGTCCCTCAGGGTGGCAGAGAAAGAATGCTTCTCAGAGGAGGTGACACCTGGCTTAGACCTAGATAATGAGGGGGAAACAGCATATTGGAGACTTGGGGGAAGACAGATTTTCGATAGAATGAAGAGCAAATAGGGGCACCTGGGTGGCTCAGTTGGTTAAGCGTCTGCCTTCAACTCAGGTCATGATCTCGGGATCCTGGGATCGAGCCCCACACCAGGCTTCCTGCTTGGCAGGGAATCTGCTTCTCTCTTTCTCACTCTGCCCTTCCCCACTGCTCATTCGCTCTCTCTCAAATAAATAAAATATTTTAAAAAAAGAATGAAGAGCAAATTTCCATATGCTGGAATGAAGCATGCTGTGTCCAAGGAACCAAGACAAGGCCAGTAGGGATGCAGCATAGAGAGTGAGAGCCAAGTGATGAGAGAGGTAGGGCCTCGGCATCAGTCCTTCAGACCCCAGGAATATTGGTGAAATTGTGGCAGATGCAAGGCAGAGCACGGGGGAGATGGATATGCTTATTTAACAGGTGAGCAAACGGTAGCTCAGGAAGATTCAGCCACTAATTTAAGGTTCAGGGAAAGACCCTGACTTGCAACTCAACCCAAGAGGATACGTGGACTTACCAGCCCCTTGTCACTTAAAAGAGGTGCCTCCTCCCCCAAGAGATGGCCCAGAGAGCCCTCCCTCTGGAGGGAATTTCTGCTCCTGGTGCCCCCTTTTCCCACAGAGGGCAAGAAAAGAGGGGGTTCAGAACAGCACAGCAGGCCACCACCATTGCATAGAACCTCTGGAAGGCTGCTGGACCTCCCCACTGTAGGAGCAGGACTGGACATGGGCTGCTTGCTCTGGGTTGATCTGGTAAGCTTATACAGTGTCCAGGCACAGTGTGGCAAAAAGACTCAAGACAGGGAGGAACCCGGGCCAGGCTGCTTACATCTCAGGGAGCAGGTGGACATGTGTGCGTACATGCGTGTGTCGGAGGGGCAGGGATGGATGGTTGGGAGGCTGAGGACCTGAGCTTTAGGCCCAGAGAGGAAGTGCAAGCATAGTCTCCTCTAGAGAGATGAGGAACAGACTCTTGGGACAGCAGAGAGAGGGCTCACCCTCCCTGAGAGTTACCACATGCCAGGCACACTGCCGAGACTGGAGTTCATGGATTCGTCACACTAACCCAGAGGTGGCTGCTCTGATTTCCATTTTGAAGATGAAGACATGGGGGTCAGGAATGTTGGGGGATTTGCCCTCACAGCTCCCATCTGGTAGGGCAGGGATCTGCACAGGTGGCCCGGGGGGCGGGAAAGGGGTGTGAGGACAGGGGTGAGTGCGGTCAGTCCTTCCGTTTCTCTACCGTGTATCCCGATGACTCCCAAATGCAGAGCAGGTCCAGCTCTGCCCTCCTTCTGGACTCTCCCCATGACTTCCTGTCCTTCTCGCCCTCAGACTTACGTCACGTACATCTCTGCCACCTAAGGCGACTCTTTTTCCGTGTACTATTTCTCAGTTCATGACTTTACCAGCCACCTGTCATCCACCAAACAGAGAGCGGGAGTCAGCCTGGAGTCTGCCCTCGCCCTCCCTTCCCTGCTCTCTCCCCGTTCAATAACCAAGCCCATCCATTTCACTTCTGCAACACCTGCTTCATCCGTTACCGCGACTCGACTCTCCATGCTGCTACCATCATTCACGTCTTCATTTGAATTATTCAGTAGTCTCTGCACTGGTCTCGTGGCTTCCAGGGCCTCCCCACGCCATCCATCTACTGAGCTGCATGGGTACTGGCGGTTCTCAAAGTGGAGACGCGTGGGCACCGACCAGGGCTTTCAAACTTGAATGTGCATCACAATCACCTAAAAAGCTCGTTCAGAGGCAAACTGCTGGGCCCCCCTCCAGAGTTTCTGATTTAGTAAGTCTGGATGCGGCCCCCGAACTTGGATTTCGGGCAAGTCCTGGGTGATGCTGCTACTGCTGCTGCTCAAGGACCACAGTTTGAGAACCAGGGCTCTAGAACCTATTTCTACACCAAGGATCTAATCATGTCACTCCTCTGCTTACAAAACTCCAGGGGCTCCCTGCTGCCTTTAAAACAGAGCCCCAGCTCCTCCCAGTGAGCCTCCCCACCTGGCCTAGGTATGCCTTTCCGGCATCACCAGCATCAAGCTACTGCCCTCCCTTCAGCTTGTGAGGAGCCTACAGGGCATGACTCATGTTCCTTAAAGCTGTCAAATATTTCAGACTCCATGTCTGCCCACGCAGTTCCCTGCCTGCAACTCTTTCCCCGCTGGTGCTTATCAAATTCCTACTTGTCCATCAAGGTCCAGCTTTACTATACCTCCCTTTCAGGCATCATAGTGAGTTAGAATGACTATGGACTTTGATGTCAGACAGCCTTGGCTTTGAATTCCAGATCAATCCCTTGTTAGCTGTGTGACCTTGAATTAGCCTCTCTGCTAAGCTGGGGCCAAACTCAGTGTCTTCATTATAAGATGTGAATGATAATAGTCATCTTTTCGGATTGTTGTTGGAGAGGAACTGATCTATGACAAATGCCTGGCAAGGAGTAGACAGTCAGTAAACAATAGCTATTATTATCATTAGCTCTGCTCCAAAGTCCTGCCTGGCTTCCTGGGGGTGAACTGTTACCCTTTTTTTCCGTGTTCCCATAAAGTTTTGTACGATTCTATTTTGCATATATCACACGTATGGTCTCATTATTTTTTTATACACCAGGCCTCATTCCCAGTGTAGTTGGGGCCATAGTATGACTTAATAAAAATTGATCCTCCCAGTAGATTTAGTGGGCACATGGTTTGGGCAATGAAAGGCATCTCTCTGTAGGAAGAGAATCTACAGGTAGATACACGCCCAGACCACAGTACATGCTTGGTGAGTAGTGTGAGGCTAGGTTTCAGGCCCCATTCACTCCTTGTACAATGTACAACCTGCACGGCTGTATTTGGAGGTTCTATGTATATGGCATGAGAGTTTAGTGAAAGTAAGAACTGTGTCTTATCAACCTGAAGCCACAACTGATGTTGAATCCACATATCCAGGGGCAGGTAATATTGGCTGAGGATGTGAATATATCAGCGGGCGAGTAGGGCCCTGGCCTCAGGTTCAGGGATAGGCTCCTTACTCCTGGAGAAAAGGGGAGCCCAAGGACCATGGTTAGCCACATGAGAGACTCGGGCTTGAAGAATAATCAGGAGCTGAATTACTAAAATTGGGTGGTGAACAAGAACATGCTTTGGGAACCGAGACAGAAGTTAGGTTCCTGATGCCGAACTGGAATTCTTGAAAGCTCTCCTTAGAGTCCAGAGCCTGCATGAGCCTGCAGATAACACCTCACCTCTGCTGGGTGGGGTGCGCAATCAGGACAAGAGGACCCTCAGAAGATAATAAGATACCATTTTCTATAGCTTCCTTCCCCACCCCTGCCCCAAATCAATGCCCTGCGGCCTGTCTCTTCTGTTGAACGGCAGGCCAATCTCTTGCAAGGCTTTTAGAGATGCCTTAATTAATACATTTCCATTTCTTTTGCAGATCCCTCACTCCCCTTAACGGATGGCACTCCGTGGGGAAGGCGGAAATAATTCCCAAGAAGTGAGCCTTCTGACAATTTCCCGGGCTGCTTCTAGACGCCCATGGGGTTTGGAGGAGTTCCCAGTCTGAAGCGGCTGACGTAGCCGTGAACACGGCCAAACTCCAACCCCCCTGAGATGCCCACCTCCACTCCTGTCGTGGAAGAGAACCACCACAGGGATCGAAGGGCGGGGAGACAGAGCCCTGAGGTCTTCTCCTGAATCTGGGCTGACCTTCTCTGGCCCTCACGCTCTCAAAGCCTGCTTTAGGGGACATAAAGGTTTAAGCTGTTCACCTTCACAGAGGATGTACGATGTCATTAGTTGGTGCTCCCCTGGCCATGTACTCACATCTCTCGTGGCCACACTGAGGCAAACATTTCTTTGATGTGCTCATACTCCCCCTACTTCGACACCACCTCGACTGTAACCTTTCAAAGACAGAACCAAATCTGGTCTGCCCTTTGACCCCAAGCCCCTAGCACTGGGACCTACACATAGGTGTTAAATTACCTTCTGCTGATTCAGACGATTCGATTGATAGCCTGGTTTTCTAAGCCTTGGGTTGCCAGCTGGGTTGCCATTAAGGGATGGCATCAAAGGATAAGGGATGAGATCCCTAAGTTTATGCAAGGAATACTTAGCACATGGCACCTTGTTCTGCAGGATTCGAAGGAACTGGTTATTAATGCTTTGCTGCGTTCCAGGCGCTGTGTCAGGTGCATAAGGATGTCAAGAGGAATAAGATATTGTGCTTGCCCTCAAGGAGCTGCCAGTCTTCCTTCCACTAAGAATCCATCCTAGCAACCCCCATTCAGACGTAATTCCTGCCTTCTACACTGCTATTCAAGTACGATGTAGCTTGCACTTATCCCACATAACCTCATGTTAAAATAATTTCTGCTTGTCTGCCTGCCCTTCTAGCTGGAGAGCTCCTAAAGGGAAGGGACCTGGTTTCAAATCCTAGCACTCCTGAGTGTTGGACTCTCTGGGGCTGCATTCTTAGTCTGTAAAAAGGAAGCAGTTACCATAACACTCACCGCCAGGATAATAGGGTTAAAATATAAGCGTCAGCCAAGTGTCCCTCTCCAGTCGGCCACTCAGAGCTGTCTCCCTTACTGCCATTCTCCTGGAGTAGCCTCTTCCTTCCTCCCCATTATTCCAGCAAGCAGACACGGAGGACAGGAAGACTCGGCCAAAGTCATTCCCTGTTCCAGTCACCAGTTCTCACGGGCCCCTTGCAGTGCAGCAAGACGAGCTCCTATACAGCATCTGGCCCTTGACACTCCTACTCTCTTTCTCTCCTGGGGGCTCAGCTTTGAACTAAGCAGAGATGTGACCAAGTGTCCGGAGCAGAGGAGACACACACAGCCAAGGGGAGTGAGAGGAAGGAGAACATCTGAAGGCTTCGGCAGAACCCTCTGCTGAATCTGGGGGCTCTCCCTGATCTCGGCCTGTGGCTCTGCAGCCCCAGTCTTGTGGGGTGCATGCAGGGCACCCCGGAATGGGGAGAGGGAAGCAGTCATGAAGGTAGACAGGAGAGCCCCTCTGCCTTGGTGGCCGCCGATACTGTCCTGTCCGAAGGACGGGAGTGTGGCTGCAATCTCAAAACCACTTTACTGGCTTTTTATCAGGTAGGTAAAAGGAGGCGCGTGGCCGAAAGGCGGCTTTGAGAACTGGAAATGAGACAGAGTGGTGTAAAGGCAGGGACTGCTGAGAGGGAGGGCGGAGGCGGCTGTGGCCCAACATGCAGTCTAGGGCTCTGGCCCTTTTCTTCTCAAGGACAATGGTCTGTGAATAATGAGTCAGACAAGGTGGATTTCCTCCCTTCCTAGGTCTCTGGGAGCCATATGTCGGCACTGCTACAAGACATGCCTCCCTCACGATGCTCTTCCAGAAAGGACCTTTCCCAGAGTCAGGCAGCCATCCCTCTTCCCTGGAGAGGCAGGTTCCCGAGCCCGCGCTTAGAGGCCTACAGGAAGGGAAGCCCACTCCATGCAACAGGTCCTATAATCACATGCTGAAATCCCTACATGTCGCCATCTCTTCCTGGGCATCGTCCCCACCTCAGGGCCCCCTCCTGTCCACTTAGATCACGGGGCAGCTGTCTAATGAGTATGCCCACATCTGGTGTTCCCACCTCCAAACCATTCCCCTCTCTCCTGCCACAGGAACCTTCGGGAACCAAAGCCAATTATGCCATTCCCTTCTTCGAGCAAAATAGACCACGTTGCTCTTCAACAGCTCCCCCGAGTCTTCTGGATACAGCTTAAATATCCAAACGCATAAATCCGATCACAACGGGCCCCTGCCTATAGCCCTACTCTCCTCTGCTCCTTCCCATGTCTGACTCCAGCCACACAGAACCACTCACATGACTCAGTCTGTGTCTCGGCCTTTGCTGCATCTAGAATATTCTTTCCTACCAAGATGATCCTCCTCCATCTTCACTACGTCCTTTCCTTGGTGAGCCCTTCCCTGCTCACACCTGCCCATACTTCTACCAGACCTGCCCCAGCCACTCACTACCCACCTGACCTTGAACAGGTTCCTCATCTGCAACATTTGGTTGTTGTGAGGACTAAATGAGTTAATACAGTCAAGTGCTTAGAAGAGTGCCTGGCTCATAGGAAACAATAAATGTCAGCCATTATTATTATTACCATCACTCTTAATATACCATGTATCACCCTGTACCATAATTCTTGCTTTACCTGTCTGCCTCTTAGAGTAGTTGCTGGACTCCTTACTGGCAACTGTTCACATCCAAGTAGTGCTTGTCAGAGAGCAGGCACTTTGATGAATGAATGAATCAATCAATCAATCAATCAATCAATCAATGATCATTGAAGCTCATCTCTTCCTGATTTGAGTAAATTCAGAAACCAGGCCTTGAGAGTAAAACTCTCCCTGAGCTTAGCTGTTGCATGGGGGGGAAGAGTTGAAGACTCAATTTTAGCCCCTGGATCAGTATCTTTCTTTAAAGAATAGAATTCTATGACCTATTTGCAGTTAAAATAGTCTCTGGCTTCATGGTGAAAAGTAATCCCAGGGGACTTGCTGTGGTATTTTTTTAGTTCAGCAAAATGTCTCTGGACAACCTTCCCAGTGGATCGAGGCCACGTACGGCCCACCTCACCAGGTCCCTGGCAAACTCGCTCCACAATCCTTTCTCAAAGGGGCCCAGCAGGGGAAATGGAATGAGGTATTTCAGCTTCATTTACACTTAATTCATCAAAATGTTACTGGTGAGAGCTATTTGATGTCAAAGGCTTATGAGCCTTGATTCTAAGCCTTCCAAATCCCTTTTCCCTTTGAACCTAAATGTGCCATTCTGCCAACATGGTGTTGAATGCCAACAGGGTGGTTGGCTCTGAACTTTGAAGCTGGAGGCGGACTCTTTCTCTTCCTGAATGTGCTTTCGAGCTGGGTCCTGGGGATACGAAATGCAGTCTCTCCCCTTCCAGGATACCAGTTCTCCCAGCTACACCGACAAGAATGCCTCACCCACACTGGGTGAGAGAGGAAGGGGTCCTGGAGGTCCTCTGCCCAGCTCTTTCACTTTCCGGATGAAGTGCCACCCCTTCATGGGCCAGAACCAGATCTGGGGACCAAGTCCCGGGCACCCTCCAAATCCTCTGCCTAGAAGGACATCTCCGAAGTGAATGACACCTGCTGCCATTCCAGTGAGGTGGGGTCATGTGCCGCGGTGCACTATAAGGACTCAGCGCCTAAGCCTGACACTGTTCCACCACTCGCTGGCAGTGGGACACTGGGAGAAACATTTTGTACTTCTAAGCCTCAGGTTGCTTATCTATAAAATTGGGATAGTAATACCTACTTCACAGAGCTATGGTGAAAGGTAAAGAGTGAATGCTCGCGCAAGTGGTTTTGGACCTGAAATCACTGCACAAATGTAAAGCATCGCCGAGACAGCACCCTGGACAGAGACACCCGACTGCACGGCTTCCCAGCGATCCACTGCCATGGGGAGAAGTTCTCCAGTTTTGGTGAGGACTCCAAACCCCCCCACCCTGTATTCCTTCCCAGGCCTTATTCTCAGTTCTGAACGCTGAGCAGCCCTTTCCATGGTGAGTTCATTTTAAACAACAGCCCACCCCTCCACTCCACAGCTCCCTCTAGCTACAACCCCCTCATCCTGCTTTCCCACAAAAGCTAGGCTTCTTTAAAGACCATTCCACCAGCATTGACCACGGCCATCTGATCTCAGTCCAGCCACCCACTGAGACTGTTCTTGCCCGTGACTTCTGTACTGCTAAAACTGAGGAATGCTTTTCTGTACTTCCCTTCAAGGGCTGCAAAACTTCTTTATATCCATTTTCTTTCCATGGCCTTTAGCAGCCTCTTGAGCATGTGTTTTTCTCCTGGGTGATTCTTCACCACTCACGGCTTCAGCAGCTACCTCCTATTCACGGGGCACTCTAGAAGCTATAGCCTCAGTGTGCCAAGTCCACGGTAGTCAACCCTCTGCTGAACACCTCTACCTGGACATCCAAAAGGCATTTCAAAGTTCCCAGTTACAAAACTAAACTCATCCTCCCTTTTCCTCCCACACCTGATTTTCTCTTGAATTTTCTACCTCAATGACTGGCACTATCATCCACCTCGATGTCCAAGTTAGCAATCTTGGAGTCTTCTTACTGTATTCTTTCTCTTGCATGGTCCACACTCATTTGGTCCCTGAGTCCTGATGATTGATCTATTAAATAGTTTTCAACAGGTTACAAAACAGTACATCCACTATGACCCCATTGTTACTTGTGTAAAATATATATATTTGTTAAGAAATCAGAAGGGATGGTAAACTAAAATGTTAACCAGGGGTACTACTGGATGGTGGAATTATATGTCATATTTTGTTTTTTAAAACATGTATTTTTTAAAAGATTATATTCTTCTGTATAAAAGAAAAACTGTTACCTTTCAGTTAGCCTTTGAATGTGTACCTTCTTTGAACTCCTAAGTTACTTTTGGTTCTCATCATCTCTTGTGACAGTAAAGCCTTCTCCACGGTTCCCCTGCCTCTGTCTTGTTCCCCTCCGCCCCCAGCCGTCCATGCTCCACATTGCAAGAGGACACCTGGGCCCTTCATCAATGACCACTGCCCAGTTCCTAGCCTCATTTCCCACCATGATCTGTTTTGGGTATTCTAACCTAAGATGGAAACTATCCATGCACCTTCAGCCTAGGATCTCGTGCTCCTTCCCCCTGACATGCTCTTCTCTATGTCCCTTCATGCCTGGCCAACCTCTCTTCATCTTTAAAGATTCTGGTCAAGCATCACCTCCTGCAGGCATCTCTCCTAGACATCACCAGCAGAATTAAGAGTCCATCCTCCAGCCCCTTCCCCATACCCTGCTTTTCCCCATCACTGTCTTTCTCATTGAGATTTCTGCCAGCTGTCCCCATCAAAGAGTGACTTGGGACCTATCTCATTCATCTTTGTATCTGAATGCCTCGAACCATTTCAACGAAATCTCTAAATAAACTTGGAGTGATACAGGAAGCCCCCTGAGACTGTTCCTGGGGTACCTCCTGCTTCACACTATTCTAGTCCATCCCCTCCTCTCTGCCAAGTACCCCTCCACTGACACACGCCATCACTGTGGGCAGGCCTGTTGCGGGCTCAGTGGGGAAGGCTCTGACTCAGGCAAAATGAATCCAAACCCGACAGCCTCCCCAAATAGTCATCCTTCTCATCTCCGCTGCTCAAACAGAGCACCAGAGTGAGAGGCCATCCACCTGGTCCAGTTGATGTGAATTCACTTGTCACTCCAACCACACTCCCACTTGTCATGGGATTTGTGCCAAGAGACATATTCTGATGATTTCTAAACAGATGCAGTAAACATGCTCGAATGCACTTCTGCAACTAATACGCCATGTGTCCGGGCCCAAGGGCCTTGGGTAAGCAGGTGATAATGGACATGAACTCGGAGGCTCTAGAATACCCATTGGAGATGGTGCACACCTCTGTACTTCTCTCCGTATCACTCACACGTGCGGGAGGCTGCTGTGTTCTTCAAACTCTCTAAAGGAAGAGATTCCTTAGCCCCCCGTGTGTGGGGTGTGGTCCCCCTTTATGTCTAGCCTTCTTCTCTCCTGGGGTAGTTCTACTTGCACTCGCCTTGCCGGTTGTCCAGGGGGAGCTGATGGCAGCCCTGTACACACACCCACCGGGTGCCTCCCCTTTGCACACTCTCTTCCCCCAAAGCTGCACAGGTCTGCAGGATGAGCCCTGAGCCCTGGCACGGAGATACTGGCGCAGGACCGCTATACCCCCATGAAGAAGTCTCACGCTTACCGCGGTGTGGTGCTGTGAACAATCATTTTCACTCTTAGCAGTCAACAGATGACTGGCTTAGTTTCATTTTCTGTATGGGGGAAGGCAATCTCCTTGAACAAGAAGGGGGTTACTGAGACACAAGCTGCTATACCTGAATGAGCCTAATAATAATCACTCCTGAGGGGCACCTGGCTGGCTCAGTCAGTAGAGCGTGTGACTCTTGATCTCCGGGTCGTGAATTCAAGCCCTGTGCTGGGCCTAGAGCTTACTTTAAAAAAAAAAAAAAAAATCACTCTTGGTCCAAACCAGCTAATGCTCGCCTCCGGGTTCCCCCAGCCACAAAGACTTCTGCTCAGTGTTACCCGTGGCCCCAGGCGGGTGGCCTGATAATCCATGGCACCTTCTATCATTGCCTTGGTGGCTGGGGCCCTGCCACCCTGGCATTCCACTCTCCTGGCTGGCCTGGCCCACCGTCTGCTCCTCCTGACCCTTTGTGTAGCCTCACCTCACCCCTTATTCCCATGCCTCCAGCCTCCTGCCCTGAGGCTTCCTGGGGCTGCTGGGATGCAGGAGTGTGCAGGGCCTCCCGGGAACCAGGCTGCGCGGGCTCGTCCAGCCGCAGACAAGGCTGCAGGCAGGGAGGTGGGTCAGTGGCTCATGCCCATCCACTGTGGCTTGCACTAGGGTGTGTCACTGTTACCTCAGGATCTGACTTCTCTGAAGGCGGCCCCAGGGTTCTGAAGCACAACCCAGAAGCATAGGGGAGGTGACACTCCATGGAGTGAACCTCAGCCAAGGAGAAATGAAACTCAGCACATCCGGAAGGGGATGAACTGAAACTGAAGCTCAGGTCTGTCTAGCATCAGGATCTGTGTCCTCCGAGACCATGAACGCTAAAGTCAGAGAGACCCGGGCTTCAGTGCTGACTCTCCACTTACCAGCTGTGTGATCTTTTAACCTCTCTGAGCCTCGGCTTTCTCGTCGGCAGAAGTGACAGATTTAGGGGTGGTGGGCTCGGGAGTTTCTTCCAGGTGGGACATTCCAGGCTTTGCTGTTGCAGCCTCTAAAACGTCCCTGTGTGACTTGGGGAGGAGGTCACGCAGGACGGATCCAGGCTTTAGGACTAACTTTAAACCGAGGGGAACATCTTGGCAGACATATCAAAGCACTGAACCAAGAGAAGGTGGGGTCCCAGTAGCACCCACTCTTGCCCAGGACGAACCCCAGTGGCGTTCAGACAGACTCCGGGCTGGAATGCTCTTCCTATTCTTCGACACCAGCCCCGACATCACTTCCCAAGGGAAGCCTTCCCACCCCTGCCCCCTTGCTTCTCAAGACTGGATCCTACTGCCCTCAGATGCGTTCTCATAGCTCCTTTGACTTTGCCTCCCTTGCACTTATGGTGGAAATTATATAGTAATATGATCCTTCATCAACATCTGTCTCTCACTGGTAAGATTCATGGGGGAGTATCTGTGTTCGTTTTGTCCCCACTGTATCTCCAGCATCTGGAATAGCAGAAGGTATATAATAAATAGTTATGGAATTAATGGTTTAATTAACTAATTAATTAATGTTATGTAGCCAGGTCTTGATGAGACCAAAGCAGCAGTGTTTTGGCTTGAAAGATGACCTGGGATGAATTTTAAGATCCCTGGCTGACGGCCTAAGTCATTCAGTATGGAACTGCGTGTCCTTGAGCCCCAGACTCCTCTCCTCCCCCTGCCAGCCCATGTCACAGCTCATTAGGGTGCTGATAAGGGGATTGGCTCTACACTAATTCTGGCATCCCTGAAGTCACCCTACCAGTCACCAGGCAGCCCAAGGGGGCTGAAGAAACGGGCTCAAGGTGACCACATCTGTCGGGAAGAGGAGAAGGAAAAGGCTCAGCAGCTTAGCTTTCTGGGGTTTAACCACTGGGCTCCACAGTGAGATGCAGACCAGAAAACTGTTCTAGGAGGGGCTCTGGGACTGAACAGAGGAGTGGCACATCCTTTTGTGCTGCAGTAAGGGCATTGTCGGCAGGGTGGGCTCGAGTCTCAAAGAGAGCAGACCGCTCTTGGAAGAAATCACTCTCACCCCCTGCCCCTGTGAGATGCTCCCAGAGCTCCTTCTAGGCCTTCTGTTGATTGATCAGTCCTCTGTGGGCAAGCCTCTCCCTGCGAGCAAGGCCTCACTTCGGAATCAGCTCGCCCTGGAGCATCCACAGTTCTCTGCACGAGTCTCGCCATGTACCCCGCTGGGTTATTGCAAATGCTGTCTATCCTGCCAGGCAACCCTTTCTAAGCACCCCTCCTCCTCAGCTCTTAAATATCTTCCCGTGCTCCTGTCCAGATAGAACGTTTCATGACGCACTGCCAAGGACTGCTTCTTTTTTAACAGCCCGACTAACATTTTTATCCTTCAAGACTAGGACGGCAAAAATTTGTCTCATGTCCCATGTGCGGCATGTAGGAAGGGTTAAAATCATATTAATTCTAGAGATCAAGGGCAGGGGGAAAAAAAAAAAGAAGGAAGGAAAGAAAAGAAGAAAGCCAGACTGAAGGGGAGGGAGATGTGGAGGGAGGGAGCATCAAAAGTAAGGGGGCAAGGAAGGGCCTGGACTGAAGGATACCTTTCTTGGTGACATCACAGTCCAGCTGCGGTGGTGAGCGGCGGTGGGAAAGAACGTGGGCCCTGGTGTTAGACAGATGTGGGTTCAAATCCCAGCCCTGTCTCATATTAACCTGCGGCTTCAGACAAGCCATTCAAGCCCTCTGAGCTTCAGATGGCTCGTTTGTAAAATGAGGGTAACAACTAGCTAAAAGGTATGTTTAAAGAGGGTTAGAGATAATGTATGTAAAGCACCCTGCACGTTGGCATTCAGAGGGAGGCTGCAGGAGCCCTGCAGGGGCTTGGTTCAAGGTCGCACTAAGAAGCCAGGTCGGAGCTCTCGGCACGGAGTGTCCGCCAGCAGGACCTGACCCCAAAAACTCGGTTATAGAAACATGGACAGTGAATCAGTAATGATTTAATTAATTTTTACAGGTGTTAATAGTGTGTACCAAGAAAACGAGAGATATCCCCCTGGAAGAACTTTCTCTATCCTTGCTCTAACTGAACAGATGACTGACATTCTGTGATGCTCACCTGCATTTTAACCAAGCCCCTACATTCACTCTGGAAACCTACAGCCTGTCCAAGTGCACCTTGGCTCTGGGTCTGTGAGAGCACATTAACAAAAGCAGACAAGAAGACAAAGAGCAACAAGAGAACCGTAACCATGACCAACTGTTCTGACAGTCCATCCCTTTCCCCCTGTTATTTTACCCTATCTCCCCTGACGGCACCTCTCCAGTGTCAAAGTCAATGGATGTGGTGCGTTCTACCCTCTCAGGCCTGTCCAAGCTCTGCCACGGGGTGCTACCGAGCAGTGAAATAATCATAACACACAAAAGCACCAAGCTCCTCCAGAAATGGACCCCAAACCCTCAAATCCATGTTGACTGGTCAACACCTCCATTGCACCTGGGACAGGTGCTGAGCTGGGAGAGCCACAGGGCAGGGATCACAGTGGTCTTCTTCACCAATGTGTACCACCAATGCCTGGCTCGGTGCTGACTCAGAAATGATGTGCGCAATGAACAACTACATGAAAAATGCGTGATTGCCTGAATACGTGGATGGTTCATGAGCATACGGCACGACCCTAGGCCCTTCCCTCTCCCTCCCCAGCCCACCTCCAAGTCCAGATCATCTGCCCTTTCCTTACCCTCGCAATCAGCTCCCCGACCATTCCCGTCCAAGTGCCGTTGGCCTCAGGAACACCGTACACGCCGTCCCCGACCAGGCGGATCTTGTAGTTGAACCGGAGGATCTCTGCCAGCTCCTTGAGCATGTCCACACAGAAGCCCTCGTAGCGGTCATTGCCTTCCATCTCCTGGTGGTTCCCCTTCAGCATTAAATACGGGTTTTCCTGCAGCAAAACTGGGCAGCTGTCATTCTCATCTTAGCCCTGGTGTCTCAGCCACAAGAGATGGGGGTGCCAAGGCAGAGGTTGGGGAGGAGGGGGGAGGGGGAGGGAAGTGACTCAGGTGACGGGGGGCTACCCTGGAGGTGGCAAGGAGCTCCCCTCCCGACCTCCAGGCACTTCTCTTACCAGGAACACACAAGGGTCCCCAGTGCACAGAGGGTCGAGCTGAAGCCCTTCCACCTTGTTTAAGGTCATCATCTGACCTCACCCCCCATTCCATCCCTTCCCTTTTTCCTTCCTTTTGTCTCCTGCACGCAGACCTATCACAGCGCATCACGAGATACTAGATTGCTGACAATATAGCAGGTGGGGTAAGAACACCCACTGACCATCTGCACCCCAAAGCAGAGCACGTCAAGCCATGAGAGCTCCAGGAAGAGGGGTGGGGCTCTCTGGTGAAATGTCCAGAGAAGGTTCCATGGGGGAGGCAGAACCCAAGCTGGGCTCCAGAGGGTGATGGAAGATGGATAGAGTAGGTGTGAACCGAGGCACCATAGGAAGGGGAAACACAAGACCTAGGGCATGATCCTGAGTGAGCAGGAGCATGGCCTCTTCAGGGGACAATGGATTCTCCATTCAGCTGGAGCGTACGGGGTGGCTGTGAGGATAAATTAGATGATTTAGGGTCCGGTGGGCCTTGGAAGCCAGGACAAGGTAGATGCACATTGTACATACATAGTAGGGAAGCAGGGAGGGTTTGCAAGACTTAAGGGTTAAGAATATCAAGTCATAAGACAGACATCTGGGGGTGAGGGCGGACTCTCTCCTGATGTGAGACACTGAGTCCTGAGCCTAGTTTGGCTCAGGTTGTAGTGCTGGGAGCTGGAAGAGACGCCAAGAGAGTCAGGCTGGACAGCAGGGTGGGTGTGGGGTGCAGAGGGTAGGGGCCCTCATGCTGGTGGAGCATGGGTGGATGACTGAGGATGGTGTCATCACTCGCATGGACGGTTTGGAAGGGAAGAGGACTTGGAACACGTTGAATGTGGGGTGCTGGTAGGCTATCCAGGAGGAAAGGCCTGGATGAATGCTTAAACTGGGGAGTGAGAGCAAGACTGGGGCAGGGCCTGGGACGCCTCTGTAAGGAGGGGATGGCTGAAGCCACAGGATACGTGAGGCCACTGCGGGGGAAGCACTGAGGGAGGACAGAAGAGGGACAAGACCCTCTTGTCCCTTGCTTGCACCATGGGAAGATGAAGAGTAGCCATAGCAGAGACAAAGCAGAAGCAGCCAGAAAAGCTGAGAATCAGGAAAATGTGGCCATGAAAGCCAAGGAGGAAGGAGGTTGGGGAAGGAGCGTGCAGACGGTCCCACACAGAGATGAAACAGGGCTGTGAAGGGGCACCCGGGCCAGGTGTCGCAGGCGATCCTTCTGAGGCAGGTTCAGTGGGGCCAGCAGGACTCTGCAGGAATGGGGAGCAAATGAGAGGTGCACGAGAGAAGGCACCAGAATTCTGAGAAGTTAGGGGATAAAGGAAGGCGGGAAGATTGTCTCTCCTCCTGGCGGCTACCAGCCACGTCTTCCTCCAGCTTCAGCTCCCCATCTGTAAACCACTGACACCACGATTTATGATCCTCTAAACTGGAGGGTAGCTGGGGGGGGGGGGCGGCCGGGCATGGGTAAGGGGGTGGCGATGGTATTGGAGGATGGGAGGGACCCGGGTATATTTGTAGGCAGAGGGGAGGAATCCCGGGGGAAGGAGAGATTAGCAAAGGAAGAGAAGTGCTAGCTGGTGCAGCAAGGTCCCCGGGATGAATGGAAGAAGACAGGGCCAAGGTGAGAGTGATGCTGGGGGTGGGCCCGGAGGTGAGGAGGAGAGACGGATGAACGTGGATACAGAGAGGAGGGGAGGGGGCGGAGGGCAGGGAATCTGCCAGCCCACAGAGTTGTGTTGGTGGCAGGATTGAAGGCTTGGTGTGCAGAAGGGTTTGACAGAACTGCTCAGGGCCTGGGACAGGGAAGGAACAAGACATGAGCCCAGGGAGTGTCAAGGCCCAGCTGAAGTCGGGAGGTTGACTGTAGACAGGGATCTGAGATTGCAGGGACAACTGGTTTTGGGACAGACATGAGGTGGGGGGGCTGAGCATCATGGTGGAGACTGTGCTAGAAGCTAAGGGACGGAAGTGCTGAAATGCTGGTTTGCTGAGCTCACACTGGGCTGGGGAAGATGGAGAGTCAGACGGGCCGGAGGTCACGAGGGGATGGTATGGGAGAGTGATTTTGTGGGTGTGAAATGGGAGAGAAGAAGGCAGAAGGTTGTGTGTCAGGGAGAGGGAGCTCTGAGTTGAAGGTGATGTGGTTCTGCTTCATGACCAAGTTCACTGCCGTGTCAGTGAGATGGGCTGGACTCTGCCTTCCATACATGCTATCCTCGGCTCAAGGGTTTCTCTCTGCCCCAAGCACTCTCCCTCCTCTTCTTCTGCTTAACGTGACTCACCTCTGTTCCTGGGGTCCCATCACCTCCCCTGGTGCCAACTCACTTCTCAGAACTCCTGCTGCACTCACAGCCAGGGGCCCACAGGGTCCAGCTACTCTCTAGAATGTGCTCCCCGGGAGAGTGTAAGTGGGGCCTGGATGGACCCTTCCCCTTCTTTAAGACCCTCATCTGGCTCCAGCATTAGGCACTCGTGGACCGAGGAACAGCGCTCAAATGGCCTTAGGGACAGGGCTTGGCTGGGGATCCCACCCCTGGACTGGCAACATCCCAACCTACCTTTAATTAACCCAATGAGTTTCACGAAATTCTTCTCCCCCAGATACTCTCTACTCTCAAGTTAACGTAGAAATTCACTGACATGTTCAACGTAAACATACAAAAGGCCAATCTTGGAGGGAGGAGATGGGTGGCAAAGTCAAAAAGTCGGAAAGGTTGGGGCTCACCAGCACTTTGGAGTATGTGGGGACCGCGTGCTGGCCTGGAGCAGAAGTCCCTGTCCTGGCAAGAGCATTGCGAGAATGGAGGGGGTAAAGCAGGCAAAAAGTTTTAACTCGGGGTCTGACACAGGCTAAGTGTCCAGGGAGTGAGAGCTACTGCTAATTCTGTGCAAATACATCATTCACATGTCCCAAGTGTACCCCCACAACAACAGGAGACAACAGGGATGTGTGCTGAGTTTTAAGGGATAAGTCATTCCAGATTAGCGTTGGCCAAGGATAACCCACAAATGGTCCCCAGGGACTAAATTAAGATAATCATTCCTGGCGAGTTATTGACTTACAGCAGCCATCTGAAACACACATGCACAAGACAAGATCTGGGTCTGAATTGTGCTTACCGTGTTATTAAATGTCACCTGACACAGAGGGGCCCTGCTGCCACCCTTCGTGAACACACATATGCATATGTGAACAACACACACACACACACACACATACGTGCACACGTGCACATGCGCTCATACACACAGAGTCAGGTTGCCTTTCCCGGTCTAGAAACACAACCCTGTGGTCTCAATGTCCCGGGTCCATGCCAAAGTTCTGAGCACTGTCCGAGTCCAGCCCCTGAGAGGGGAAAGAAATATAACCCAGCGTTGACCCCACGTCCCTCTCAAACCCTGGTTGGCTTTTAAGGGACATCCCCTTACCCTGTCGGAAGAAACTCCTTTATTCAAATTCTAATCATTGAGCTCCTACTTTGTGTCAGGAACCCCAATCTTTGAGGCGCTCTCATTCTAGAAGGGGAGTAGGGTGGAAGCAAACACCTCTAACAGGAGAAATGCCACAAGAGAGGTGTGTGCAAAATGCTAGACACGGGGAGAGGGCAGGAGTCAGGTTAGGGAAGACTTCATGGAAGAAGTGACATCTCAACAGAGCTTGGAAGGGTGCGCAGGCATTCCAGCTGGAAATGGGAATTAGGGGGAAGGGTATTCTGGGCTGAGGGAAGAGCACAGGCAGAGGCAGGGAATGGCATGATACGGTGAGGAAATGGCGGGCAGTCCCGGACTACCAGATCCCAAGCCACATGGAGCGGAAGCAGGTACGGCAGGCTGGGCTTGCTTATGAGGGGTCTCTATTCTAAATGCAGGGGTGGTGACAAAGGGGAAGGGAGTATGGGGGGTAGACTGAGCAACTGGGAAGAGAGCCTCTAAGGAGGTCACGCTCAGGTGAAAGAGGGAAATGGGCCTCAGGTAGGTCATGGGCTTTAGGGACAGACAGCAGGGGACAGCAGAGGTAGAGAAGCCAGCAAGAGGGAGGTCCCCGCCGTCCTGCTCAGCCAGGACGGCAGCTTGCCATCGCCCAGCTCAGCCAGGCTCTACCAGACCTCAGGAGGGGTGGTGGCAACACCACCAGCCTCCAATCTTTCTGGCATTTCCACGTTGGTTCAGACAGGCTAAGGCTGGAGCTGAGAGGGCGAGTGACCAAAACCCTGGGAGCTGGGACTGCTCTCTCCATCCTTTGCTCTGCATTCCCTCTGCCCAGAATATTCCCTTCCAGATGGCCGCTTGGCTCCCTCCTCCCCCAGTCAGGTCTCTACTTGGGATTTCCCTGGCTCAGTGGGGTCCACACGGACACCTGCGCTCTCAGCACCCTGACTCCCCTCCTCCAGCTCTGTCCATTCCTGGGCGCCTACAACAATGCCCAGCATACAGTAGTGCCCCCCAAATATTCACTGAATAAATGCATGAAAATATTCACTGACTCCATCTCCTACCACGAAGGGAAAACTCAACAGCGTGGCATCCAAGTCCTGAAGCATTTTGGGCCCAGCCCACTTTTCTGGCCTCATCCTTTCCCCCTCCACCAAGGCCTAGTTCCTGGAGAAGCTGCCTTTTTCGGCACTTCCTAAACACCCCATAATGCTGTCCTTTGTTCATCTCTCCCTCCCCATCTCTCCCCGTCTTCAGGAGCCCGTCTCCAGTGTCCCTTCTTTTCTGGGGGGCTTTGCTGACCTTCCTGATGGGATGGGACCTCTCCCTCCTGCAAACCCCAGAGTTCTAGCTGTTCCCCTCTTTCCTGGCTCTTCCTGCACTCTGCCCACAGTAGATCAAAAATTCCAGTCTAATGTTCCTGTGCCCCAGGAGTTCATGAAGGTAGGGATGGAGGTCCCAGAGCCCTTTCATTATCTCCAAAAGGCTAAAGAAGCAGACACATTGGCAGACCTTGCGCAATTTGCAATGATAAGGCTGAGCAGACTAACTAGTACATCAAGTCTCTGCTTTGGGCTGGAATTATATCAACGTGGCAACAGTGGTTATCTCCTGCTGATAAGACACTGTGCCAGACCGGGAAATATGCTTGTGATTCGTTAAAAGGGGAGGGCGAGGGGAGAGGAACAAACTAATTATTGCTTAATATATGTAGTTGGGGTAATTGACAAATCTTCTAAAACCTGAGGTCTTCACAGGGGAAGAAGACGACGACCTTGGCCATGAATGCACTTGACCTGTGCCATCTACTAAATTATAACCTCTTTGAGGCTAGAGACCAAGTCTTACTCATCTTTGTGTCTCCAGGAATAAGCACAGTGCCTGACCCATGCGGAGAAGGGTTTGGTAATTGTTGACAAGAACTGAATCAAATAAAAAAGGCAGATGGTCCCTTGCTCTATAGATTGAGAACTTTCTTTTGACCATCTGGAAATGAAGAAACAGGTCATAAAAACCTACTGAGATTCGAGTATCTAATGGGGGGGGGGCACGCATGTTATACGGGTATCTACTGCAGGGGCGCATTTTATACACAACAGGCGCCAAGTGAGATAGGCTGTCATGAAAGAGTGGGGGCCACCGTGGTGGACTGGATCCAGCCCCCTGCTGGGCTTCTCCCCCCCCCCCCCCCCCCCCCCCCGAGTCAGAAGGTCCCCTTCCCTGGGCCAGGCACAGCCACTTTGACTGACCGGGTGCCCCCGGAAGAGGCATCCACAAACTGTGGTGTCTCTCTACTCCATCCCTCTTCCCCAGCTGCTCTGGAACTCATCAAATATCATTTCCATATGAAACAGCAACTTGCATTTAATTACACTGTCATAAATTGGCCTCGGTGCTGTGATTAGAGCTCCCATCTTGCGTTCCCTGGGAAGCCCGGGCGCTCCTAGAGCTGGAGGAGGCACCCTGGGGAGCTGCAGCTGGGAGGCCCGGGACCACCCCGCTTACCAGGATGGTGGTGACAACCAGGGTGGTGTTGAAGAGACTGTCGGAGATGTTGGAGGCGTAGAGGCGGCTGTCCATGCTGAGCCCGTCTGCCACGTGCCACTGGCCGATCTGAGGAGACACAGGAGAGAGGGCTGGGAAGAGATGGGGTTAGGAGGTGGCTGGGGAGCAGAGTTGCTGAGGTCATGTGCGGGCCTCCTGGTTTGGAAGGAGCTGAAAGGCCAGTCCCCTGCCTCTGGCTGGGGCCACACAGAAGCTGTAGAAGGAGGCAGGGATATGGAGTATGGAGAGGGGCTGGACGAAGGCAGGGTTACTGTTTCATAGGGTTGAGGGGGTCAGAGAAGATGGGGGGGCACTGAGAAAGGAAGGAGAGACAGGGGTAATGACCCAGGAGAGGTGAAAGAGGAAAGCAGAAAAATTAAGAATGGAATGCGTTTCAGAGATGTTCACTCACACGGAAGGGAATGAAACATGGGGAATCACATTATCTTGAGTCAGGAATGAGCCACAAAGCTCTTTTGTTGCAGCCTACCATCAGTAATTCCGATTACCTAAGTAAGAGTCAGAACGGTATAGCGGAGAGAACCGGCATATACTTGGCCCTTCAGTGAATGTTGCTTGAGTTGTTCAATAGGTGAATGAACCGGAAGTGGGAAGACCCGGGTTCTCATCCTGGTTGATTAACTTACTAGCTGTGAGAACCTAGGCAAGTTACTTAAATCTCTCCGAATCACGGTTTCCCCATCTATCAGTGGGGGTGCTAATGTTTGCCCTCAGAGCCAACTGAGATCCTGGATGCACCAGTTTGACGCTAGATTATTCAGCCCAGCCCAGGAGCATGGGTCTCAAATGCATAACCTCCAAAAATTGACTGACCCCCTCTGAGCATGTCTCCTCATTTATAAAATGTGAATAATCACAGAAATGTCATTGGGTCCTTGTGAGAATGTATTTGACACTATTTTCCTTCCTCTTCCCCATTGTCTTCAAGGGGGGGAAATGCACAATTGACTCAGTTCTCCATTCTAGAAAGTCACCTATACTTAAACTCAACCTCATTGGGTTTTTAGCTGGTTTGTTTTCTCAGTGGAACCCCTTTTATAAATATGCATGCCTGTGTGTGTGTGTGTGTCTGTGATACCAATATATTTCTACTAGCCAGAGCCCCTGGCAAATCATTTCTGTTGCTGAGTGTTGGAGGTGGGCAGCCAGGAGACATGGCTGACAGCTGTCTGGAAACCCAATGAAATGCACACATCCACCTCTGCCGGGCACCTCCAGGCACCAGCAGCAGCTTCCCTGGAAAACCCTCCCAAGTTCCATGGATTCACCAGAGCTGGGCTCTGGGTTCTTCTTGTGAAAAATCGAACAACAATGAAGACATATCTCACCCTTGGCCCCTGCCCCAACCCAGTAGGGTGTTGGGGAGCAGTAACCCTCTCTCTGTCATCATGGTCTGCAGCTTGAAGAGGGCAGAGCCAAGCTATGATGGTCTCATAGGTGAGCCTTTCATCTGCCAAAGTGGAGATGACCCCAAACTCCCCTCCAAGCCCCTATGAGGATGTCACTTGGAGAGGGGTGGGCAGCTTTCTCCACGTCTGCAAGGGCAGAAGGGTCCTGAACATACACTCGTTCATTTCTAGTTTACAAGCAGAGTCTCATGCATAGCCACATGGGAGGCCCCATTTGACAGATAAACAAACTGATGCTGAGATAAGAGTCCCTCCACCTTGTCCTAGGGTCACCTCACCCATCAGCTGAGAGGCCTGAGCTTCAGCCCCAGATGCATCTTCCCAAGCAAGCCTTCATGGCCATCCTGTCTGGCTCTTCCAGTGTCCTACTGCACATTTTCGTTTGCCTGTCTTGCCCACTAGCCTGCGTGGGACTGGCTGGTTTATGCTCATACCCTAACATCTTGCTTGGGGGCTGGTACTTGGAAGCAGGGGAAGCCAGCATTTCATATCAGCAGATTGCTGCTGCCGATGGAGTGTGGGCAGAAGGCGAGTGAGCCCCCACTAGCTCTCTGGAGCACCTACTGCTTCTGGAAGGGGCCAGCCACATCAGCTTGTTGCTGGAGCCCCCCTACCTGCCTCTCTCTGCAGGGGATATTGGGTGGGAAGGATGATTTTCAAGCACAGAGTGGAAGGGGACAATAGTGACGAGACACCTGTTGGGCTAGATGTGTTCTATCATCTCTTTGAACTCTCTCCCCAACTTTGTGGAGAGTGCCGACATTTTGATTTATGAGGAAACCAAGGCTCAGAGAGATTTAGCGGCTTGCCTAAGGTCACCCACCTAGTAGTGGTGCACGGGCTTGAATCTGGAGTTGTCTGACTCCTAAAACGAGACTTGCCTGTCTCTGCTGCTGTCTCTTGGGCGGGGATGTCAACATGGGCTCCATGAAAGCAGGCCTGGCGAACCAGAGAAAGCAAGAACCCTGGACAGCCTTTCTCTCTTGGGTTTTTACACTCCATTTCCAATGTCAAGTGAGATGACTCTTCTCTTGGAGGCTCATTTCCCTGTCTTTAAAAGGGCTAGAATTGGCTCCCAGTGGTCTCTTAGGGTGGGAAGGGCCAGATTTAGATAGAAGGACATAAAGAACAATTGGGCTGGATGTCAGCATTTGGACGTGTGAGACAAGGACTGAACTTCTTAGAGTCCTATCTGTCACCTCAATGTGTATTTCACACCAGAAGGGCCAGCAAGACCTCAGCTCCGCCCACCCCTACTTTCCCACCTCTGCTGTTCTCAGGGGACCCGATTTTCACTACCCACCTGCCCCAGCCCCAGACTCCCTCATCTTACCCAAGCCATCAGATAGGTTCCCACAAAAGCCAGGGATAGAAATGATTTACCCGGAGCCAGATCTGACAGTCGGAGCAATGTGTCCCCCCCCACCGCCGCCAACCTCTGGGGACACAGCAAAGAGAGCCCCTAAGCTCTAGTCAGGAAATGAATCTCCCACCCACCCTCCCATTAGCCCCCAAGAAATTAATAAACTCATCAGATGCAACAAAGTGGCTTGGCAGCTATCACCCAGCGCAATCTAATTGCAGAAAGGCGGTGGGAGGGAAAGCGAGAGACAGAGCCGGGCGCCCTGGGATACTGGCTAATTGCCCCACCCACTGGGCACCCTCCACACCACACACATGCCAGGGGTGGGCAGGAGACACAGCTCTCGTGGCTGACAATCTGTTGCTCTGCCTCCAGCCGGATTCCCTTGCTCCACCCTGCTGACACCTGCCCCCCAAACTTCCTGCAGGAACAGCTGTTTTGTCAGCCTCTTCCACATGCCTTCGTGTGCCAGCCTGATTATGTTCAAATGATGTCGTCCCGTGGCCCTCTTTCTGTACTTTCTGTCTCTCCTACTTGCCCTGCCTTTGTACCATGTCCATGGACTTGGATGACGCTGTGATAGCCTCGACAATACCTTAATGCAGGTAAGAAAAAGGCACCTTCTGCTGGGCCGATGTGGCCACGCAGGTGCACGGCTGGGCGTGCTGGATTCCATCCTGTCCTCACTCTTGAGCTCTGCACCATCTGCACTATGAATGCTGTGGCCCCAGGGTGGGAGGACCTGAGTTTAACGTGGCTTCTCTGTTGATGAGCTGTGTGACCTTGGGGAAGTTACTCAATCCCCCTGAGCCTCAGTTTCCTCCATCTACAAAATGGAGGTGACAATAGTGATTATCACCCCACAGACTACTTAACGAGACTAAAGGAGATGGTACGTGTGTGAGCACTATGCAAGCATTCGTTAATTTACTTTTTAATGCCATGGTCTGAGACAGAAGGTGGGATCTCTCCCATGCCCCTACCGCGGGCGTTACTGACCCAAGTCACAGAGCTGGTAAGTGGCAGAAAACAGGACTTGAGACAAGGCCAAATGTGCCGCTTCACGGAGATCATAATGTTTACAATGAATGTGTACCTCTTCTCACAACTGATTCTGATGCTCCCGGGAGAAACATCTCATGATCGAAGTGTTTCGTCAAATACGAACATGTCTGTAAATAAACGATACGGGATGTGTCTGTGTGTACGTAGAAGGTATCCTTCATCCAACATTCCTAAAGGACGCAGGATTTACGTTAATTTGTGTTCATATGAATTAATAATAATCTTGCTCCTTAAGCACTAAAATTTTGGAGATTTTAATTATTTATTTGAAAACACTGTTCCCAAAAATTCTTTCAAAGAGAATTACACGTTCCACGGCCCTCTTAAATAGAGTGAGAGTCTTGGCCTTAATTCAATGTCATCGTTATGAAGGCAGTGCTCTGATACAACGTTGCTATGCGTTACTGCAATGTGGATGGCCACTTGCCTTCATTTCTGTGCTTTGATAAGTTAATTTGTTCACTTCTCAGAGCGTCCCTTTCCTTGTGAACTGTCACTCGGGACTGCTGTCAGGATAGCGGCGTCTAAGCCCTGGGCGAGCAACCAAGGGACCAAGCTCGAAAGAACTGCCGTAAGGAGAACACAGATGAGGCCGGATGGGATGACGGGGCTCCAGTGAATGGATTCCGGGGCATCAATACAGACTACCCACAGTCCTTTGCAAAGGCCACTGCTGGACAACTGAAGGAGTGTCGGAGACCTGCATTTAATCTGGGTGTGACCCTGGGTCAGTGTAAGCAAGCTGATCACTCCCTCAGCAATCCGCCTTGGGAAATGCTTATCCAGGGCCATGACCCCAGGGGTCCCCTGCTGCTTCCTGAAAGAGCTGGTAGCATGTCACGTGGGGTGGGGAGGCCCACGTTAGCATCTATTCTGTGGCCACGCGGCCCAGGGGCCCTGAGCAAGTCAGCAAACTTCCCCGAGTCTCCCCCTTCCCTGGCCTCCACTCTCGTCTTAGTTCCCACTGAGCTCCCCTTGGACAAGGTGACACTCTGGCCCTTTGTTCTGTTTTCCACCCAGCAGCGGGCAGTTGTCTCGACACAATCTCCAGTATGACCCCACTAGCCCCCGGCTTAAAACCCTGCAATTCTTCCCATTTTGGTTTAAGGACAGAGATCCTTCCCACAGCCTATCAGGCCCTGCAAGGCCGGCCTCTGCCCACTGCCCATGCTCATCCCACACTATCTCCTCCAGCTTTATCTGTGTGGCAGTCACACGACGTGTTCAAGTGCAACAAGCCCCTTCTTGCCAGGGTCTGTGTGCATGACATTCCCCCTCTGGAATGTTCCTTGCTGCATATCCACCCTGACCCCAGGCCTCATTCAGCCATTCAGGGGTTGTCAAACCGTGGACTACAGGCGAAACCTGGCTCATTGCCTGTTTTAGGAAATAAAGTTTTATTAGCACACAGCTACACCCGTTCACTTACGTATTATCGGTGACTGCATTCATCTACGAGGGTAGAGTTGCAAAGTCTATTTACCATCTGGACCTTCAGAGAAGTTTTCCAAACCCTGATCTAGGCCACACCTGTGAATCCTTCAGGCTGCAGGTCAAAAGTCACTCCTTCCAGGAGTCCGTTCTTTCCTTTTTCTCCCAAAGTCAAACTTCTCCCCAAACCATCTTCTCTTCCCTTTCCGAGCATTTGTCTCAGGCTCTAATTATATACTCAGCAACGAGACCATTGCTCACTGCCTATCTTTCTTGCTATGCCACCAAGGGCGAGCCCTCTGCTGTCACCTGAGGAGGTCGGTCCTGCCCAGAGAAGCCATGCGGGCCCCTCCCCAACAGCCCTCTCAGGCCCGCCTGGAATCACTCAGGGCTGTCATTTTGCCCATTTGTTCTCTCCCAAGTAGGTAAAAAGGGATTCATTTTTAAAGCCCCGAGGGATTTCCTCACATCCTTGCCTGTGTCTGTGGGTATGTACTCTGTAACATTTAACATTTTATGTACCTTTGGGTGATTGTTCTTTGCACTCTGCGCTGCCGGGATCTAGCTTCTAGAGAAGCTGACACCACCCCCAGGCCAGGCAAGCCCTTCTGCTCCAGAGCCAGAGTCTGCAAACACTTATTGATCACCTTTGCATGCTGGACACTCAGCCACCGGTTTGCTTACATAAATTTCCCTGATTCTGTTATTTTTCCCACCTGAGATGTAGACACTTCAGACAACAGTAACAATGCTTAATATAGGCACTTGATACAAGTTACTATTGAATGACTGAATGAATTAATGAAAGAATAAAAGAAATGGAGACTCAGGGATGTCAGACAACTTGCTGTGGATTCCAGCTAATAGAAGGTTAAACTGGGATCTGAAGCCATGTTCTATTTACTACTATACTGTCTGGTCAAGTTGGGGCAGGTGTAGGCTATCGTGATCTTAGGACCTGGGCCTTTCCACATACCTCTCTGATCACTATAAACTTGTTCTTTGGACAACACAGCCCTGAAGAGAGTCTCCTACAAGACGCCACAAAATCGAGGCCAAGGTGCAGGGAGGTTGCTTGACACAAGGGGATGCAGGGTTGGGGGATGCAACCGGAAGACCCACATTTTCTTTCCGACTCTGCCATGCATAAGCTGTGTGATCTTGGGCAAGTCACGTAACCTCCTTAAATCTTTCTCATCTGTAAAATGGAAATAAATGAACCCACTTGCCCATAGCACAGCACTGTTGTGGATAATCAACTGAGAGAATGTTATGATGGCTTTTGATGAGCCAAAAGAAGCCATGGGAATGGAAGATCACAGTACTACTGTCTGTCTGGTAGCAATGCGGCTGACCAGAAATCAGGAGATTTGACTTCAAGTTCATCATGCCCTTGCCATGTGGATTGGGAAGTCAATTTTGCTACCTAGAAGGTAAGGGTAAGTCTTCCTTCCCTTCTCCACTTGCTGCGATGATCTGAGGTAATCCCAGATGTGACAAAAGTTTAAAGCCCTATCCAAATGCAAGCTCTTTTTTTATTCCAGATCCTGGTTCTCTGGGACCATCCAAAGTTGGATAAACCATAACCAAGGACTCATTTTTTTTTGACCTCAGGTTCAGGGTTTGAAGTTGAAATTCTCACGAGGAAGGATGCATACAGTAATACATGAACATCTCCTTGAGTGCACAGAACTGATTTTGACCTACAGGCAGGACAGACGACAGTCAGGAATGAGACACTATGGCTAGAGATCCCCGGAATTAATGAAGATTGAGTTACAGTTTCAGAGTCTACAGTACAGGGCTGTACCTGGCTTGACTGAAGGTCAGTTCAAAGGCTTGTAATGGAAACCCCTACTGTAAATACCCCTGGCATGAAGGAATTAAGCATTTATTGAATTTACATCCGATATTTCCAATCTTAAAGTTTAGTTTACACGGGAGACTGGGTCACAAGGACGGACCCCGTTGACTGTCTGAGGGGGTGATTTAGGGAACAAAAGGCATTGCTGATGTTGGCCAAAGACCTTGTTCTCTTAGCCAAAATATTCTTTTAACACAAAATATATGCTTACATACAGAATGCTCTGAAAATTCAGGATCAAACGACAACAACAGCAGGGCGCCTGGGTGGCTCAGTCGTTAAGCGTCTGCCTTTGGCTCAGGTCATGATCCCGGGGTCCTGGGATCGAGCCCCGCATCGGGCTCCCTGCTCCGCGGGCAGCCTGCTTCTCCCTCTCCCATTTCCCCTGCTTGTGTTCCCTCTCTCGCTGTGTCTCTCTCTGTCAAATAAATAAATAAAATCTTTAAAAAAAAAAAAAAAACGACAACAACAGCAAATACCAAAGGCAAGAGATCAGAGACAAGCCCTGAGAAAACTGGGAAGACTTTGCATCAAAGGAATGTCCACCTGTGCTTTATTAAGCCACGACTCAGTTGGTCTAAGGCAGTGTTTTGTTCGAGTGTGGCTGCTTCCCATTAGTGGGTTCTGAAATCACTTTGGTGGGTTAAGAACTGCACCTTAACAATGAAATCGAAATCCAGACCAGATCAGAGAGTACAGCCCATGGCAGGGGCCACCATGCTTCATAAGCTCTGGGTTCAGTTACATACAGGCAGGTGTCCATTTGTTCCTGAGTTGCAACCCACGTGCAAGTCACGCTCCCAAAGTATGAAAGTGCCTGGAGCAAAGGATGTGGACACCTTGCCTGTTCACTATAATCAGCCCCTAGCAGAGCTCCTGGAACAAAGCTGATGCTCAATAAACACATTTTTGGCAGCCATAAATTCCTAGTCCCCATCACGTATAACTCAAGGACTGACTCTAAGAAAATTATACAAGCTAATACTTTTGAACACTTACCACAGGCCAGATACTAGACTAAATGCTTTACATTCGTCATCTTATTTAATCTTCCCAACCACACTACTAGGGAGATACTGCTACCATCCCCATTTTACAGACTTGAAAACTGAGACTCGGGAAGGGTAAGTTAGTTCAGATTCAAACACAGGCAGGTGTACTGGACCATACTGTCCCTGAGATACTAATTCTCCCAGGCTATGGATCATAACCATTTAGTAAACATCTGAATTGTTATTCCTCACCCATTGGTATTTGCTACAAAGTTCCTGTCTGAGAGTCCACATCCCTGAAGTCAGCTTTTGCTTTTCCCTGTCTTTGATTCTGACTTCCATACCTGGAAGAAGTTATGTATTTATTTATTTGAGAGAGAGAGAGAGAGAGAGAGACAGTGCATGAATGGAAGGGTCAGAGGGAGAGGGAGAGAGAATCTCAAGCAGACTCTGTGCTGAGCACAGCACCTGATGCAGGATTTGATCCCAGGACCCTGAGATCATGACCTGAACCAAAACCAAGAGTCGGATGCTTAACTGACTGCACCGCCCAGGTGCCCCACAACAGGATATTTAAATAAAGCTTGAGGAAGAGAACAGTGGAAAAAGTAAAGCTTCAGGAGTTCCAGCTTCCCAATCTGGCTCTGATGGCAGACCTCAGGTTCAGGGTTTGAAGTTGAAATTCTCACGACTCTGAAAGTCTCAGAGTCTCACACCAAACCACTAGCTCTAGGAGGCCCTTGCTCAGGTGAGTCATGCTCCCCGTTACTTGGGGGATGCCCACCCGCTCTGACTCAGTCAAGTCCCCATTGCAGGGACTCACGCAGAGGGCCCTACGCTTCTCCTTTGCAGCACGCATCATGCTTGTAATCATATAATTATTTCAGTTATTATTTGTTTCAGGCCCATCTCCCCCCACTACACAGTACACTCCATGAATGATGAGGCTCTGTCTTGCTCCCTAATACCCCTAATGCCTAGCAGGGAATCAGTGTTTAGTAAACAGTTAGTGATTGCATTCATAAATTCCCCTATGTAGCTCCAGCTCCCAGGACAGTGCCTGGCCTATAAGGTATAATGGGTGCTCGATAAACATCTGCCTAATTGTACTATGAAATTCCTTCGGGCAAGTCACTTCTGTTTTAGTCTTCAGTTATCTCACCTATAAAAGAAGGATATAGCGCAGTCCTATCCAGCTCTAACCTGAATTCCTAAAAATGATGGCTGTATTTATAATGTGGTATGGTTTTTCAAAGTGCCTTGGGGGCAAAGCCAGGGAGAGACAGGCCCGAGAGGGACAACACAGAGCCTCTGGACAGGTGACCAGAAGCTCAGCTGCACAGGCTCGAAGATGAAGTACGATGAAGGTGGCCACCAAGAAGGGGGTGTGAGGAAGGGCCCTCTCCCTCCTGCCATGAAATAGCTCTCCCTATGCCCTGTGGCTGACACCTGGCATTCCACCAGTAGAGCCTGGTCTTGGAGCCAAGACTCCGTATGGTTAACGTGCAAATAAATTGGCAGCGTCAGCACTGCTCCATTGACAAAGGGATGGCTGGTTTGATGTGAGGGAAGACAGTACTCTTCTACCCAGACCACACCTGAAATACTGCAGGTTGTTCCAGACACTGCTCTGTAAGTGATTAATGAGTGTACTCCAAGGATACTGACCAGGAAGGTGAGAAGACTGAAGTCATACTATATAAGGAAAAAGGAAACACAGACAATGGAAAGGATAGAATAGATGTGTGGACCAAGGAAACAGAAATAAGGACAAAAGGAAAAGGCTTCAGAAAGAAGGAATCTTGCCCAATAGATAGCAAATCTTTCTAACAATGAGAGCTTTCTACTTCCTATAAGTAATGAGTTCCCCGACACGGGAGGCATTCAAGCACAGACTCTACTTCATGAGAACACATTTGCAAGAATCCAAACATCTGATTAAAGCAATGGTCTAAAGGACCTTTATTTTTCGTTTTGGCCCCAGGACTGTAGGATCTAGATTCTACTTCTATATTAGGGCAACCAGGAGGAAGACCAGGGCATCAAGGAACAGAGGAGACCCTCAGATATTATAAGAAAACAAGAGGGTAGGAGTATGGGGTAGTAAATGCAGAGAGAAAAGGCTACTGTAGGACAAGTTCAACAACTCTTAAGTGCACTCATTCCTGGTCTTCTCTCCTGGCTGAATCTCACTACAGTAGATTCTCATTATTTGCAGCGATTACGTTCAATAAAGTTGCCACAAATACTGAATTAGGGGATGCCGAGCCACTGCTCCTAGAGGAGATGCAGGGTTAGGGTCCTGGGAGGCTCTGTTACGACATTTTCCTCAACAGTCAACACACAACCTCGTTTTATGTGTTTCTGCTTCCTCACACCATACGTTATACATATTGTCGATTCACTCATATTGAACAACAGACTGTAATTCACACCTGAATGATGCTTCTGGAACACCTGCATTTTTCTGTAAGGCACATCACGGCTTTCTGGTGCTTAGGTCCATTAAATAGCACTGCAGCACTCAGCTGGGGGCGGGGGGTCATCTTAAACAGCGAAGTCCCCAGGAACAAACACACCGGTGTGAAAGGCATGACAGTAAGCAGACCGCAAAAGGGCCATGTGTTTACAGTACGAGGGCTGAAAGCAGACACAGACGCTGGGAACGTGCCTGTCCGCTGACTCACATTTTTCACTCCTCTCCCAGTCCGGAGAAGTGCTGCGAGTACTGTTTCTGGGACACAGGTAGATTTTAGGGGGTGGATGGGTTTGCAAAAGCAGAATCCACCAATAATGAGGAGTCAGCTGCACTCTGTGTGTGCTCGAGCGTTTGGCTCTTGCCAAGATGGGCCCAGACCTCCATCCCGATTCCCCGCCCTCTGGGATATGAAGTGGCATTTGGCCCAGCCCTCACCGCTCCTGCTGCCAAAGAGAACAAACCCACAGCGGCTATTTTCAGGGACTCTAGCGACAGATAAAGGCTGTCCAGGGCAGCTCAGTGCACGGCAGGCTGCTCTGACTAAAAAAGCCGCCCTCCAGAGACATGCTCGGGGGACTTCGCAGGCTCTCCCATGAGCTCGGGGCTCCAGAAGGGCAATCTCCCGACACAGGGCAGCGAGGGTGCCCGGACTGTGTTTCCTTCTTGTATTTTTGCTTCTCCTTTTGGACAGAGGTACTTCGTGAGTTGAAGAATTTCCTTTACCTCCATCACTCCCTCCTTTTCACTGGCGTGGTCAACAACCTCACAGACTCTCTTCCGAACCTCTCCGGGGGGATGACCAAAGTTGGTCTGGCTCACACTGGCAGGGGCCGAGTGCACGGCAGAGCCTGTAAATAGGAAAACCCAGCTGCACGTCCCTCTCCCACCTCCCAGAAGGTAGAAGGGATTTCAAATGAGCTGCCAAGGAGAGAATTTATCAGAGAGCTCAGGCATGCTTGAGATTTTTCATCTTCTGAGGGAATTACTGCCAATAAACATGCCACGGTTGGGGCATGGAGAGCGCCTGACTTCATTTATTTGTTAAACTCGCCAGGTAGAGAAGTGTCTTGGGAAAGCAGTTGTACTAATAACACACAACTTTGAGCTCTGAGCGGCAGATGCCAGTTGAACTAATGGTTCTAATGAAGGGTCTGGGCCTGAAGGAGGATGGTTGCTCCCTGTCTTTCAAGAGTCAGTAGGATGCTGAGCTCACAGGGAAGGGCTGAGAACGGCCCATCCCTGCCCCTACCGGGAGGCGGGCTCACAGGAAGCTGGTGTGTGGAGGGGCCTCACTGCACTCTGGGCAGATGGGGAATTTCTAGTTTGGGGGTGTCGGCAGCTCTCGTCGGAGCAGTGCTGTGTTAGGTAGGCCCTAGATGTTCTGTAGATTCTCCCAGGAAGGGAGACCCGTGACTTCTGGGTCTTATCTTCGCCCCACCCAGAGCCACTGCCACGTAGTAGGGGTGATGCTGCCGCATTAAGGAGCAGACGGAGGGCAGAGGTTAGGGACAGAGAAGCAGAGAAGTAGGGGAGGGGAAGGCCATGGGGAGCCCCTCCTGCAGCAGGGAGGGGCTGGATGGCAGAACTCAGTTCCCTCAAGCACGGGCTGGCCTTCGGTGCGTTCCCGCAGGGTTCTGGACTTGGAGCAGGAGTGACGTAAGCACATGGCTCAGTCCTGCTTTGTCCTTCTCCCTGCCCTGAACCAGGCTACGAGCAAGACTCCAGGAATTCCGCATACAAAGACAGAGAAATATATACACAGACATCCCCAGGAGAGAGAGGACAGGACTCAATTCTGCACAGTACAGCAGAATCCTCCAAGCACATCTACAAACAGCCTTTTGTTTTGTTCTCACAATAATTTTATAAAGTCCATAAAGCTGATATCATTAGGACCATCAGCCCTATTTTACCGGAGGGAGGGGCACGGAGGAATAAAATGCTAGGATCCCTGCACATGGCTCCCCCTCACCTTCCTGGGCTCCCCCCCGCCACCCGACCTGCCTGCCCTCAACTGCCCACACCTCTGGTCTGTGGCGTGCCCACCTCTCAGCAGAGCTGATGACGCGGGCTGCTTCATGAGACCAAATTAGCAGCTCAGCCTCTTCTAGCTCTCCCAGGCATGAGCTGGCTGAAGAGGCACGGAGAAGAGTCACTCTGTACTGGCAAACTTCCCCAGGCTGGGCTCAGGATGCGTGATGGGGCATATTACAAGAAATATGTTTAAAATGCAGCACTTTGCAACCCCGCTCCTCTGCCCAAAAGCAGCCCCCCGTTTGAAAATTTAAGTAGCTCTAATTTGTTTGCCGGCTGATGTGTGAATAAGCTTCTGCAGTCAGTGAATTTCCCATCAAAGCTGATAAGCAGGAAGTGCCAGTGCTTTGGGAGAAAGAACCAGATGCATGTGGGCTGGGGAGACAGGAGGAGAGAGGGTCCTTCAGGTCATACCCTTCCAAAGCCAGCTCATCTGCCCCTTGGCTGTGTGTCATCTGGGGGTGGCCAGGAAAGCCAGATGCCCTCCCAGGAGGAGGGACGGAAGAGCCCTTTAATTCACTAGAGAGGGTGGTGCTCTGGGAGAAGGGAAAGACGTGTATGATGATTTGAGGGGCCTCCCATTTCACAGCTTCAAATTCCAGTTGCCAATGGAGAGGCTTGTCATAGGAACACTTTGAACAAACTGGGGAACAGTAGCTTTAGAGAGCTCTCATGACAAACTCCTAGGCCCCCAGGGCTTTGGCGGCCCTGCTGGACATGAGCTCCTCAGGGCTGGAATGGTCCATCCAGCATGTTCCCTGCATACTGCCCAGGCCCTGGCGCCTGGCTCTGCACACACACGAGTCCCTCGTTTGCTGGTGCATCCCTTTCTCCAGGCCTGCGCTGAGGCCCACTCTCGGCAGGGGAGGGCTGCGTCCGTACTCAAGGATGAGGGTCAGTGAACCCACAGGAGAGGCAGAGTGTCTGAGCCGCGTGACACCAGAGGAGGCTCAGAGGAAGCAGGGCCCAGCCTGTGACGGCCTTGCTGGGGAGCTGCCATTTCACTCTGGGAGCAAATGGGGCCCCCGAGGGGTCTCAAGCCCGAGTGACACACGCCCATCCGCATTCTCCTGAGGGAGAGCTAGACCCGATGACCCTTCGGGTCTCCTCTGGCTCTAAGAATTCATGCTGTTCTAGGAGACATCAGCTATTTCAAACCTCATGCCCATTCCCCTTCTCCCGGCTCCTTAATTAAAAGGAAGACGCAAGTGACTTCTCAGTAACCTTCAAAGCAGCCCCCATCCTCTCCCCAAGAACTGCTGTCCCAGAATTTCCTCATCAAAGGCAAAGTGCTCACTGGCTCGCTGGCTCGTGGGGAATGGCCCGCCAAGCAGCCTCCCCGGCCGGCCCACTCCTGTCAGCTCTGTCCCCCAGCCAGGGAGCTGGCACTCGAGGCTGCGGATTTCCAGCAATCCAACCCCCGCTCCAGCGCTCCGAGCCAGGCTCCGCAAAGGCAGCTTCAAAGGATCTGCATATTTATGGTAAACTCCTTCCTCAAATTGAAAATGTATTAGACAGTAGCAATCAGGACACTCTCAGAGCAGCTGGCAACCTGTCTGAGCCTTAATGGCTGTTGTCGTTAGCGCGGATGGGACCTGGGACCCGTGCTGTCACAGAGGCTCATGACGGGAGGGGCTGGGCGAAAGGGCACAGATGCCGGGCAGGGCCTCCCCACGGAGGGGAGACCCCCTCCTCACTGCGCCCCCCAATGCCACCTGCAGGCAATGGCGGCGCAGACTCTCATGGGACAGGGTCTTTCTAGGGTTTTCTGTTGCTCTTCGTTTGTTTGCTTTTGAAGCGGGAAAAAGGGTCTGGAGGTGGGGGCAGGCATGCCTGTGTGGGGGCTTGTCGGGGAAGGTGGCAGGCGAGGAAATTCGAGAGAGGCAGCCTGTCCTCCCAGCAACTGGTGGGCCCGGCAGGAACTGAGGAAGTTGGAGCTGGGCTCCCTGAATCTTCTGGAGGACATGGGACCCCTGAGTCCTTGGTTGGCGAGGGTGACTCACGAAAGCCATCTGGCTCATCCCCCTGTCTCGTTAGAACTACACTCAAGCCATTCCAGAGAACCAGCCCCTTGAAAAGCTGAGTTTATATCAGCTTTGGAAAACGAAACATGGCCATCAGTTCTCAAGGCTTTTTCCTCGCCCACTCTCGGCCAGATCTGCATTTCTCTCCATCTCCATAGGAACCGACTTAAGTACATAAGTGGTCCAAGGAAGGGGTGGCTCAAGCATAGTTTCTATGAAAAGTTCATGTGAAAATAACCCCGAGTATTTTGGGGGGTGGGGAGGGGGCAACTGGAACAAATTAATTGACCCCAAGGTCCGGAGTTCTGAATGAATCAAAGATTCGAAGGCTAATTCCAGTAAGCAAGCTAATGCGGGGAGTGGAAATTTAGTGTTTGTGCGGGTGGTGTTCTTATCTCTATCCCATTTCACCCCATCTGGAATGTGGTCCTCAATTTGGGCTTCATGCTCTAATAGAGACCTAAACAAACCCAAAAGCATCAATGGTGTGAGATTTGGAGGCCATATTGCATTGGGAACAGCTATGGGCTGTTATTTTCGGAAGGAAATATATCAGAGGGTCACCATGGTAATTGTTGACTACAGTTTTTGCCTTTCCCCAAGGATTATGAGCTCTCAAAGGGACCATGACTCATGTATCTCGCATTCCCAGCCCTGGACACAGAGAAGTGCTCAAACAGTGTTATGCTAAATTTCAGGAAGAAGTGAATGAATGAAGAGAATCAAACTATTTTCAAATATTTGAAGAGTTGGTAAAAAAAAAAAAAACACAAAGTGGGCCATTCTAGCTGCTTCGGAGGGCAGAATTAGGAGGCAGATTTTGACCCTCTGCCTGGAAGACCTGGGAATGTGTCCTTTGGGAGGGAGCGAACTCCCCAGCCCAGGGCAGCTCGAGGAGAGGCT
The DNA here is from genome assembly GCF_002201575.2 of Neomonachus schauinslandi. Taxonomy (NCBI): domain Eukaryota; kingdom Metazoa; phylum Chordata; class Mammalia; order Carnivora; family Phocidae; genus Neomonachus; species Neomonachus schauinslandi. Next base: position 94,340,834 of record NC_058413.1, read on the forward strand.
GGGTGACTGCTTCTCTCAGGGACAGCATGGAAAGCATTCTTGCACTGGGATGGAAGATTAGACTAGAGGCCTTGGAGGTCTCCCCTAACACATTCTGGGGCCAAGCTGCAGAGTGGAAAGACCACAGACTTTGAAGATAGCCCAACCTGGACTCAGTTAAGTCTGGAACTTAGTAGCTGTGTGGATGTGGACACATTACTTTATCTCTCTCTGCCTCAGTTTCTTTACTTGCAAGATGGAGGGAGTAGCCTTTATGTATAGCTGATACAAAATGAGAAATTTTAAATATCTATGTACAACACTCAGCATGGGGCATCATGGAGGAGAGCTATTATCATTATTATGTCAGAGAACCAGCATTCTACCTAACCACAGGCAAGCAAAAGAGAGTGCCATGCCAATATAGTTTCATTAATCCTTGGGTTTAACAAGGCCAAAAGTTGAGGGGTTACCATCTTCACACAGAGGAAGAAAACTGAAGTACCCCCATTGTGATGCATAGTGATCCAATAGGAAATGTGAGATCTGCATCTTTAGCTAGGGATGTTAGACCCCCATGCCTCAGCCTTCCTTCTCCCAAAGGCTTAATTAGAGCCCATTAAGCCATTTCCGATCCTCAGATGAAAGGTGTGCTCATTCTATTACAGCCCTAACAAAGTCACTTGGGGGCTGCTCAGAATCTCTGATCTTTAGACTAAGTTAAATGAAGGAAATTAAGGGCCCTTTAAGGCCGTGCTTCTTTTGTCTCCCTTGTCTCTTTCAAATCTGATTTATCCCAAGTGAAGAAGGGAGATTATACTATTCCAATGCAATCCAGGACATCTTCTGGGAAGTGAAAAGGGAGAATATGGGATGGAGAAGGGAGAGCTCACATAGGCGGAACTAGAGGATGGACTTAGGGAACCCAGAAGCAATACCATTGACTTCTAGGCCCATAAATAAGCAACTGGGAGACGGTCCAGGTTCAGAAATGTCACTTACGGGACACTCTAGGGAACATTTCCCTCCAAACAGTCTCCAGTGGGAGTTCCACAGAATTCCAAGATGGAAAACCCTCTCCAAACAGAATCAAAATAGTAATTTTTTAAATGGTAAAAAAATAACCCTGAATCCTGAAAGACTATTTTTAAAATGGTAATAATCCCTTAATCAGCCACCAGCCGGGAATATAGCATTTGGTTCAGACATTTTACCAATTACAACCCACTGGGTCCCTGTGTGGTGCTTTCTAAGTAATCAAAACCCGTTCTTAATAGCTGCTCGCCCAGACAGGCAGAGAAAGAACAAAACCAAATCCAAATGAGAAGACACCATTACTAAGGAAAGCCCAGCCCAGCAGGTCCCTGGGAACAGGTGACAGCAAAGCAACAGACCTGGGTAAAGTGTTTTGATTTGGGAGCTTAGGGATTCCAGGAAAGTGAGCAAAAACCAAGAGCAGAAGGTCCAACAGCAAGCCTGAGCGTGAATTTTAGCCGGGCCCAAAGTCCTTGCTAATAGTGAACTTGGGTCAAGTTCCTTATCTTCCTTGAGCGTCAGTTTCCTTATGTGTGACGTGGGAGTTTATCCACCTTCAAGGGCAGTCCCCCAGGTCAGACGGGATCTGTGCAAAGTGCACATGTGGTGCCTGATTCACAATAGGTACTCGAGAGATGTTATTTCCTCTATTCCTGGTTACTCCCCCTTCCCCTGCCAGCACCACCTTGGATGGCATTGGAAGAATATTGGAGCAGAGATACTGACTTTCCTCCCACCCTGAAAAAGAAGCCCAATTAATTATCACTCCCCAAACCATTTCTTCATCCTGTAATAATCAGGGGAAAGACACCTATCAAGAGGCAAAGATTGGGCTGATGATTGAGATGGGACCTGGGGACCGGGGCTGCAGAGCTACGTCTGTGCCCACGATACACCTTGCACGGTATTCACCGGTATTCACAGAGCCTGAGCGAGACAGGAAAGTAGCAGGACAGTCACCAGATCTGTTGAAGAAAAATGGGTAATAAAGAGGATTATCGCAATCCACTTTATAAATCCAATCAAGAATGTGTGTCCCTGGAGAAACGGGAACCCTCTTACACTGTTGGTGGGAATGCAAACTGGTGCAGCCACTCTGGAAACCAGTATGGAGCTTCCTCAAAAAGTTAAAAATAGAGCTACCCTACGATCCAATTGGGTATTTACCCAAAGGATAGAAAAACATTAATTCAAAGGGATACATGCACCCTGATGTTTATAGCAGCATTATTTACAATAGCCAACTTATGGAAGCAGCCCAAGTGTCCATCCATTGATGAATGGATAAAGAAGATGTGGGGTATATATACAATGGAATATTATCCAGCCATAGAAAAGAATGAAAGCTTGCCTCTTGCAATAACAGGATGGATCTAGAGAGTATATGCTTAGTGAAATCAGTCAGAGAAACACAAATACCATATGATTTCATGCACATGTGGGATTTAAGAAACAACACAAACAAGCAAAGGGAAAAAAGAGAGAGAGGGGCAAACCAAGAAACAGACTCTTAACTACAGAGAACAAACTGATGGTGACCAGAGGGGAAGGGAGTGGGGGGAGGGGGGAAACAGGTGATGGGGATTAAGGAGCGCACTTGTTGTGATGAGCACCAGGTGATGTATGGAAGTGTTGAATCACTATATTGGACACCTGAAACTAGTATTATACTGTATGGTAACAAGTCGGTATTAAAATAAAAACTTAGAAAAATGTGTGTCCCTTAGGGTAGCTGAAGGTCAAAAACACCATCCTCTTTGATGGACTCCTTGGCTCAAAAAGATGGGGGTGGGCTGTGGGGAGGTTAAGAGGAAATTCTATGCACAGAGGGCACTATTTGTCAAAACATAGCCTGTGCCCCCCGCCCCCCTGCCGCACTGTAATCGTTTATCTGGGTGCTAGCCAAGAATAGGCAGATTCCTGGAAGGCACTCCATTTTGCTGACTCAGAATTTATAGCTGTGGGGCCTGGGAATGTACAATTACAGCAAGTACCCTGGGTCATTCCTGTGCACATCTAGGTTTGAGACGCCTTACTTACCCCAACCCTGTGTGCTGCCAGGGAGAAGGACCAGTAGCTGCTGTTTAGGATGCCCCCAAGCAGAATCTCCTGCTGGGCTGGGCTGGGCTGGGCTGGGCTGAGCTGAGCTAGGGGCTGGTGATGCTGCTTCTTCCCAGCCTGAGACGTAGCTGCTGGAGAAGTAGCATTAAAAGGGGAAGAGGTACTTTGAGCCTAATCAGCTGTCATTCAAGCAGAGGGTGGGGTCAGGGCCAGCCAACTCTGCCACCCGAGGTTGCCTGAAGGAAGGGGGCTGGAAGGGGGCTCTTTCCAGGGAGCACTCCGAACGCAGGCCTGAGGTTCAATGGGGAGATATTCAGAGCCTGGGACTGGGCCTTCTGTGGAGTAAGTCTGGGGCTTGGCTTGAGCATTATGTTCTCCTAACTACTGCTTCCCCACCATGATTACCCCCACGCACTTCACATTTCCCTACCCTTTTTTATTTTTCCTATAGCACTTATCACTACTGACACTGCTTTATATATGGATTTGCTTGCCTATTGTTTGTCCCATACTACAATATGGCCCCCAGAAAAGCTGACACTTTGCCCATTTTTTAAAAATCTGTGCTCACAGAAGTCAGCCTGCAATTTCCCTACAGGCTGGAGGCTTCATTTGTTCAGGGAATTAGGAGCCCGAGGGCATGATCTCAGCTTCATAACCCCCAAATTGCACTTATTATTTTCCCGTGTCACCAGACTATGAGCTCTTTCAGGGCAGGGACTGTGCCTTCTGCAGCTTGGTTTCTTCCGAGCCCAGCACAGTGCCTGACAGAAGGAAGCAGTTCTGTTTCTAGATCCAAGAGTGGAAATGTAACAGCTACTAGGAAAAATTGTACAGAAAAAGGTAGGTGTGCTGACCCTCTAGGGTCAAATCCACACTCATAACGACTTGCTTCTTCTGCATAAATGTGTAGTTGGGGAAGCCAGAACTCATACTCATACTGAGCAAATGCTAATCCATTGGTTAGATAAATGAGATGACCATTCGGTGATACTCTAGCCCAGTGTTTCTGGCTATCTACCTAACCCTGGACTCTCTCCTTTTACCTTGTTGTTTTCCAAGAAGGGTGGCCTAGCATATTCACTGGGATCCCCCTGAGCCCTCGGTGTCCATATCAGTTCCTGGGTCCTATCTGAGGTCTACCCAATGGGACCCTTGTAGGGTAGAGTCTAAAAATCTGCTTTTTGAACAAATTACCAAGGTGATTTTGATGCATGATTTGTCTGTCATAACGGTTAAGAACGTGGGCTTCAGGGTCAGAGATGTCTGGGTTCAAAACCAGTTGCCATCACTAACTGTTCAGGGCCAGGTCTGGCCACCTCCATGAGTGTTCATTTCCTCACTTATAAAATACGGATTAATAAAAAGTACCTATCACCGACTACCAACTAAGACGAATAAACCCTAACTAAGATGAAACAAATAACCTGAATAGTCCTACAACCATTTCAGAAATTGAATTTGTAATTTAAAGATTCCTGAAAAAGAAATCTCCAGGCCTGGATGGCTTCCCTGGGGTGTTTCACCAAACATTTAGAGAAGAATTAACAGCACTTGTATACAACTCTTTCCAGAACACAGAAGAGAAAGGAACATTTCCCAATTCATTTTGTGAGGCCAGTATTACCCTGATACCTAAAGCAGACAAAGGGAGTAAAAAAATAAAGCAAAAAACCCTCCAAGCCCACTGCAGACCAGTAATCACTCAGAACGTAGACGCTAAATCCTCAGTAAAATGTTAGCAAACCAAATCCAACAATGCCTAAAAATTATACACTGTGTCTAACTGGGATTTATTCCAGGTGTGTGAGGCTGGTTAAACATTTGAAAATCAATTAATGTAATCCGCCATATGATCAAGCTAAAGAAGAAAAATAACATGATTCTATCTGTTGACCCAGACAAAGCACTTGACAAAATTTAACACCCATTTCATGGCAAAAACTCTCAGGAAGTTAGAAAGAGAAGGGAACGCCCTCAACTCGATAAAGAACATCTACAGAACACCTACAGTTATTAGGTGCACATTTAACAGTGAAAGGCTGAGGGCGTTCCCCCTAAGATCAGAAACAGCTTATCGATATTGAACCGTGATGTTCTAGCCACTGAACCAGGCAAGAAAAGGAAATAGATGGCATCCAGATTGGAAAGGAAGAAGACTGTCTCTATGCGCAGGTGACAAACAATTAAAATAAAAATAAATTGAAAGCACCTAGCCTGTAAGGTTAAATGAGAAAAGACATATGACACACCAATATGGTTTATGGCCGGTGGTAAGAGCTTAAGAAATGCCAAGATGCTCTGGGATGAGGATGAGGATGATGATGATGACGATGATGATGATGGGGGAGGAGGAAAGGAAGGGGAAGAGGAGGAGGAAGAGGACGAAGAATCTGAATAATCTCTGGGAAAGGTGACTGTAGCCCCTTCACAGGCACATTCCCTTGCTCAGCTACTCTGACAGCCGGGAGCCCTCCAGTGTGTCTGCTTCCTGCTATAATTAACACATCAGTTCCTATTTCTCCAGCTTTTCTAAGGCTGCAGAAAGCCTGGCCTAAGAATAGGGGGTTGATTATCCAGTCGACGGGGAGGTTGGGAGAACTTCAGGGAGGCCCCTGGAGTGGCTGTCAGAACCCCTGTCCCACTGATGTGAGAGGACCGGACAGAGGGAGAATAAGCTCGTGGAGGAAAAGCAGGTGGGGGGTGGGTGGGTTGAAAAGGAGCTTCAGAGGACGGAGCCATCCGGAGCTGACGGAAGAAGACAGGTAGCAGACAGGAGGGGAGGGCTGTGACCGGCATGAGGCGGGTGTGGATCGGTCAGGAAAGAGCCAGCAGGAGGGAGCTGGCCATCCCCTCCAATGCCGAAGGGACCCAGTTGGTTCCTTCTCCACATGCTCTCCGGAGTCTGACACTGATTCCAGGGTTAGGGCTAAAGTCAGGGAGCAGAGTAATCCAAAACAGTGGGCATGGCCTGGGAATTCCTTCCTTATGTGATACCCTCTTGCCCCCCTGTCCCTACAGAAGGTGAAGGCCTCCCTCTTGGTATTCTGCTGGAGCTGCCATCCCTAACCCACGCTAGCGAATTTGGTGGCAGGAAGTGGGGGGGGGCCAGTGCATGCCAGGAGCCGTGCACAGGAAGCAGCCTGTAGTTCCTGGGGATAACTGAGAGCAGGGGCCATCCTGCGTGCCAAGGAGAAATGGGATGGGAGGGCTGGGGACACAGAAAGGAACAATGAGGAAGGATGTACTATCATGGCGGCAGAGCAAGACTTACCTGCCGAAAACCATTCCTGGTGAACTGTAAGATTTTCAAAGCATAGTTGGACCTCTGCCCTTTGCTGTTGAATTCAATGTGGCCGGTGAGACCTTCCAATTCTACCTGTCCAAGAGAGAGTGAGTTACAGCACCAAATGGGCCCCGTGTTCTACTTGGCTCCAAGCATTCCACACATGGGCTATTTAAGGATGCCCAAGAGAAAGCAGGCCATCAAGGTCCATTCTCCTGCCTGTCTCTCAGCCACAGGATCTCGTGACTACAAATGCGATGTTCCTGGAATGAATTCAGACTTGGCTGGAGCTGGAGGAGGAGGAGGATGCCCCACACCCCATGACCACATAGCCGCTGCATAAACCGACACAATACCAAGATGGCAGCCTGAACTCCAATTCTCCAGTGTCCCTCCTCCAGGCCGTTGGCTGTTAATAGAATCTATCCTCTTTGGGCAGCTGCTCACCCACCTTCAGGTCTGCAGGAAGTCAGGAAGACCTGACTCTAAATGCAAAACCGAAGCTACTCTGCACCAGGCTTCTCTGAAGGAGATGTCTTCTTCGTGGGCTAGAGATCCACGTCCACCCCACCAGAGGGGACACGGCTGGAGACATGGCTGGGAAAGCCAGCTCCAAACCATACCTCCTCAGCGGGGTGTTGGGGATCAGGGAACAACTGTGACCCAGAGTGCACGGAATGGGGTCACCGCAGATGGCTGTTTTATCTGTGACTGTGATATCCCGAGGAGGCTTGCGGGCACAGGGCCGCGAACAGAGCATCCCACCCACCCCCCTGCGAGGCCCCAGCCGCCCCTCACCATGCGCAGGTAGTTCATGAGGCTGGTGCCATGCTGCCAGATCTGGGCCGAGCCGCAGGACAGAGGCTTCACGCCGATCTCCTGGCTCCGGTTGAGCTCCTGCACCGCAGTGACCACAGCATAGACAGCGTCAAACAGCAAGGCCGAGGACAGCTGGGAGAGGGCGGACGGCGGGCGGGCGGGGAGCGGCAGGAGGCCCAGGGAGACGGAGGGATGGGTGTGAAGGGGGAGGGTAAGGGAAGGGAAAGGAGGAAGGAAAGAAGGGAGGGGGACGAGAGAAAAGAGAAACAAAGAAGAAATAAGGGCACTTCTTTGTTGCCTGGGGCCCACCGCCTGGCTCTGGGCCAGCTCCGCTTCACCTAAGGGTTCAAGTGCTTGCCCGAGGCAGACAGTGGTGGCAAAGACTTCTCTGCTATTGGACCATCCAGGTGTCCCTTTGAGCCCCAACTGATTTCAAGGATATCCTCTTCTCTCTTTGCTCCAGGGAGGTAGCAACTCCCATTGCTGTCAGAAATCCCTAAGAAGGGGATGAGGCTGCCTATCCCGGGAGGAAGGAAGGAAGGAAGGAACCTGGACGCTACGTTCGGATTTGCCCAGTCTACGATGCTCAACTGAAGGTCACCTACTCCTAGAAGACCCCAGGATATCGCGTCTTCCTGGATATAGCTACTATCGGTCTACTACTTTGTGCTACTCAGTGTGATGGGTACTTACGAAGCACATGGTAAACGCAAAGCCCTACGATGAAGGCGGGCTTCCTGCTTCCTGCTACAATTAGCGCATCAGTTCCTATTTCTCCAGCTTTTCTAAGGCTGCAGAAGATTCCCGCAATAGATTACAGTGGAAAGGAGAGGGTGTACGGAGACCGGACCCAAACAAGGGTAACGGGAAACTGAGTGAGTGGACACAAAAAGGTTGGCGGGGTCCAAAGAGGAAGATCCTGTTGGCTGATCAAGAAAACGTTTCTTGGAGGACATAGTGTTGGAACGGAGCACTGAAGGATTTTGGTAGAAACGTCATTGGATCTGGGAGGGGGAGCAGCTGGGGATAGGGGAAAGGCACTCCAGAAGTAGCACTGCCCACACAAAGGGGTGGAAAGTGTGGGGCACACTTGGGGGTGCGTGGGAGGGGAAGAAGCAACAAATGAGCAATGTAGGCAGGTCTGCGGCGGGAGTCAGAGCCCGGGGAAGAAGCCAGTGAAGCTTCTTCGTATCTTCATCTCCCTATTCAACTGCAAGCTCTTAGGGCAGGAACATGCAGGGCCTTCATCTCTATATCCCGCACAGCCCCTAGCACTGGGACCCGGCATGTCGTAGGCTCCCCCAAGACATATTTCCAGAATTGAATTAAGTTTTGGGTGAAATCTGCCCACCAAGGCTCAGCCAGAGCACTGCCCAATGAGTTGACTTGAGGTTAGCAGCTTTGGGTAGGGGCAGAAAAACAGAAGCTGCCTGCCCTTGAGGAGTGTGCCATCTAAGGAAGCAAAGACACCAGGCTGTGCACATACAGTCCCCGACAAGAAAAACCGAATGAGTGTAAATGACAATAGGGACAAACCATACAGGACCCCTGAGGGGAGGACCCATGGGAACAGTGACATTGGGGTCTGTCACTTCTTATAACCTCCTCCTCCCTGGCCAGGCCCTAGGAGACTGACCCCTCCAAGGAGGGAGGCAGGGAGGCCATCTCCTGACCTCTGGGATTTTTTTCAAGCTCTCAAGACAGAGTGGAGGCATCTTGAGGCAGGAAGTGCAGGAGAAAGAGCTCGAAACCGGGAGGACTAAACCCAGTTTGGATCCCAGCCCTCACGCATGTGCTGAGCGATCTGGAGCTGTGGAACCTTGGAGAGAACAACGGTTTCCTGTAAATGAGAGGCAGCCTCCCTGGCTCACAGGTTTGTAATGTGCTCTGCAAACTGTGCACCCCCTGGGTGAGGGCAGGTGTCAGCTCGGGAAGCAGGTGCTGGCTGAATGAAGTCTACGGAGAGTCACAAGAACAAGGAGCTCAAGGCAGGAAACAGGCTGGGAAGAGTGACTTATTCCCTCTGCAGCTCAGCTGCCTGTTGGACAAGGAGTCCTGTGACAGAGACTTGGTGGGGGTGGGGGGGTGGGGGGTTTGCTGACTTTGGATCATCTTTCTAAAAGGCAATTACAGGGGAGAACAGCCCAAGAGAGTTTCCCTGCCCCAATCCACGTTCACTTGCATTGCAAAACTGCCCGGCCTGTGTATTCCTTCTTCCTCCTTCTTCCCCTCTCTCAATCCCTCTCTTGCTCCTTCTTTTCTTCCTTCCACCTGCTTCTTTTCCTTCTTCCCACATTTATTCAGCTCCTACGATGTGGCAGCACTGGAGACCTCAACCTCTCCTGTTCTCCTCCGAGACATCCATATAGGCAGGAGCCCCTGTGTTCCCTGTGCCTGGGCTGGGCCTTCATCCCTCTCAGCTCCATCACCTCTCCTTTCTGTCCGCTGGCCCTGAAGTGCCCTGTGGCCTAAAGACCAAGCAGGTAGGGGCACTAAACGGAGTGATCAGGACCAGGAGAAAGCTCTGCAGTCGGGCTGAGCCATGCTTGACCAGCCACCTCCCTCAGGTCCCTCCCGCCCATCACCTTCTGCTCTCTCCTCCCCACCGCCTTCCCCTCTGCAGCTCGGCTCCTCCTTCATTGATTCCAGGCTCACCTGCAAGGCACTCGATGCTTCTCGGCGAGCCCACAACTGTCCTTGTCCTTTGCACATAATTCATTTCCCCCTGAGTACATGTGGCTCCTTTATTAATGGACCTCTCACATTTCCTTGCCAAAAGGACATATGGAAATGATCAAAGCTACAGACTCTCCCTTTCCAGCTTAGATAAACATTGACCCGAGGAGGGGGGGCATTGGTTACCGCTACTGACATTGGCCCCTAGATCCTTCTGTTTGGCTATTTAAATGATATGGTAAATTAATTTCTGTCCCACTCTCTCCTTTGCCTCCCAGCTAATCTGTCCATTCAGAGAGTCTCAAAATCTTGGCCTGTTAGACTGGGAAGGATCCTAGAAATCAAAGAGTCCAACTCTCTTATTTTACCAATGATGAAACTGAGGCTCGAAGAATTCACATCCTGCCCAAAGTCACCAAGCAGGACAGAGGCAGGGCCAGGACTGGAGTCCCAGGACCCTTTCTCCAGTCTGGTTTCCTTCTGTGTCTGAAACATTGTCCTTCCATCCTCTCGAGAAGCCGGCAGTGAGTCATTATTCTGTCAGATTTATCCCCATGCCCAGCCTCCCGGGACAACATGGACAATCTTCTAGACGTGGTCACCTTCTCAACAGCAGACAGGAGCATGAGACTCTTGGAGCAGAGCTGGGGGCAGGGAAGGGGAGTGGGCAGGCCTCTCTCTTGTCCTGGGTTTGGCCATCACCCACTTTGCCCCTTGGTCCGACTGGTTGTCCTCATGTTAGCCTCTCAGTGAAGAGCCACTTGGAAATGTCGTTAGAACAGGACAGAGCAGGACAGAGGGGACAGTGGGAGGGGACCATGAGTTGCCTACCTAGCACCCATTCTCCCCTTCTTCCTCCCCAACAGAACCCCCACTTTGTTCAAGTATCCTCCATCCCCCAAGCAGCCATCAGGGGTGGCTAATCCAGCCCCAGCTCTCCAGGGATCCGGAGTGGTCCAAGAGTCTTCCCATCCCCCCACCAACATGTGACCAATCAGTGGCCCAATTCTGACCAGTGAGACACGAACTGAGACCAGGGGGGAGGGGTCACGTCTCAGAAAAGCTTCCTGTCTCTGAGAGAGGCAGTCCTTCCTCCTCGTCTCGGCACTACCATGTCAGGACATGATGCCTGGGCCTGCGGCAGCCAGCCTGGCTCCGGCCCAGGGATGGACTTGACACCAAGGAGGACAGAGAGGAATAGAAGGAAACTGGGTTTCTGAAGACATCAGTCCAGAGTCTGCCTTCCCTCTCAACTTGCCATGACACAAGGTCACACGCTTCCTTTTTCTCCATAAGGCAGTTTAATACCAGATTTCCATTGTTGGAAGCTGAATGCACCTTAACCAATACGAAGGCCCGAGGGACCCCCTTCCTCCCAGGGCACGGTTGCCTCAGGCCCTCAGAGAGGCCTGGGCCTCCTCATCCCCCTCTACAGGCCCTTCTTCTCAGGAGGCTGTGTGCCGGGCCTCGAGAGACCCCAGTCTCCGCAGACTGGCAGACACAGCTCACCACGCCATTTCTCACACCCTCCCACATGCTTCTTGTTGTTCCCACTCATCTGAGACGCGGTTTTCTTGGCTGATGTTCCCTTAGTAGCAAATCGTCCGGATGCCGGGGGAGTGGCGTGTGCCTGTTTGCGGTGTTCTTTTGGCATCTTGTGCTCTGGGACCTTCAAGATTCTTCCAGCACTTCTAGGAATTATAGCCTGGAGAGGGATGCTGGGGGCAGGGGTGGGTGGGGAAGGGGGGCAGCCTCAAGGCTCCTGTCTCCTCTCCATCTGCATATTGCCTTCAGAGAGGTGACATGGTGGCGGTCCCCAGTGCGCTCTGGGCTTCATGGGTCCTCTCTGTGGCTCAGTCTGGGCCCATCTGAGCTGAAACCTCCTAAACCCTGAACATCATCCGCCCCAGTTGGGTCTCCTCAGGGTCCTCCACACATAACCCCTGTCTCGCAGGCTCCTGACAACGCACCCGGGCCTCTCACCGGGACCCTCCAACTGCCTCTCTGAGCCTCTGCTGCCCATCCTGCGCTCCTCCTGCTTATCTGCCCCCAGATGCCAATCTCGGCCAATTTCTCCTCTGGCGGGAGAGCCTGTAATCTCTGCCTCGTCAACTGTTCAGCTCACTGCAGATCTCCATCCCAAAGCAACCTGCTGCTCTCCTATTTGCTTTTTTTTTTTTTTTTTTAAAGATTTTATTTATTTATTTGAGAGAGCGAGAATGAGAGCGAGCACATGAGAGGGGGGAGGGTCAGAGGGAGAAGCAGACTCCCTGCCGAGCAGGGAGCCCGATGCGGGACTCGATCCTGGGACTCCAGGATCATGACCTGAGCTGAAGGCAGTCGCTTAACCAACTGAGCCACCCAGGCGCCCTCTCCTATTTGCTTTTGCTCTCTGTTATTATTTACTAAGTTAGCTCTGGCAAGCACTTGGGATTGCAGCTGGGGGAAAGCAGCTCTGGGGCAGCGCTCCGCCCATGTCTCTAGTCCGGCTGGAGAGTCCCCTCCGTCCCCCCACCTTCCCGCCTCCTATCCTAACCCATCGCCCTTCCCTTCACCACCCACCTCTGTCTTTCTGTGGCTTCCGTGCCCCATCCGTGCGCACGCCTCTCTCATCTTGTCTCCGCGTCCCCTGTCCCTGATCTTCTAAATACTAAATCCCCCAAATGGCTCAATCTTTGTTTAAAATCCTCTCCTCTTTCTTGGCACCAAAATGTTGCCTGGCAAGGGACTCTCAATTCCCTTGTTTTTATATTTTCATTTGGTTCTTCATTGTTATTTTCTTCTGAGCTGTTTGTAAATTGTTTAGGGGAACGAAAGACTCTGTATAAATTAAGACGAATCAATCTGACTCAGGGAACAGAGGCTGAGTTTCCGTCCCCTCCCCTGAAGGAAAAGTAAGCATATCTTCCAAACACACACCTGTAACCCTCATCCTCCACACCCCCCGGCAGCTCCCCTGCCCAGATCACTGGATTCCCATTCTCTTGGATGCCCATTTGTCTCTGAACCTCTGTAGCTTAAACTCTGCCCCCCCAAAATCAGACCAGGACAGGAGCCATTAAAATCTCATCGAATAGTCCATACAATCTGGGTTTTATTCAATGAAATAAACACTTAATTACAAACATCTGTTTTAGTCTAAATTCTAATTACTTAACCTAGCCATCTGTAATTTTAACGATTTTCTACGATTTTTGTTCTTTGCAGTGTGATTAATGGGAACGGCATGTGAAATAGTGGGTATGTGTCTCTATCCACGGCTCGCCTAGCGGCAGGCGGGAAGCAGGGGAACTGCGTGCTGTCAGCCACCTGGCGGTGCAGCCCGGGCCTGGGTGGCAGTGCTCAGCTCTCTCTCGAGGTTCCTAACCCCTCAGCTCAGATGCTCCCTCTCTGTGTCCTCAGAGCAGCCCCCTTTCCAGCAGCCCCCTGGGGCACACGGGGGCGGGGAGGCACACAATCTGGGAGGAAGAGAAACGGACAAGAGAGATGCCAAGGGTGCAGAAGGCAGATGGAGTGTAGGGGAGGAAGGGGAAAGGGGAGAGGAGAGGGTGACTGGGGGACGAGAAGAGGGGAAGGGAAGAGGCCGGGGAAAAGACACAAGAAGGAAGAGAGACTGGACCTGAGACAGAGAGACAGGGCAGAGGGGAACGGGGGTGGGGGGGGGGGGGGTTGTGGAGAGAAGAGGGCCCTGGAGGCAGGAGAGAGCAGGTCGTTGCAGAGGAGTTGGCTGCAGCCTTTTGAGAAAGCTGGATGGGGAGACAGACCAGCCTGGGCTTTCCTGGAACTGATTATTTCTCGCCTTCCAGCTCCCCAGCAAATGAAAGGGCTGGGCTGTTTGTGCTGGGAATTTCAACCCCCAAAGAGACAGGACGAGGCACTGCTTTTCAAAAGGCAGTTGCTAAGTGAGAAGCCTCGAGAAGGATTTGTTGCTGTTTGAAGCTGTGAGCTTCCTTTCCTTATTCTTCCAGGTGAGGAGTTTCTGTAACACCTCCCCTTCCTCCTCGGAGGCTACAGAGACGGTGGCTGCAAGGTTCTTGGCACCGAGAGGCAGTCTTGAGCTCTAATCTCCCTCGTCTGTGCCTCAGTTTCCCCATTTACCAAACAAGGGGTGTGAGACCATTCTCATCTGCTATTAGGATGCCATGAGGCGGAAAAAGGGGGTCGAGGTGGGATAATTTCGTGGGAAGTGCTCCAGTATTCCTCAGCTCTGTGCACAGATGAAACAAACGGAATGAACACCCCAGGCTCCTGAGCTAGAAAGAACACACATCCCTATTTTGCTGGCAAGAAAACAACAGGGCTTGGCCAACAGAAAGCTGACTGAGGAAGCGCCACAATCTGGGACCCAGGACTGACCAGGGCTAGGTCTCAGGCTCACCCTTAATCTCCTCACGCCACCCCTCTGAAGTAGGCTTGTACTCTTGTTCTCCACTCCCAACACAGAGGGAGCCTCCAGAGAACCCCCCACTCCCTGAACGTTCCCCAACATTCTTGGGGAACATAGGATGCTGAGGCTTTGGGAGGTCCAGGACTGGATCGGGAAGGACAAAAATGAGGTCAGGAGGGCTGCTTCCGTGTGACCAGACATGCGGCCCCAGCTCCACCCTGGATGCCTTCACACCCTGCACAGCGTCCCGCACACTAACTGAGCAGCCGTGAGGTCTTCACTTCCCCCTCCTCTGGGAAGCCTTCCCTGATCATTCCAGGTAGAACTAAGGGGCTTCGCTCTGCTTCCACAGGACAGGATCCCACATAGGACCATTCTCCTAGAGGTGGAGGCAGATTTTACTTCGCACATCATGAACCCTGCAAGGTAAGGCTTTGGCTCTTCTTCACCAGGATGGGCTACGGGATGGGTCCCCATCCTTCATTCTGCCCTGGACTCAGGCCTTTTGCCATGTGACTCCTTACTTTTCTTCTCTAATCTGTTTTTTTTTTTTTTTAAGATTTTATTTATTTATTTGAGACAGAGAGAATGAGAGACAGAGAGCATGAGAGGGAGGAGGGTCAGAGGGAGAAGCAGACTCCCTGCCGAGCAGGGAGCCCGATGCGGGACTCGATCCCGGGACTCCAGGATCATGACCCGAGCCGAAGGCAGTCGCTTAACCAACTGAGCCACCCAGGCGCCCCACTTTTCTTCTCTAAAAGAGTAGAGCCTGTTTCCTCATTCCCCGACTTGGAATTTGTCTGTGTGCCATTCTTTGGCCAACAACATGAGTCGGCAGTTGCTGTGTGCCCATTCTGGAAAATTAGCACTGAAAGTCTGGTATGTTCCTCCTTGCTTCATCACTGTCCTGCCATCACCGTGAGAATACGCCAGGCTGGCCTGCCTGCTGGGCCAGGGGAAGGGTGAGAGGCATGTGGAGCCGGAGCTGCCCCAGCCCAGATTCACGGGGTGAACTGCTCAGGTGAGCTGACGCCCAGCTAGATTAGGAATCCGTAGCTAATCCTCCCTCACCCCCCAGATTAGCTGATTGAAGCTCAGAGGCATGAGCTACACAGACGCTTAGTGTCACATGCTAGTGACATTTGGGGGTTGGTTGTTACCCAGCATTTATACAGCAAAAGCTACCCGATACATTAGTAAATGCCTATCCCTGTGGCTGCCATATTGCATGTTAAATTAGCTCATTTGATGAATAACTGTGATTTGAAGGTAGAATTATATTCCATTTTATCTTCACAGAAATCTCCTAAGGTGGTCAAGCAGAATCAGCCCCAAATGACAGATAAAGAATCTGAGGCTCAGAAGAGTTACGTAACTACCGAAGATCACAGAGCGAGAACATGGCAAGGCTGGTATTTGAATCCAGGTCCTAGGTCTCCGAGGCTAGTGCTCTCTCGGGTGCGTGTGAGCACGGCTGGCCCCAGAGTCCCATGAAAGGCACTGACTGGCCTGCATGTCAGGTCCTTGCAAGCCCTCCCGTGGGGTCCTGGGCGGGCTTCTCATCTGCCTGCTTGTGGTCAGTGTGAGCACTAATGGAAGGGCTCGCTCCTCCGAGAGCAACTGGAAATATGGCACAGGGACCTTTTATTTCACCCAGGCTAGGTGCCAAATGTGGAACAGTCTGGGTTGGAGAGCAGGCAGCAGGCTTTGTTTCCTTTCCTGGTATTATGCTGCGGGCCTTCCCAGTCTGCCAGCACCTCATTAGAATACGGGAGCCAAGGCAGCAAGACCCGCTGGGAAACCAGGGGGCCAGGCCTGCATCCGGCTGGGAGGGACAAGTCCAGGCCTACTGTGATGCTGTGCCTGAGCATGTCCCTCACTGTCCCTGACCCATCTACTGGTGGTGAGAACCGCTTTCCTTCAGATGTCTCACCCCTGCCAGGTCCTTCCTGTGGACTCTCACCTCTTTTAGGTCTAAAATACCTTGTTGGGATGTGCTCCTTAAACCTTTCCTGAAACTCAGTTCTCAAGGGTCTTCTCCTCCCTGACTCCCTGATCATAGCTCCCTGAGCTCTGCATCAGCTCTGACCCCTTCGTTACTCCTTCCTTCCTAGGATTTCCACCAGGCCACGCAATCATGGAGGTACACAGCTTGCTGGATGGGCACTCTGTCCATGCCCCTTCCTTCAGGAAGCCCACTGCTGGATGACCGCCTTGGCCAACCACTAACTAGGTGTCCATTTGTGCAGATGTCCAGAAACATCCTCACCCCCGGACATGTATCAAAGATAGGTCTCGCTCCTATTTTAGAAGCCTCCAGGGAAGGTCCCATTCCAGGAGGGTGCCCGGTTCCACTGCCACCTCTCAGGACTACTTCTTTTCCAGTTCCTTCTATCTCTAGCTCACTATTCTGCCTTCCTCACTGATTCACTCATTCGTTTGATGAATACCCACTAACTGCTTTCACTTTGCCAGGCCAATTTGCAGTGGCAACACAATGATGCTCCTAGAAAGGGGAAAAGGGCAGAGCAGGTAAAACTTTGAACTGGGTTCTGAAGCTAGTTCCTCTGCTTACTAGCTGTGTGACCCTGGGCTGTTTACTCAACCTTTCTGGGCCTCTGTGTCATCATCTGCAAAGTGAAGATACTGATAGCAGACCTCGGAAAAGTTATGGGAGCATCACGTGAGCTGCTTAAATGTAACATGGCTGGGACAGGACCTAGAAAGCCAGGCAGTCCCTGTCTCCTGAGAACTTGCCTTTTAACAGACGGACACAAGCCCACATACCTGACCTGCCCCACAGAGTAAGGACATCAAACCCAGGGCAGCATGCCAGGGAAAACTTTGCTTCCATCACACACACAGCAGGGGAAGGAAGTACAAAGAGGAAGAACGTGGGTGAGGGCACAAAGAAAGCCTCTCTGCATGAGCTCCTACCCAGGGCAGTGGCCCAGCGTGATGGAGACAGCCCTGGACCAGGAGTCAGGAAATCTTAGAATCTAGTGTCACCCTGCAAAAGGCTTGGCGTTTGCCTTTGAACAAGACCTCCACGTCCCCATGCTCAGCCCCATTCCCAGGCTGGGCTTCAGTTTCTTATCCTGAAAAACGAGGAAGCGGATGAGCTATAAGTGCCTTCCAAGAGGAGGACTGTTGGATCCTAAACTCAGGCAGTTCTCAGCAACAGCGTGATCGGGAGTCTGGCTGTAGGAGACGGATGGACATGAGGACATCACTAAATGACAGATCCCTCCCTCTGCACAGGGCTCTCCCTGTGGACCTCCAAGAGACTTGCTGTTTCCAGCTCACTCCTCCCCAAACCTTCTCCCTTGTAACCACTTCCCAGCACTGGTACACACTTCTCTTTGAGCGGGGGCCCAACAGGGCTAGACTCCAGGAGGGTGCGTGTGCACGGAGGTGAAGGGGTGCAGGGAGGCCTCCAGCGGGTACTTACCGCAGGCCCCGTGAAGGGCACGTGGTCACAGTTCTCTTGCCACGACTGGTTGAGGCTCTGGGCAAACTCTTGGAAGAAAGCATGCGACTGGTTGAAGATGGAAAATCCCAGGATGTTGACGCGGTCATCCACAAGGCTGTCCATTCTCTGGAGCGAGAACTCCTAAAAGATCCATGAATCAGAGAACAGGGTTAGCAAGGGCGGAGGCGTGGGGATGGAGCATGTCCGGGGCTCTCCATCTAGTCCCATGAACACTTGCTGGCAGGCACTCTGCTAGGTACTCAGGGTCCAGAGAGAACCACGGGTTGCTCTTCTGAGAGCTCACGGTGTTGGGGGAATGGAGGAGGAAAAGAGAAATAAGCAGAATGATCTCTAAGAAAGGGGTATGTGTAACGTGCACGGCACAGAGAGAGGGAAAGTCTAATGTGCCTGGGAAGCAGGACTGTGTCCACAGAAGGTGTGACCCTTTGAGCTGAGCCTTGAAGGAGGCAGAGGCGTCCTCTGGGTGGCAAATGAGGATGGACAAAGGTGACTCCAGAAAGAAGTCACCACGGCGGCCGTGATCCGAAGGCACGGAGGTGAGCAAGTGTGGCCCTCTCAACCAGCTGCCTGCCGTGTACTCGGACAGGGCATCGCTCCTCGAAGTGTGGTCCCCAGAGTACCCGCCATTAGAAATCTCCAAGGTAGCTTTAAAAAAAAAAAAAAGTGACAATTCCTAGGCCCCACCCAGCACCAACTGAATCTGAATCACCTGAGCTGAGAGCCAGGAGTCTACCTTTTCAGCGGGTCCCAAGGTCACGTACGCAGCAATAGGTGGGAGTTGCTGGGTGAGCACATGGGATGCAGGGGGTGAGGGAACGGTGAGAGATGAGGTTGGGGAGGTCAGCAGGGGCCAGAGCTCAGCAGCCTGGCTGGCGGGATAGGCAGCCTGCACTTGATCCTGTAGAGGATGGGATCCGAGGGGACTGTCAGCAGAGGAGTGACAAAGCCAAATTTGCTTTCGAAAAATCTCAGCCTGAAGGTCTGCACAAAGAGTTGTGCCTTCACTTATTATTATATTTTCCCATTCATTTAACAGATATTTAAGTGCTTATCATGAGCCAGACCCAGGCACAAAAGATGTTCCAGGCACAAAAGATAAGAACAAGAGAGACACATGTCCTGCTTTCAAGGAGGCTGTGGGTTAATGGTGGAGGCCGACTATAAGCACACACACACAAAAACAGAGTTTCAGCCATCTATGGGAGCACTAGTACACAGTGTGTGTGTGTGTGGGGGGGTGCTGCAACTTTAGATGAGGGAGTCAGAGAGACCCCATCCAGGGTAGGGACATTTAGAGGCTCAATCGGATTCTCCCAGGACCCACGCCCCTCTTCCGGGGCCCTGGCTGGAGTCAGCCGTTCTCTCAGCAAGCTAAAGCCTGCAGGCATGAGTCCCACCGAGGCTAGTCAGCGCCCAAGGGAGAAGAATCACCCTCCTCTGGCAGGGCTGAGCTCAAGCGTGCAGGCCCTCCCTGGCTCTATGCAAGGAAACCAGGCAGAGAGGGGGTCCATTTATTCAGCTCACCAATCCTGCTCCTGGAAGAATGGCTTCCAATGCAGGTCAGGTCATCTTCACACCCTGAAGTCACATCCATCACGCGTTCATTCCGAGTACCCCACACACAGCTCCACACCCCGTGGGGGCACGGTGGTTACAGAGCCCAGGACGAACCCAAGAGCCGCTCGGCCTGACAGAACAGATGGCAGGTGCCCCGGGCTTATTATCTGGCTGGGCAGAAGCATTGCTTCCGTTCAGGCAGACTCCTTTTCTTAAGACTTAGCTCCTCCGGGGCCCTGGCCTGTCCCCTGTATCCTCACTTCTGTGTAGTGACTGCCAAGGCCTGAGGCCGCAGACCTCAGCTCCCCTGCCCAGAGTCCAGCCTGATTAACTGCAGCTTGCAGACTGGAATTACAAAGGTTCCTTTGGAGCCTCCAACCCCTGACAGTGTGGAGTCAGATGAGGATTAAGTGTATTTTGGATCCTGCCACATTCCCATTAGGGGAACACAGACGTGCCAGGGAACGTATTGATTCGTAAACTGGTATTATCTCTGGGCTCTTGAACAGGACACCTGCCTGTGTGCTGTGGGCCACCAGCAGCACGAGGGGCAGATGCCTAATAAGAAGAGATGCATCTGGCAAGGGGCGGGGGAGGTGGCAGGGGCACAGAGCCAGGCTGCTGTCAAGCAACCGAGGGGCCTCACCAGCTGGAAGATCTCCCCTCTCCCTTGGCTTCCTTGTCAATGTGGCCCATCACCACCCCTCCCCTCTGCCCTTTCCCCCACACAGGTTGATGGAAGGAGGCCCATCTCAAGGGAGCCCTGATGTCTGAGATGTCTACAGACTCCCCGTGGCTGTAGGTGCATATAGTGAATAAGGGCTTTGGGGTTCAAATCCAGGTTCCACACCGTACTGGACGTATGCCCTTAGGGAAGGTCTTTAACCTCTCTGGGCTTCAGATCCTCATTCTGTAAAATGGGAGCCATCATGACAGCAACCCGACAGGCTGTTTCAAGGAACACGGAAAATGCACACAAAAGGCTTTGGATGGTATTTGGCACATGGAAGCCCTCGACGTATGACAGTGACCGAAATACGACCCTGAGATCTCAGGCACATGCCAGCCCTCCACGTCAGTTCCAGGAATGTGTTACCTTCAACTCTGTGCTCTGGGCAGAGGAAGACTGAATGAGTTAATTACAGACACTTAGAGACAGCCCTTCCAGAAGTCAGCCCATCTGTCTTCTTGCTTTTAATTCCTACCTTCTTATCCCTCAATTATATCCTTTTTCAAAGGCCCCCCTAAGATAAAAAGATCCAGGAGCTTCCTTGATAATTCATTCGATTTATAATGACTCATGGGAGAGCTTGCAAAAGGACAAGAAGGGGGGTGGTGTGTTCTGTTATCATAATTTCCTGGGACACTCTAGACTCTACTCCTCGAGTGCCCTCTCAGGTAGGAAGTGCCTCTTTATGTCTAAACTTGGACTGTCCTGCTGCTGGTGAAGGTTGATTTCTAAATGAATAATGGGGAACAGCTGACCACTGCCGGTTTCTACATGACGAACATCTTCTAAGCCAGTGTTTCCCAAAATGTGTTCCTTGGGACACTAGCTTTTCCAGGATGTTAATAGAAATTTCACAGAAACAAGGTTCCCCGTTAAGGTGAGAACACACTGTGTATTATTTGTATCTGCCTCTTCTAGATTTATAACACATACTAGCAATGTTAAAGGTTTAAAGAAGTCCTGCAGGAAAGTAGCTTTATTAAAATTTTGTTCAACCCAGAACCTTCCAAATGTATTACCATGGAACACTTCTTTCTCCCAAAACCTATGAGGGTCTCACAGTAGTGTTCTACAAAACATACACTGGGAAATGCTACTCTTTTTTTGAGGGGGGTGGGGAGAGAGAGATGGAGAGAGAGAGGCTGTGTGCGTGCGAGTGGGGGCGGGGAGGGGCAGAGGGGGAGAGAGACTCTCAAGCAGGCTCCACGCCCAGCATGGAGGATGCAGGGGTGGGTCTCATGACCCTGAGGTCATAACCTGAGCCGAAATCAAGAGTCAGACGCTTAACTGACTGAGCCACCCAGGAGCCCTGGGAAATGCTACTCTAAACACATTCGAGGAAACATGGATTATAACCCCCAAATCAAGTGGCAGAAACATTTTGCTGAGAGGGATATTTCATAAAATTAACAAATTTCAGGATTGGAGGGGATTAAAAGCCATCTGGTTCCTGCCGCCCACCACAAGCTCTAAGAACGCACACCTGGCTCGCTCGGCCCCCTGCGCTCCCCCAACCACATAGGCTGGCTGGCTGCAACCTTACTTGAAATGAGAGAAGAAGCTGGAAGCCGTGGGGCTGAACAGGTTCTTAAGGGGGTGCGGTGGGGCCTTCATTCTCTTCTTAACAAATGGTTCAGGAAGGGAAATCCTAAGGGTCCCCACTCCTAACAGCTCCCTTCCTGCCAGGCCCACAGGCAACCCCTAAACGGTGCCATTGTTCAGTACCCTGTCCATTGCTGTGACACCAGGGGAACCACGGTGAAGAACAGAGCCGGGGGCTGCCTGGTAAAGCCGAGCAGCAGAGCAGACCAAGACCGAATCTTCCATTACTCCAAGTCTGCATGAATTCATAACAGCCCCTGTGCCGCCCTTACCCTCTCACGTGTGTGGCCTTTCTCTCCAAAGGCCCATATGTTCCCAGAGAATAACAATGTCTGCCTTGTCTTTGAACCCCACGCTGCACCCAGCAGAGTGCCTGATACTCGGCAGCTGTCTGGTAAATGCTGGCTGAGGACTGTTGACTGAAGACATTTCTTGTCAGCTGAGGACCCTGGGGTCCCCAGTGTGTCTAACTTTTACCACTAGTCTGCAGTCTTCATCCTACAGAAGGCGTAAGAACATGAGTAAAATTTGCACCACCCCGATTATCCTTTGGAGGTTGCATTATTGTATTTTGAAAAGCAAATTCCTGACAGCTTGTTTTCTTATCACTTGGCTTTCACATTAGAACCTTTTTAAATGTATATGCATGCATGTATGTGAGTGTGTGTGTGTGTGTGTGAATTTTTGAGTGTGCAATGATTTGCGGGGAACTACATAACTACAGTTGAAGGTCATGTCACAGCCGCAGATGGATTCAGGGGACGGTTACCCTTGGATGAGGGGCATTTTGAACAGGCCCAGAAGGAAAGCCTCATGGCTAAGGGCTAGAGAGCAACACGGAGAGGTCATCAGGAATGGTACAACCCAGCTGAGCGCCCCTCACTTTCTCCAGCAGGTGTGACATTTCCAGTGTCCTGGTCCACCAACAGGCATCCACTCACCAGCCACCTGCAGAGACTTCATGGCTCTCAACCACCAAGCCAGAAGCAAGGGCAGGCTGTGAGTCGGGGGACAAGGTTGGTCGACTAGAGCTAAAAGCACAAGAGCTTTGGATGATCCAGATTCAGTTCTGGTGCTCGACTTTAAGGAGAAAAGCGGGAAGATAAATCATGGGCTCCTGGGTACAATCCAACCCCTACCCCAACATCACTTGGACCTGGGCGCTTGAGTGAAACAGGAAGTAGCAAAGGTGACATTCTATGATGTTCTGTCTCCCCGGCAGCCCCTTCTCTCTTGTATTCCTTACCCAGGAAGCACATTACTATTACCCCGGTGACGTGACCTAGAAACTCCAAATTCTCCTTCATCTTTTAACTCCACTTCCAGCCAGTTGCCAGTTTTGTCAATCTGTCTCTCGAATGTTCCCTGAACGTCTCTTGAGTCTGTCCCTCCCTTTCCAACCCCATCAGGTCAGGCCTTCATCATTTCTCCTTTGCAACAGCCTGTTACCTGAGACCACACCTCTGACCTCAGGAGACATGGCCACTCCATTGCCCAACTCCCAGGTGCCATTGACATCGATGGCAGTGAGAGTGGCGCCCCCTGAAGTTGTGCAATGTGGCGGCCTCATCAGGACACTATGTACTACAACAGGATGTAGTAGAAAGAGAACAGGCTTTGAAATAAGACGATCCTGGGTTCCAATCCCGATTTGGCCACAAACTGGTTGGGTGATCCTGGGCAGGTCAGTAACCTCTCTGAATATCAGCCTGCTCACCTGTAAAATGCAGGTAAGAACATCTGCCTTGCAGGGATAATCCATGGAAAGTGGCTGGCGCATCATGGGTGTTCAAGACATGTGAGTCCTGTTCTCCCCAAATGCAGGCCATCCTCCACGATGCCCCCTTCTCTCTCCTTTTCCTGGCTCCTATGCTAGGGCTGGATCCTGACAAGGAGAAATATTTGGCTTGGGGGCTTCTCCTGCCTTTCACTCTCTAAGAAGCTTTTCTTAGCTACTTGTCAAAGGAGAAAAGTTTTGCTAAACAAGTCACCATAAGGTGTCAGTTGCTTAGTGTGGCTATTTGTGTCAAGACAGAAGCCTTAAAGTTCCAGATCTTCCAACCATAAATAATTATAACAAAGCAATACTTAGAATACTAATAATTGCTACAATGCATTGACCACCAGCTGTGTGCCTGGCAAAGCTAAGCCCTTTCTGTGCAGGATTTCAATTCCTCCCAATAGCAGCCCTCTGACTGATGATAGTAGCTATGATTGCCATTGTGAGCCTGAAGGCACCAAGACCCAGAACAGTGAAGCGGCTCTCCCTAGGGCACACAGCTGTCAACAAAGGGGTCTGGACTCAAACCCAGGCCCAGCTGACGTCAAAGCTAGTGCTCCATGTTCTCATACCACCCACTCACCCCAGCGTGGCCTCGATGTGGGGAGCACCCAGGGCCAGCGGCCCTCTGGGTTCACCGTGAGATGCTGTAAAAACGGCTGGAAAATTGAGTTACAACTGATTTCAGAACGCACACCTCAACTTAAAGACCGACGAGAAGATTCGTGGCTACAAAATGAACACGGGTAGTCTGAGTAAAGGGATTACCAAACATCAACTAAATCTCCGCGTGAGAAGCATTTTAATTACAAAGGGGTCTGGGGCTTGGTGCAGGCCACAGACTGAGCAACTGAACAATGATCTTGAGAACATGGGAGAGCCGAGGTTTGCTCCACACCATTCAGCACAAAGAGCCCAGAGAAGGGATATGAGCAAACACCAGGGTGAAGCAGGTTGTGGGGGGGTGGTGTCTGGAAATAAAGGTGGTATAATTGAAGATGTGTGTGGCTAAGGTGCAGAGAGAAGGTGGTGATGCTGCTTCATGACCTTGGCCATCTTGTGTGAATTATTCAGGAGTCATAGTCATCCCTAAGATCCCTCTACGGTCACCATCATTTGGCCACAGATGCTTCCCCGCTGTCTCACTCATTGGGCTGTCTCGTTCATTGCTGTGTCCCTACTGCCTGGAAAAAGTCAGTGACACCAAAAGCTGGCTCACTGGTTTAATGAAATGATTAGGAGAATAACTGTTCTGGACAGAGCAGGTATCAATGTGGAGTTATAACACTTTAAGTCATATATTGTCTCTGGGTATTTAGTCCTAGACTTTCCTCACTATAACCCCATGTTCCAAAACCAGTCTTTGTTTTTACATTTTTTAATCTCTTTATTTTTATCTCTTTAATTAGACAAGTTTTCTCGGTACAAAGTGGGGGAAATAACACTTTGCGGTGTTGATGTGAGGCTTAAAAAAGATAATACACAGGAAAAGCCCTCTGTAGACTCAAAGGATGATATTAATTCATTGAGTTACTAGTATTAGTAGAAGCAACGATAAAAATCGCTCAAGGAATGCATCTTGCATGCACTTTGAGGCATCGTTAGTTAACAGGCAGGGAGGAGACGGCATTGGGGGGGGGAGGCCACCAGATGTGCCACAAAGGTGAGCCTCTCCAATCCTGCGTAAAGCCCTCAGCCCTCGGTGGCCCAAGAACCTAACAGCTCCCTTCTTGCCAGGCCCATGGGCAACCCCTCAGCAGTACCACCCTGATGCCTGACGACCTCTGAAATCTCCCCAGATTTGGCCACCTGGACCCAATCAGGTTGTGACTGTCTTTGCAGACCCTCCACTCCAGAACTGGTTTCTAGTCTTAACAGTGGTGTTTCAAACACACCCTTGCTTTTTTGTCTGCTTTCACCCAAGACCCTGCCCTTGATCCCTTCACCTCCGTGCCCCAGCCCTGGCTTCTCCCTGCCTGAAAGGGGAGGCCAGCAGCCTGCATCACCCAAATCACAAGCCATTTATTAAACATCAGTTTATTACGGAGTTAATAACATTAACTACTTCTGTTGACATGGTTCAGCATAGCTTACGAGACACTTCCAGATATCACTTCTGGTCTTTACAGGCACAGTCAGAGTGGACAGGACATTCATATTCCCATTTGGGGGAAGAAGAAACTAAGGTGACAAGGAGTTAAGTGTCTTGCCCGAAAGACAGGTGGGATTAAGACCTGGGTACTGGCTTATAAGATCAGCGCTGCTTATCCCATTTTTCCCAACTGTGTACTCAGAACTAGGTCACCAGGAGACACAGTACAAACTCAAATGCATGCGCCCTTCATTGAGGTTGTTAATGACTGACAACTTCTAATGTTCTCACTCCAGGAACTGGAACCAGAAGATTCCAATTTCTTAAGCCATTATTATGAAGCTGGATTGATGGAAGATATCCTTAAGACTGTATCACTCCCAAACTTGAACTCCTTATCTTTCACCCCAATCTGATCCCCTCCCTTGGTTGCTTATTTGTGAATGTGACCATTATCCACCCATCATTTGGTCCAGAATTTGTAACTCCTTCTCTGTTTCTTCCATTCTCTCATACTCCCCATCTCATTCATTCCTGGGAGGATGTATTCGTGGCTGCTGGAGAACATTTTACATCGTCAATGATCTCTTGAATCTTTCCCCTTTCCTCCATCCCCATCGCCTCTGCCTCAATTCAGATCTTCACCAGCTTGTTCTTGGGCTACCAACTAATTGGTTTCCCTTCCTCCAGTCCTGCATTTCTCCAAGCTCCTTCTTGGTGCTATTGTTGGAGGGATCGTTCTAACCCCTACATTTAATCATGAGTCCCTCTCCACCTCCCAATGCTCTTTACTGCGAACAGGACAAAAACTAACTCCTTAGTTTGACACACGTCTTTTCATGCTATGATTCCTGTCTACCCCTCTGCTCATTCTTCACCTTGACCTCTTCCATCACCCAAACCAGGCAGAACTGGCCATTGCCCCAACTGGGCCACCACTATACCTCACAGCTATACTTATCATCACTTAGAGCCTTTCATCACATGTGTTTGTTCAAAGCTACTTCCTGAGGACTGGGTGCTCTAGAGACAAATGCACTCACATTACCAGCAGCTACGCTGGTACACACCACAGAGAAAGAAGTCAACACTATTAGGATGCCTTTGTGGTTTAGTTGGATGAGCATCCAACTCTTGATTTCGGCTCAGGTCACGATCTCAGGGTTATGGGATTGAGTCCCGCAACAGGCTCCATGCTCAGTGGGGGGTCTGCTTGGGATTCTCTCTCTCTCTCTCTTCCTCTCTTCCCCACCCACCCCGACTTTCTCCCTCTAAAATAAATAAATAAAATCTTAAAAAAAAGTTAACACTATTAACTGAATAAATTTAAGCAGGGAGCACCTATCAGGCTGTCCCTCATTTTACTCCATTGACAGTCTGGACCTCTTTAGGGCTAGAGCCACTCATCTTTCCCGGGGACCCAAGGGACGGCAGAGGTCCGGCTCCAGACCCGTGTCTCACAAGTGCTCTCTCAGCCTTTCTCAGGAAAACCCTGGAGCCACCAGGAGTCCAGAGTCTGCTGGGTACCCTTTCACCTACCCCCCCGCCCCCACCCCCAGGTTCCTGTCTGTCTATTAATCTGCATCAAAGCCTCTGCTCTCTGCAGGCTGGGCAATTGCTTTTTGTGGAGTAGGTCTTTGAAGAAAGTAGCAGCTGGGAGGCTAATTCATACCCATTAGTGAATTCCATTTAATGGGAGATTTGGTCCTAAACCTCTCAGCCCCCAGATCTCCTGGATTCTTCTCCCTGCATGCTTCCTATTTATATATCCCCATGACCTAAACACGCATATCCATTCCTCCCAGGGACCCTGTCCCTCTTCTGCTTTTCTTTCCCAATGCGAATCCCCAAACGCAGACCATATCCTGTCTTGTTCATTGATGTGTTCCCTGTACCTTACCCCATGCCTGGGCTTAGCAAATGCCCACTACACATTCATTAAATGAATTAATGTTCACCTGTAAACACCCATCAGGGTGGGACCACCTTTCCAAAGCCTTCGGGCTTTGCTCCCAGGAAGAGGAAGGCAGAAGCCCGTGTGGGGGGGAAGAACCCTCCCACTTGCGCCTCAGGAGCTGAGACCATCTTCATTTTGTATGTCGAAGACTGTTCTGTGCCTCTGGGGCTCAATAAGTGGTTATTAACTGGGAAGCTGAAACCTCCACGGGTTGACCTGACATGAGAAATAGTGGACACGGTGCTCTCCCCTTCTCTGCAGGCCTGCTTCCTTCATCAGGTGTCGAGTCCTTACATCCGAGGTCCCCCGCACTCAGGATCCATTGATCAGGCCTCCTGGCTACATATCAGGTGCAAAACCTCTCTCCTCCCAGGTGCCAACTCATCAGCCTCAGGCATGTAGAGACTCCAGGCACCCCCATCCCCATCTTACCAGGGGTCTAAGGAGGTTTTGAGGAAGATGAGTGGTGCTCTCATCAGCAGCCCCGGCCTCCTACTGACTCTGCCAGTCCGCAGCTCTGCAGCAGGACCAAAGGATGGGCTCCCACGAGGGATGCTCAAGATCAGTCAGGACATATGTGACTCAGGCAGGACCAGGACTCAGGTCACTGGGCTCTCAGATATATCTTCCCACGGGTGAGGGCAATGGACCTAACGGGAGATTTTCAGACCTTGGCCCTTCTCACCTCATTCGCTCCACAAAAACGTGAGCACCACCTGCAGGATACATGTCTTTAGGCACGAGATATACAATAAGCCCCGTCCCTGTCTTCAGGCGCATACACTTAGCAGCAAGCGGAGGGCAAGTCCCAGATGGTGGGTCAGGGTGAGTGCTTGAGGTGCCGATAAAGGTGGTCCCTTTTATCAGAATTTCCGTTGATTCTCCTAAGCTGAGAGCTGGTTGCAAGACGAGGCCTGAAAGATGAGCAGGAGCCAGCCAGATGGAGAGGTGGGGGGAGGAGCTTCCCAGACAGAAATGACAGCCTGCACAGAACCCCAGGAGCGAGGGTGTGTGGTACATTCAAAGAACTGTCTCTGAACGCAGCCTGGCTGGAGTGAGCTGTGGGTGGTGGGGACTGGGGCAGGGTAAAGCCCAGAGGGAAATGCCTAAGAGGCTGCTCTGGACTTTATCTTGAGGGTCATGGGGAGGTATGGAAGGGTTCTAAGCATGAGAGAGAGAGCATCAGGCATGGTTTCAAGAGGATCTTAATGCTTGGGCAAGAGAAAAATTCTGCTTTGCAACTCACAGGAGAGGAGTCCACCATGTGGGTTATTGCTGGAGGCTTTGGCCAGATGGGCAGGTGTCCTGCTTACCGCTGGGGCTGTGAACGTGAAGTGTCAAAACCACAAAGACAGGGCTGGGGGAAGCCTCAGATGGTGATTAATTGAGCTGTTGATGCCTTTGACACTGAGTGGAGTCTGATGCTGGGGACAGAGAAGCTGGATTGCTTAGTAATAACAGCACTTGCGACTCCTAATGGCACTTGTTATGCAATAGCACTTATAATGTAATAATAATAATAATATGATTTGCCACAATGTCTTTTATTCTCAGACTCCCTATGCTTTCCAAACATTCATTACATTCCAAACACTCTTCTCAGCAGGGCCCAAATTCCTCAGCGCCAGGCGCCTCTGTGATAGCTACAACAGTGCCCAGTGGCCTCAGACTCCCCCCTGGACTCCAGCTCTCAGTCTTCTCTCAGGGGCCGGGGTGCTCCCTGCCCGGAGCCCTGCAGTGCGCCAGCAGAGAGAACCTGGCTGTATCACCTCCTAGGGGATGTGCCATTTCCTGCCCCAAGACCTCCAGTCTCTTCTTCCTGATTCCCTGGCTAGATGCCTCCTTGTCCACCCCTTCTGCAGATGATAGTGTGTGTGGGGGGGTGGATGGCAAAAGAAATAAATGGACTTACAAGGTTGGCACAAGGTAGGCAGGATTCTAAGGTGAGCCCCCCAAACTTGCCCCACCTCGCCACACACACACACACACACACACACACACACACTCTCTCTCTCTCTCTCTCTCTCTCTCTCTCTCTCGCCAGGACTGCGGCTATGGCCGGTTCTACTTCTATGATTAGGTTATAAGGTCCAGATTATCCAGGTGGCTCTGACCTAAGGACATGAGCTCTTTAAACACAGTTTTCTCTGGTCGGTTGCAGAAGAGGAAGTCACAGAGATTCAAAGTATGAGAAGGCCTGGCGCACAGGGAGGTTTCCTGTGGGTGAGATGAGCGGGGGATGTCATGGAGGTGGTCACAGGTGAGGACCAGAGAGTGGCCTCTGAATGGTGTGAGCGGTCCCCAGCCAAGAGCTGGGAAGAAAACAGAGATCTCAGTCCTATAACTGCAAGGAGTTGAATCCTGCCAACACAAAGGAGCCTGGGAGAAGCCCCTGAACTCTGGATGAGAAGAGAGCCGGCCGCCACCTCGATTTCAGCCTGAGCAGAGAGCCCAGCCAGACCATGCTGGACATCTGACCTACGGAACTGTGAGCTAATAACTGGCATTATTTTAAGCTGCTAACTCTGCGGTCATTTGTTGTAGAGCCACAGAAAATTAATGCAGCACAGGAAAAGCCATAAATATCAATTTGATAAGGACAAGGTGTGGCCTGGGAGGTCAAGGGCAAATTCTCAGCTCTACGAGCTCAGCACGTGTCAGCTGAATGACCTTAGCCAAGGCTCTCAAACTTCTCTGGGCCTCGCTTTCCTGCTCTGTGGGACCAGGCCACCTATCCGGGAGTGATGTTTCGAGGACTCGAGATCCTGAACGGAAGAGCTTGGAATGGCATCCGGCACATCAGTGCTTGCTCCAACTATCCCGGCTGTGGAAATGATTTCTATGATCAGACTCTTGACTGGAGGTGATGGGGGATTACTGGGTCACTGGACAGAAGGGGAGGTCAAGGCGTTTCTCACTGAATTAACGCAACTTCTGAATCTTTAACAAATTCGTGACCGGGGGCAAGGCAGGTTTTCCCTTCTCCCAGAGCTCTATCAGACATAAGGCTGGGCAGTCAGAGGGGGACGTTTCCATTATGTTTCCAGAGATACTGAACCAG
The DNA here is from genome assembly GCF_002201575.2 of Neomonachus schauinslandi. NCBI lineage: Eukaryota > Metazoa > Chordata > Mammalia > Carnivora > Phocidae > Neomonachus > Neomonachus schauinslandi. Next base: position 94,371,349 of record NC_058413.1, read on the forward strand.
AGTAGTCCCCAGAGCCTGGTCCTTATTTCAATTTGATTTATTTCATATACACAGTCTGGTGCACCCAGTCAGCGACACGCATGAGCATGGATGAGACAGTGTGTGTGCGTGTGTGGGTATGTGTGTTGGGGCAGATACAGGGAACAAGTAAGTTCGATTTCTATTAAATTGATGATACACAAATATCTCAATTTTAGTTCTGAGAGCCCCCTGGGACCCACGTTCACTGTCGTGCTGTTTGTCAAACATCAGCAAAGGGGTTGTCTGATAATTGCCTCCTTCGAGGTGAAGTGGTTTTTTTCACCTCTGTGAGGATCTCAAAACCCCCTATCGAATGCTTCTTCGGTTTCCACCAATTTTCCTGGCAATACCGATTCTGTTCTCACATCCCCTGCCCCGCGCGGTAAGGATACGAGCGTATTTGGAAGCTCCTGCCTCAGCTTTGGAAACCAGAGCCCGCAGCGAAGCCCAGGTGCCGGGCTCCTCCCCGCAACCCAAGTTCTGGGATTAAGGCCTAATTGGGTCATTTCCATTTTCAATGATCCTGCATCCCTACTGCTGGCGCCTTCTTCCAGGATAACTGATAACAATATCTCATTCTGCGCACCCCCCCCCCCACCCAGATCCACGGATTCATCAGCCCCAGCTGAGACCGACTCTTGCTTTGGGTAGACAGCAGATGAAGGAACACACATGGACTATCTCAAATAGGGTAGTTCTTGGAGAAGCCTCCCATGTCCCTTGGGAGGACTCTTGTGGTCACCTGGGCTTGCCAAGGGGAGGGGCCTTGCCCAGCCTGACTCAGTGAGTAGCCACGCATCCGCCAGCGCAGACAGACAGGGGCTTGATTCAAATGCCTCTTGTTCCACAGCCCTGCACCACGTACTATCCAGAGTACGGAGAGAGAATTTCCAGAAGCTCTGCGGAAGGAGTGGCCATGGGAAGCGTGGAGATAACACAGGTGGACCGAGGATGAGAAACGAGCCCTGCCAGTCCAGGGTTGCCTGGAGCCCCAGCTGAAGTTACACCACCTGGCATCTTGAGTTGGGTCTGGACCCGTGCCCACTGTCCTCCGCCCCCTGGACAGCTGCCACAGCTGCCAACAGCATTCCTTCTCCAGGAAGGAGTGGCTCCTTCCCGAGGGCTCAGGCTTGGAAGGCCCTACCAGTGGGGGAGTGCAGAGAAGGGGCCAGTCTGCCGGGCCAGGCCAAGCCTGCTTCACGATAAGGAATGTGGCAGACTCTGGATTGGCAGAAGAGTGTGCCCGTCAGATACTTACTAGCAGCTGCTTCCTGAGGACATCAGGGCCAACCCGCCTATAGGACTGGCCAAATCACCCCACTTTCTCCCCCAGGCAGCCCTGGCTTCAGTTCTTTCGGCTGGTGGTGCCCATCACCTTGCAGGGGGACAACTGTTCACAGCTGCCCAAGGGAGCCCAAAGTATCTCAGGCATTTGTGTCTCACGATGTTCGCTCAGGTCTACTTGGGACTCAACCCCCCCTCTTGCCCTGCCTTCCACGGGATAGTTGTAAATCAATGGCCTGCATGTGCATGAAGTCATGAAGGCTCTGAAAGGTTCTCCCCACCCCAAAATAACCTTCCTCACCACCTTCACAGTTTTCCATATTGCCCACTTTCTTGGTTAAGGCCTCGGTTAAAAAGCAAATGTTGTCTAAGATGTTAAACCGTGTGTATCCTTCATTTAGAATGTCTTGCCCATCCCCCATCTCCACCTGGCCGAGCCCCATAGATTCTTTAAGACCCTTTGGGGGTAGCCTTCCCCAGGAAGCTTTCTCTGAGCCTGTCAGGCTAGGCCAGGGGCCTCTTCTTTGAAGGCCCCATAATGCCCTATGAATATCCTCATCATCACTTTATTTCACCTGTTGATTTACAATAACTTACTTGGATTTATCTCCCCCTCTATTCTGACCTCCTCGAAGATGGGACTTTATTCATCGCTGCATCCCTGACACTGTGTGTGCTCAGTTAGTGCTGATCCAGTGAATGAGTGGGCCTGTGCACCAGGGGGCCGCCTCACTCCTGGCTCGCTCTGAGAGCTCAGGCAAGTCATGCACCCTCCTCAGTTATTCTCCACAACTGGAAAATGTTGAGATTGAGTTAGATGCTCTCAAAGGTCCCCCAATTCAATGCTATCATCATCCATTTTGAGATGGGGGAGGCCCATCACCCAGCAGGAGACTGGGCTGGGCGCGGGAGACAGGCCGGCTCCTGCTGGGCAAGGGAAAGCGAAAGACCCACCTGGCTCACAAGTCAGGGGTGCTGCCCCACTTCGGGGACCTGGACTGTGGGAGGCACTGGAGGACCCTGAAAAGCCACGTAGAGGAAAGTCACCTCCTTCACGTGGAAAACATGCTGGCCTGGAGAAGTCACTCAGCCATTCATCAATATTCGTTCAATCCATGGAGTCAACAGCACATCAGAGTTGAGAGGTCTTTGGAGACCAGGGGAGAAAGGACTTGTTCAAAGTTACATGCGCGGGCAGTTAGCGGGGCAGCCAAGACAAGACCCTGAGCCTGCCAATGCCAGCTCCGGGGCTAAGAAGTCCAGCAGCTCTGCAGGGCAGATGGGGCATCATCTGACCGGAACCTTGCTTTGCTGGCTCTGCCTCCCTCCCTCTGCGTCCCCCCACCCCCCTTCTCCAGCCCCAGTGCTCTACTGTGCTCTCTCTCAGACCCATCCCGTACCTCCGCCCCCGTGTCACTCCTCCATTCTCATCTCTAACCATCCCTCAATAAACGATTAAGGGAAACCATATCTGTAAAACTTCCTCATGCTCCCACAGAGGCCCTAAATGCTCCCCGCTCTGGCCTCCCACACCTCGCACTGACAGCTGGAGCCCTCCAAGCGCCCCCCCATGCTGCTGCTGGCATTCCCCCAGCACACAGTAGGCACTTCATAAATCTTCATGGCATACGTGTAGTTGATTGTAGCATTTTGCAAAGGTAAGTCACTAAATCACGGCTGCCTAAGCACTTTATAATCCTATAACTTGGGCCAAGTGGCTTCCAGCAGTCAGCTACAGTTTTCCCAAGTGCAAATGTAAAGAATAATTCTTTAGTCAATACCTCCTGAATCTCCTTCTAATTCTTTCTGCCATTTCTCCTTCTGAATACACCCCCTCCCTACCAATGACCTAGCTCAGAGAACAGACACAGGAGGGCTAGCAGCCAGAGAGCACAATTTTGGACTAAGAGTTTCTCCTTTAGATGCTGGTATACCTGTGTGGGTGACCCAGAGAGATTTGTTACTATCAGATCTGCTACCTCATAGGGTTTGCATTTGGGGGGGGGGTGCTTGAGACTCAGACAGACACATGTAGAGCTTTCACTCACTCCATTACTCTTCTCCTCCTTACACTAAAAACATATTTATTCACCAAAGTGTATGGTATTATGCAGAGTGGTTCTCCTAAAAGGCTTGATAAAGGTGAAATATATAGATAGACTTAATAATTTTTACAATGAACTATACTTTAGAATCAATTGCTCTGGCACCAGAAAGTTGTCTGACTGATGGACTGTAGCCGTGGGCGAGCTGTGTGTGTGTGTGTGTGTGTGTAGCAATGTGAGTATGTGTGTATGCATGTGTGTGGACATGGATGGTGTGTGCTTTCGGAAAGGACTGCAAGCTATGGAAGGGGCTCAAGCACCATGGGAACTGTGGTTCTGACTAGGTCAGAGGCCAATTTGGAAATGTTTCCGATTCTAGCTTCGGAGTTTTGGAAAACTAGAGGCAGGACATCGGGAAACTAAGGTCTAAGAATGGAAATCCCCAACAGGGGAGTGAGCAAGGAGAGAGGGAAGGGAATAAGCCCACTGAGGATGAGGAACTCTCCGTGTTCTTCACAACATGATGTTATAGGAATTGTTATTCCCATTTTCAAAAGGAAAGACTAAGATTCTAACCAGTGAAGTAACGTGCCCCATGTACATCTAATGCACGGCAGGGCCGGGCTTCAAACTCATGTCCTCTCTAATCTGAGGCCCTGGCTGCTTCCCTTAAACCACGCTTCCATCCTCTGTCCCTACCCAAGCTCATGTGCCAAACCGTGGGGACAGCAGACAGGACTAGATAATTTCATAATGACCTTGAAAACCTGAAGGAGACGTTTGGTCTCAAAGAGCATTGTGTTATGGCTCCATGAGGCAGGCACTGGCCTGAAGAGGCCACTTGAGTTTGCATTTGGGGGGGTTTGGTGCTTGGAGGTTGGTCTGGGCATGGTGTGGCCAGGAGAGAAAGCAGCCCCAGGTGACACAGTGCACTCAGCACAATCAGCTGGATATCTTTATACTCTTCAGCCTCTTCCGACTTCAATGATCATTCTTGGTGCCGACCTTTGGGCTCAGGTTTTGACACTGCCGCCACTCATGAGAACTCCCTGGAATCCTGTCTCTTGGATCTTGAACTAAAACACCCTTGAGAGTCCTACACATTCTTACTTTCAAGTCTGTGCAGCCCAGAATGGAGGGAGGGCATCATACGAGACTGAGTAGTTACCATACGGGCTAAGAAAGTGTGGAGGCATCTCAGCAAAGGGGACGCTGGGCCCAACTCCTCTTGGCTGAGCTGCAGACCTTTGTGCTCATGAGCTTCACGGGGATGTGCTGAATTCCCACTGGATGCAAGGAGATAAGCTATCTCACCTGGCCAACCCTCCTGGTCCAGGGAGGGTTGAACCCAGGGAGATTTGCAACCACTGCCTAATAGGAAAGATAAAATCTGCTCCATTCACTGACTCAGTAAGTATTTATTGAGCACCTACTATGTGCCAATAGGCACATAGATGGAAAGATAAAAACTGACAAATAGACAGAAAGATAAAAACTGCTCCATTCACTGACTCAGTAAGTATTTATTGAGCACCTACTATGTGCCAATAGGCACCTGGGGTACAGGGATAGACAACACAGACTTGGTCTCATCTTCATGAAGTTCAAAGTCTGGTGGAGGGGTCAGATACAGAAGAAAGAATTCGCACTTGAGAAGAATGCTACAAAATACAGAACACAGGGTGCCGGGAGAGTGTCACAGGGGACCCAACCTAGTGTGGTATCAGGGGAGACTCCTTAAGGAAGTGACATTTAAATAAGACCCAAAAGATGAGTAGGTCTTGTTCACCACAGCAAGGATCAGAAGGGACAGACGGTGAGCATGCTCCCCTCCTCTGGCATCAACGGTTTCTCTCTTCCCTGTCTGGCCCGACTCCCCTTCCTGTAATAATTTTAGCAATTTCAATTACTTATGGCTAATCTCTCTGATAGACCTCTAGAAAAATAAACATAGGCTTGGTCTGCTTGACAATAAAATGAACCCAGAGGAGAAAAATTGGCTGCATAGATTCATTCTGCCCAAACAAGACAGAGACAGGGGCAGAGAAGGGTTATATCCTGCAGGACTCACTGGGACCCGGCTACTCTTTGGGGATCGGAGGAGCTGTGAGCTGAACAGAAACTACGCCCATGGGCCACGTGGGCCCTCCAATTTCGAGGGTTGTCCCCCACCCCCATCTCCAGGAAACATCTCAGTCTGAGGGTGCGGGGAAGTGAAATGCCCCCAACGGGGTGTAGGGTAAAACCAGTCCAGGGCTGAAAAGACCCTGAGAGATCACCTAACACAACGCCGTCATTTTACAGATGATGGAGTGAAGCCCAGCGAGGGGCAATAGCTTGCCTAGACCAATGCGACAGAGTGAAGTGGTTAAGGGCTTCCTGCCTGGGCTCATGATCTGGCTCCACTACTTTTGAGCTTTATGAGCCTCAGCTTGCTCATCTCTAAAATGGGGATAAAACACTGTCTTCTGCTAGAAGGGTTTTGAGGTTTACGTGCGAAAATAACGGAGAAGCACCTATTACAGAGCCTTGAATGTAGAAGGTATTTGCGAAGTCAAGCATCACTGTTATCGGGTCACTCAGGTGGTTCACAGCAGGGCTGTAACTAGAAGCACAGCTGCTTCACTGCCTGTCCCCTAGAGGATGAGGCCTCCTGTTGCTGTACCCCTGCCCCATGCCTTCCAGCACGGCACGGCCGGCACCCGGGCCCTTCTCTCTAGATTCCCCAAGGGAAAAACCCTGCCGTGCCCGCTGCCTCTCTCTACACCCCACAGATGGCAGCCTGGCCTCTGGCACGGCGGTGCCCCCCGGAGCCCAGAGTCCTGGGCCCTGCCTGGGCCACGACAGTGAAGGGGTGAGCCCAGCACCCAGCTGCCAGCCCAGGTAGCACAGCCTCCTGCTTCCAGTGCCCAGTGACTTCCTGCCTTCCGCTAACATTTCACCACTTTTGACCCTTAACCTTACATCTCGACACCGCTCCCTGCCACAGCGGCAGCTCGTTCCTTTGGCCCAGGGCCCATCTGCACTCTCCAACAATAGATTCGGGTGATTTTATCTTTCCTATTAGGCAGTGGTTGCAAATCTCCCTGGGTTCATTAGTAGCTGGATAATCCCTCCAGATTTATTAGCTCCAAAGGTGCCTCCTCCTTTACCTCCTCTCTTTGGATGGCATCTCTGCTGTCCCAGCAGCCAACTGGGCTTTGCCCAAAGGCCCTTAATTCCTCGTGTCCTTTGTCCAAACTTCCATCAGTCTTGTAGAAGAGCAGTCCACCCCCGCCAAAGCCTGAGGCCGAGAGGAAGACAGAGATTCCTTCCACACTCAGGCATGGAACAAGCTCAGTGAATCTGTAATTGTCCTGGGCCTGCCCCACCTGGAGGCACAGACCCTTCCAGTTATGAGAGAGCTGATACCCTTGCATCTAGGTGCTAATCAGACTTCCACGGACAGGATCAGTTGCCCTCTAAACAGACTTGCCAGGGCTTAGCACGTTAATTGCTTTTTCCGGCACACATGAGAGAGATGTGTGACAATGATTAATAATTTAATAACATGGCGGTATTACTAACTGATCACCAAGCCCATTTCCTCCTCTGCCTGGGTACACAGTAGACTATATTTTCCAACCCCCCTTCCTGGTAGGTGCAGGCCTGTGACTGAGGGCTAGCCAGCGGAATTGTGAGGAGAAAGAAATACTATGCGCCGCTCCCAGGCCTGGGCCATAACATCCTCCGGTGTCTGATCTCCATGGTTGTCTCCCATTCATGGCCCCTAAGAGGACCTATTTATAAGCCAGAAGAAACCTAGGCCTCCACATGACATGATGGAAGGCTGCCCACTGATCAGGAACATCCTTTGGGGACGTGAGATGAATGAGAAATATACTTTCATTGTGTAAATCCAAGGGGTTTGGGGGTTTATCTGTTATAGCAGTTGGCATTATCTACCAGATCCAAAGTGCGATCAACAGCTCACTTTTAATTTTACCAAAAATTTTTGAGATGGATATTATTATTTCCATTTTACACATGAAGAAACTGAGGTCTCCAAGAGCTTCAGGGCTGCACAGCTAGGAAGCTCCTGACCTGGGGGTTTTCACCAGGTCTGACTGGGTTTTTATACACTGGCTACTTTCTTTCATTACAAAGCTTCTTCATCAGCTTGACTCTCAACTTCAGCCATGTACTCTTGCCTCTTTCGATTTGCAAACTCCAAACAGAAACGAGAAACACATCTGACCACATCACATCCATTAGGACGGCGATTATTAAAAAAATAAATAAAAACAAGTATTGGTAAGGATACGAAGGAACCGGAACCCTCATACATTGCTGGTGGGAACGCAAAATGGTGCAGCCGCTCTGGAAAACAGTGTGGCAGTTCTTCAAAAATTAAGCACAGAATTACCATATGATCTAGCATCTCCATTCCTAGGTATATGCCCCAAATGACTGAAAGCAGGGACTCAGGCAGGTATTTATATACTCACGTTCGTAGCAGGATTATCTACAATAGCCAAAAAGGTAAAGGAACCCAAGTATCTCCTGATGAATGAATGGATAAACAGAATGTGGTCTATACATACAGCGGAATGTTATTCAGTCTTCAAAAGGAAGGAAATGCTGACACATGAATGAACCTTGAAGACTTTATGCCAAGTGAAATAAGCTATACACAAAAGGACAAATTTTGTATTTCTGAGAGGTATTTGTATTCTGAGAGGTACTCAGAATAGGCACACTCATAGCGACAGATGATTGCCAGTGGTCGGGAAGAAGAAGGGATGGGGAGTTATTGTAATGGGTGTGAAGTTTTAGTTCAGGAAACTGAAAAGAGTTCTGGAGATGGATGGTGGTGATGGCTGCAAAACTTATTCCTTATTACTACTAACTGGTATGCTTAAAAATGGTTAAAATTGTCAGTTTTATGTTACGTATATTTGACCACATTATAAAGAAAAAAAGAATAAAGTTCTGCTGCATGCTATCACATGGATGAACCTAGAAAACAGGATGCTAAGTGAAATAAGACAGATACAAAAGGACATATATTGTCTGATTCCACTTCTATGAAATATCTAAGGAGAGGCAAACGCGTAGAGACAGAAAGGCGATAGGAGGTTACCAGGGGCTGGGAGGAGGGGGATGGGAGGTCACCGTTCCGCAGATAGAGTTTCTGTTTAGGGTGATGAAAGTTTTAGAAATAGTGATGATGGTCGGATAACACTGTGAATGCAATTAATGCCACTGAATTGTAAACTTAAAATGGCAAATCTCATGTTACATATGCTTCCCCACACTAAAAACTTTCAGAAAAAAAAAAAAAAAGGAAGAAAGAAAGAAAGAAAGAAATCTGGATAAAGGCAGGAACCAGTGCTCAAATTGCTTATGCTTATGCATCTGTGTCTTTGGAGATTCTAAAGAGTCATTTTCTTCGTTGCCTTGCTTTGCCCCCTATTTGGGCCTGGACTCTGAACCGTCACCTTGGTCTACCTGCCAAGACTTGCTTCCTTCTGGTTCCTCTCCTGATCTCTGACCAAATGCACATCATGGCTCTTAGCTTACCATTAAAGTTATCAATAAGTTTACTAATCCTCTGCCCTGGCCTCCCCCCTTACCCAGGTACCTTCAGAGGCCCATTCCCACCTGTTGATCAGAGATTCGCTCTGCTGGGACTGAGTCCTGACCCATCACAACCAGAAGCAGGGCAAGAAGCTGTTTTGCCAACTGAACCTCTGAAACCAGTACAAACTACCCCAAATCGCATTTCAAAATAGATGTAGAAATAAAAGCGCTGGACACCTGTTCTCTCAGCTAGCTTTGGCTCACTTCCTCTCCCGTGTCAGTTTTCCCTGGCCCCCAAAGCTCAGGGCTGGCACACTCACTCTCCTGCTGGCCACACCCTGACAGAGAGAAAAATCTGCACGTCTATAGCGTCAACTGCATTGAAGGTTTAGAAGTTTGACTCATGGTGGAGATTCTTCTCCCAACTCTTATGTTGGGTAATTAACTAATCAAATCTAGAGCAGTCAATTGGATTTATTTATTACAGAAGCCCTAACTCAACCAGCCTTCGTTTTCAAATGAAAAAAAAATTTTTTTTCATTTTCATGGAAATGTAATTGACATATAAAATTACATTAGTTTCAGATGTATGGCATAGTGATTTGACAATAATATATATTACGAAACGCTCACCATGGCAAAGTGTAGTCACCATCTGTCACCATATAAAGTTATTATAATATTATTGACTATATTTTCTATGCTGTACTTTTCATCCCTTTATTTTTTTCATAACTGGAAGTTTGTAACATCTTAATCCCCTTCACACATTTCACCCATCCCCCAGTGGCCTCCCCTCTGGTGACCACCAATTTCTTCTCTATGTTTGAGTCTCTATTTTTGTTGTTGTTGTTGTTGTTGTTCACTTGTTTTGTTTTTTAGGTTCCATATGCAAATAGAATCATATAGTATTTGTTTCTGTCTGACTTATTTTACTTAGCATAATACCCTCTAAGTCCATCCATGTTATCACAAATAGCAAGATCTCATTCTTTTTTTTTTTTAAAGATTTTACCCATCCATTTGACAGAGAGCGAGAGTGTGTGCACAAGCAGGGGGAGTGGCAGGCAGAGGGGGGAGAAGGAGAAGCGAGCTCCCCACCGAGCAAGGAGCCCGACGCGGGGCTCGATCCCAGGACCCCGGGACCACGACCCAAGCCGAAGGCAGACGCCTAACCGACTGAGCCACCCAGGCGCCCCAAGATCTCATTCTTTTTTATGCTGAGTAATATGCCATTACACACTCACACCACATCTTCTTTATCCATTCATCTATCGATGCACGCTTAGGTTGCTTCCATATCTTGGCTATTGTAAGTAACACTGCTATAAACATAGAGGGTGTGTATATCTTTTTGAATCAGTGTTTTCATTTTCTTTGGATAAACAGACCCAGAAGTTGTATTACTGGATCTAACGGTACTTAGATGGCCAACAGATACATGATCAGATGTTCAACATCACTGATCATCAGGGCAATGCAAATCAAAACCACAATGAGATATCACTTTACACCCGTCAGAATGGCTAATATCAAAAAGACAAGAAATAACAAGTGTTGGTGAGGACATGGAGAAATCTGAACCCTCATGCACTGCTGGTGGGAACATAATTGGTGTAGCCCCTCTGGAAAACAGTATGGCAGCTCCTCAAAAAACTAAAAATAGAGGTATCAATCAGCCTTCTTAATGCCTGGATGGGAATGAAGAATGAGAACGGACACACACAAACCCTACTCTGGTCAGTTCAGTCACGTATAATACCTAAACTACCAAGTTCGATTCATTCTCTGCAAACAAATCAGATGGCATTATAAGAGTCACTTTTACTGGCCATTAGAGGCTGGGCAGAAAAAATAGTATCTCTTGTTCTTTTCAGCACATGAGAAGCATAAACAGGACTTCATAAAATAATACCTCCTCTTTACTAAACTTGTATTATGAGCCAGTTGCTATGTGGATACCATCTCCTGAGGCACATATTAATAGTGTCCACTTACAGACGAGGTCTCTGAGGCTCAGAGAGGTTAAGTTACTCGCACAGGATCACACAGCCGGTAGCTAGTCAAACCAGAGTTCTAAATCACGTCTACCTAATGCCAAGGCCCATGCCTTTCCAGCTCATGCACTAACTTTCAAAAAGCTAATCTGACCACCTGCTGTATCACCGTGGCAGAGATCAGAGCTGGGCCATGATGGATATCCCTGAGGAATTCAGAATAGAAATAAAGAAGTATGAAAGGCTGGGTGGCATCTGCATGGGGGTCGGGGGGGGGGGAAGGATGGGAGAAGCACGGAGGGTGACTCATTCCCTCTGTACAGAGCCCCTTTCCCTCTGTTCCGAGACTCCAAGGGCAATTGGGCAGGAAGAATGGACTTAAAAGGTAGTTTCTTTCCTCTTAATAGGGGCCTGTCCTTTCCAGAAAGTCAAAGCACTCACAAGAGGCCTCCAGAATATCCTCCCACTGACTGATTTTTACAGTGGCCCTGCTTCTATTTTCCTGAATATTACTCAGCCATCATCATTCATACAGTTACTGTTTTGATTTCCCCCTGCAAACTTGCAAACTGTGTGAGTCCTGTTAATTCTACGTTCAAAGAACTCTCTGACTGAGGCAGGTTCCCAGAGCTCAGCTTGTTCAGTTCCATGCCCCCAGAAAAGGAGAAAGCTCTTTGAAACCTGAAAGTATCACAGAGTTATAAAAAAAATACGATGCCTTAGAAACCCGTAGTACTTTTCAATTTATAATGCATTTTTACCTATCCTTGTAAGGTTTTAGTATCCCTGTTTTACAAATGACAAAACAGGCTTAGAGAGTCAGTGAGACTCCCCCAAAGCGTATAAGGCAAAGTGGGGTGTTGACCTGAGTCTCTTGACTTCATAAGCCTGTGATTTTTCTCACTAGATAAATCATCACCCTCATTATTATCAGTCCTGAGAAGAGGTAGTGGGGGATGCTTTCTTCACAATCTCCAAGCCAAGCAACTCCACCTTATTCTAGGGACTGTCCTCCTTCCTCCTTCCGTCTGCTAACTCACCACCGTGCTTCCTTGTTGCTCAGCTCTGTCTTCCTCTGCTGATGTGGCTGCCTAATGTGAGGGGTGCCCCCGGCCTGCCTCTTCCCTCTGCTTCCCAGCCTCCCCAGATGGAGTCCAGTTGTACTTTAATCTCCCTTTATTGCTCCGCCAACTTGCCCAGGCTCCCCCAGACGTCTCCTTACTTTAAGCAAATGCTCCTGCATTGCTCTGGGACTAGTCTAATCCTCTTCTCCCTTTTTACATGTTAATGTTCTAATTTACAGCAGCAGTAGAAAAAAATAGATAAATAAGCAAACAAAGAAATTCCTTCTGCTTTCCATTTTGCGGGGTAGCGCCAGGGAGGGGGCGGGAGGGGGGCTTCTAGGGTACTGGTTGGGTTCTATTTTTGGGTCTGGGAGCTGCTTACACAGGTGTGCTCACTTGGAAAATGTCCCCTAGGCTGTGCACATATGATCTGTGTGGTCTTCTATATGCATGCTAGAATTCAAATACAAATTCCAGCAATGGAGCGGGTAGTTTTGTGTGGTGGTGGCAGCGAATGAGGGAATGCTGAATGGCTCTCTGTTATGGTGGGAGATCCTATACCAGAAAAGAAGCTACACTCAATTCCTCTAAGATGTCTCTACTCTGAGAGCAAAGGCCTCAGGATGCTTCAGGGTTAACAATTCCACAGCGGCCCCAAGAAAAGGCTGTTCATAAAAACCTATGGCTGGAAATGAAGAAGGATTATAGGGTCCGAGGCTGTCTCTTTGGACAGGCATCTTCTCGACCTCGCAGGCCATTTCAGGAGATCTGGTCCCTCAATCCAGGGAGGGACACCGCACCATCTCCTAGGTCACCCTATCACACATGCCGACCAAGAAAGTCATAACTGCTCGGGAACCTTTCTCATTTTAAGATTTAAGAGTCAAATCTGTAGAGGTTGTATTCTGCTTCCTAACTTAGCAAGGATCTTAAAATTAATGGACATCTGCCTTACATCCTCTAAATAGGTGACTTTCAAGGATGGATGTAAATAGATAAGTGAATAGTCATTAACTGGCACGCCCATCCCCAGAGCAGTCCATAAGTCCGAAATGACTCACTGTTTCCTGGACAGGCCAAATCTCAAATCTCCAAGTATGTGGATATGCTGTCCCTTAACCCAGAATGCTCTTCTTTTCTTTATCTAGAAAAAAACCCTACCCCCCTATTAGGGCACAGCCTAAAGGCCCCTTCTTTGGTGAAGCCTCTCCTGCCTGCTCCAGGATCTAGAGCATTTTATACACACATCTAATAGAATTTACCACTTTGCACTACAATAAGTACTTTGAGTTTTTCAAAGGCAGCCTTTGTTTCTTATTCCTATGTTAATCCCTAATGCCTGGTCCAGTCCCCGCTACATAAGAGGTGCTCAAAAGCACGTCGACATGGACGGGCCACTGAGTTAAGTGCTCTTGACATCTCATGCATTTATAAAATAAAATAAACCCCTTCTCTGAATGATTGTTTCTAACAGCTCTATTTGTAACAGCCAAACACAGGAAGGAACCAAAATGTCTCTCAGTACGTGGATGGTTCAGCCGACGGTGGTACATCTATACCGAGAAATACGACTCAGCCATAAAAAGGAGCAAACTATTGATTCAGGCAACAATTCGGATGGTCTCAAGGGCATTACACTGAGTGAGAAAGGTCAGATACTGCATGATTCCATTTATATAACATCCTTAAAATTATAAAAGTGTCGAAATGGAGAATGGATTAGTGGTTGCTACGGGTTACGGGCGGTGGGAAGGCGGGCCATGGGTGAGACCATAAAATGGCGGCATGAGGGAGATCTTTGTGGTGGTGGGATGGTGTTGTCCTGGTTCCAGTGGGCTTGACGCACATCTGCATAGGATGGACAGATTGGATGTTCTGATATTCCGGTTTTGATATCGTATGACCATTATGTAAGATGTAACTACTGGAGGAAATGCGGTTAAAGTTAAATGGTACCACTCTGTACTATCTTTGCAACTCCTGTGAATCTATAATCATTTCAAGTAAAAAGTCATAACATTTTTTTTTTAAAAAAAACCAGTTCTCCGAGGTTCTTCCTATTCTCTGAGTGTGTATCCTTCACAATGACCATTCCCATTTCTTAATATGATACAGCTTCAAAATGCTTCCATGGAGATTAAACTACGCCATTTCAAAATGACTGCAACTCTACAACATATGTGCTCTTATCCCCATTTTACAGATAAGGAAACTGAGGTTCAGGGCTCGTTAAAGGGTGCACAGTTGGTGTGTGGCAAAGCTGGTGCTCCAACCTGACTCAATACAATTTCTATAAACCTGTTTTCTCATCTGCAAAATGAGGGGATGCAGCCATAACAGCCCCTGTAGGTGCATCCAGTTCTAACACTGTATGACATGTGTACTTTTTTTTTTTAAAGATTTTATTTATTTATTTGAGAGAGAGAGAGAGAGAGAGAGCACATGAGAGGGGGGAGGGTCAGAGGGGGAAGCAGACTCCCCGCCGAGCAGGGAGCCCGATGCGGGACTCGATCCCGGGACTCCAGGATCATGACCTGAGCTGAAGGCAGTTGCTTAACCGACTGAGCCACCCAGGCGCCCCTGACATGTGTACTTTTGTGCCCTAGCTGTCCTACTTCTGACTTAGCATAAGGGTCTGGCAACGTGGCGACTGGACGGCAGGCCAGTAACTGGACCTACAGAGGAGACACACCCATCAGAGGACTCAGTGCTAGGTAGCCGGTGGCATTTGGATGGAGGCATTAGACTCCCCAAATTCCCATCCTCCCATGGCCAGTAACGTTTCTACAATGCCTTGCCTCTCTGGTTAACTTCTGTTCCTCTCCTTTGATTTCCCCCACTCCCCATCTCCCAAGCTTCATTCCATCACACCCCACTGACCCTAGTTATTCATACTCTATGCCAAGGAGGTGAGCTGTGAAAATGTCTTACCAGATTAGTGAAGATGTATGTATAATAGGCCGACACCATCCCTAGTTCAGCTGCCTGCAAAGGGAAGAGAGGGAGATTAGACAGAAAACAAAAACTCACTGGAAGTGAATGAGCACTGAGGGTTCCAAGCGTCCGTCATTTGTCTGACCCACTACCCTTCAGTTCTTACGCTGCCCTTGACTTGGGAGGATGGAGAACAGAAACATTGGCCTCTAGAGTAGGGTGTCTCCACTGCCACCCTGCTCTCTACCCTTGCAGTGACATTCGTAGAAGCTGACGTTCTCACGCACAACACATTCCCATGGACATAACCAGATATTACGGGAAACCAAAATGACTTTCAAGGAAATGAAGCAAATAATAAAACATGAAAATCATTATCTCCCGAACTATTAGCAATCACAGTGGCTACCATGTACCCACTATTTAGCATGGGCCAGGTACTAGAAAGCATTTCACTTGGGCTAAGTCGATGCGGTAGGGTTATCATTCCTCCTCTATCCACCCCCATCTGACAGCTGAAGACTCTTGAAACACCAAAAGGCCTTGTAACTTGCACAAGATCACATGTCTCCTAAGTGGAAAAGATGAAATTAAAGCCAGGCAGCCTAATTTCAATCCTTTTAACCTAACTGTCCTCTCCCCAGAGGACCGTGCTGTTGATGGAAGTCCTGACAGCTCTCTTTGGGGCCGAGGCAGAGACAGGAGAGTCTGCGGGTTACGGGTGATTCTCAAATTAATGCAGCCCCTGCCAAAGGTGAGCGAGCGAGACTCATCAGAGTCTTTGAATCTGCAGTAATGTAGGAAACAAGTGAATCATTTGCAAACTTTGGTCCTTTATTAGTAGTACGGAACAAGTTGCCAGTGACATGCCTCACCCTTGATCACAGCACACCCCCGTGCCATCATCCCAGGGTTGGGAGGCTGCAACATCAGAACAGCCTCCCTCTGGTCTGATCTTTGTAGCCATCACAGACGCCCCTCACCACCCTCCCCTGTCGGTGTGCCCAACTTTGAGCGTGACAGGTGCTACAGACACCGACAAGTAGATCAGGTAAATAATGAGCCGGCTCTCCCCAGGGCCCTCATGCCTTCTGACAGGCAGATATTCATCATGCATCCTGCAGCCCCAGGGCCCCCAGGAAACCGCTTTTGTCCTGCCTGTTGAGGTGCATGAGGGGAAAACAAGGCCAAGGGTCACTACATTTTCCTCCTACAAAGTGTTTACCTCTCAAGGAGCTCCAATAATTTTGTGAGCATTCTTACAGGAACCCTCACAGGCTCCTTGAAGGGCAGTCTGGGGTCCTTCTACTGTCACCATTGCGATGCAAACTGAAGTACAGAAGGGCTCTAGGCCCGGGGCAAGAGGATACGGGGGTCACAGGGGGCTCAAGGCCTCCCTTCTTCCTCCAAACAAAACTACGTTTCCTCCTCCACTTCCAAGAGGCTGGTACGGCCTGCTGCCCAGCCCCTCCCTTCCCCGCACGCTCAGCACCATCCACAGAAAAGTCCCAGTGCCTGTCACCACTGCCTAGACAGGTGGGAGCCCTGGTTAGCCTGGACACAGGGATGGGCTGGGGCCAGGGGGTGGGGAGAGGGCACCGTCAGATGGTTAAAACCCATTTGCGAAATCTGCTGCCCAGAGATAAAAGACAAGAGATCCTTGGTTTTTAAGACCTGAATTCTGGGTAAACATGAAGTTTGTTGCTGGAACAGCTGCTCAATAAAGTAGGGGATTACTCCGTAAATCCTCCTGACATAGAGAGACAGCACAGCGCTGCCAAGCTCCGGGGCCAGGCTCACATGGGCACGGTGAGTCTCCCGGAAGCTCCGTGTGCTCTCTGCTCACACTGCTTCCCACACTGAGTCCATCCTCCCTGGGGCGCTCCCAAGGCTGTGCTGTTAACCCTGGCAAGGACGAGCCTGCAGCCCGAGTCCAGGGCCCGATGCAGGGCCTGCATGCTGGGGGCACTAGGAAGTCAAATGGGAACAAAGAGAGCCGGTTTCCAAAGCCTCGCTGGTCAGTGATGGGCTTGGTGCCGAGGTCACAGGGGCTGGGGCAAATAGGTGGTCTCAGGAAACCCTGCTACTGTCCACCCAGCAGAAACACTTGCTAATAATCATCATTACAGGGAGAATTTTCTTCAAAAGCACAGCCATTAAAAACAACAACAAAGTGTTGTTAATGAAAATATCCAGTATTGGCAAGGGTCCTGTAAGACACCTATTCGCTGCTGGTGGGAGTATAAATTGTTATGGCCTTTTTATTTTATTTTATTTTTTTTAAGATTTTATTTATTTATTCATGAGGGACAGAGAGGTAGAGGGAGAAGCAGGCTCCCCGCTGAGCAGGGAGCCTGATGCAGGACTCGATCCCAGGACCTGGGATCATGACCTGAGCCGAAAGCAGATGCTTAACCATCTGAGCCACTCAGGTGCCCTGTTATGGCCTTTTTAAAAGGCAATCTGGCAAATCATATCAAAATCCTTAAAAGCATACATATCTTTAACTGAGTAATTTCACTTCTGGAAATGTATGCTAAGAAAATATTTATGAATGTGCATAAAGATTTATGTACAAAGATGTGCATCCTGCATTGTTGATTATAGCAAAAGATTGAAAACAACCTGTATCTCCAACAATAAAGGGATGGTTAAATAAATTATGGCATATCCATATGATAAGAAATGATGTAGCCATTAAAGTATTTGTAGATAAATATGAATTGACATAAGCAAAATGCGGGACATATAATTAAGTGGGAAAAAAAAGCAGGTTACAGAAGAGTATGTGCAGGGTGATAATAATTTTGAAAAGAAACAAATGTGTCTGTAAAGGCAAAAAGGATAGACATCAAAATTTCACAGTGGCTGTCTCCAGGTGATAGAACGTCTTTCTTTTCCATGTGTATCTGTAAGATTTTTCTATCATATCCCCAAGTTAAGGCTTATAAGAAAGAAAGAAGAAGCTATAATGATTTTTATTTTCTTCTTTGTACTTTTCTGTACTTTCCAAAATTTCAAAAATAGACGTATGATTTTTTCAAAAAGAGCCCAACCACATATGCTAGGAGCCATGAAATATTCCTGAGGTTATTACATTATTATTATAAGGGCTGCTCCCAAAAGGCTTCCACCTGGGGGCTGTTCAGGCAAGCCCCGGCTACCAGGGGGCACCGTGCATTCTGTCTGCCCTCTGCAAGGGGCGTTGGGGGGGACCATTATCTCCCTCCCCGTCCCTCATCTTCCCCGGGGACTCCTCAGCCTTTCTCTCTGAGGCCCTGAAACTTAGAGGATCTCTTCCATCCTTGATGACTTCATTGATCATAGGCCCAGACACAAGACAAGCGAAAAAGAGAAAATTTCCATTTGAGTGTGTGTGTGAGTGGAGTATATGCGCCCAGACAGACGTGGGTTTGGAGCTGTGGAGAATTACTATGGCAACGGGCTGGAGGGACAGCCCTCGGTACTCAGAGAATTCATTCAAATCTCTTCTTAACTCCGAGACAAAAACTAGCTGGGGAGGGGTGGTGTGGGGAGGGGGAGGGAGAGACGATCATCTGAGTGTCTGCCCCGCTCCTCACAGCTTGGCAGAGGTTAACAAGGAGCCTCGCTCCACATTTAAACGCAACCTGGAAGATGGCAGGTTGCGTTTAAATGTGCAATTGGAACGGCATTACAAGAGGCCAGTGTGCCTGGAGGGGCTGGGGGTACTGCTGGGGGCCACAGAGGAGCGTGCAAGCGGGGTCCATCTATCTGGAATTGCAGGCCTAGCTCAGCCACCAGGCCAGGAGCTAGTGCCAACATGACTCCAAGCCTGCCCAGATGTCTCCTACTGTTTCTCCAGCGTGGAGCCCTCCTACCCCCTGCCCAGCCACACCTGACTTCCTGACCCCTGTATTCTGGGGGTAGAAGGAGCTGCTGATTGGCTATCGGAGACAATAGGTCCCCGTTCAGCTCTGCTCCTCACCAGCGGGGCCTTGGACAAAGCCATTCATCTCGCGGAGTCTCAGTTTCTTCACCTGTCCAGGGCAGACAGGGTACCTGCCCCATTTCGTCATTGAGAGGATCAGGCTGGGGAGTCACATGGCAGAGCTTTGTAAACTAGTACACCGTACGGGGATGACACAGAGGGCTGATGCTCAGCTGTACACACCGACGAGACTGCCCTGGTTGTCCAAACATAGAAATACTTCTATACCCCTCGGCACAGAGCCTCGGCCTCAAGCCCACCAAGTGCCCTGTGGGAACCCACAGACCCTGGTGGGGAGGGTTTTGGCTTGGGGCTGTCCGGCTGCACCCAGAGTTAATACTTCTACCACATCACCCTCATCTTGCCTTTCCTTTCTGGTGACACCCAAGGCAAGGAGGGAGCGGCATACCAGCTCAGGGGGAGGGAGGAGGGAGAAGGATGCTCTGAGCCCACCGCACACCGCCCCCCCCCCCCGGGTCCCACCTTCAGGAGGATGGTGTGGGACATGGAGGCGTTGGCATGGATGATGATGGTGGCGGTCTTGTCGTCCCGGATCTCCTTGAGGAGTGGGGTGGGGTCCCGGGTGTCATCCAGCATCCGGACCGAGAGGGTGTCCTTGGAGATAAGGAATTGCCGGAGCAGCTTCTCCAGGTTTAAAAGGCCTGGAGGAGAGAGAGGATGAAGCCCCTGAGGGTCCACAGTGCTTCCTTGGGAGGCATGGGCGCACAGGCCGGATGAGCGCAGCCCTAGGCCAGAGGCAGGGCCATGGGCCTGACCCCGCTGCTGGTGCTGGGCAACAGCACCTTGACCTGAGCAAGTTTCTCAACCTCTATGGGCTTCTGTATTCCCATCTTCAATCTTTTTTTAAAAAAAGACTTTATTTATTTGAGAGAGAATGAGAGAGCACGAGAGGGGGGAGGGTCAGAGGGAGAAGCTGACTCCTCGCTGAGCAGGGAGCCCACCTCTGGGTTCTAAACCAGGACGTCAGATCATGACCTGAGCCGAAGGCAGACACTTAACTGACTGAGCCACCCAGGCACCCCTAAAGATCTTTTTTTTTTTTTAAGATTTTATTTATTTATTTGAGAGAGAGAATGAGAGAGAGAGAGAGAGCTTGAGAGGGGGAGGGTCAGAGGGAGAAGCAGACTCCCCGCCGAGCAGGAAGCCCAATGTGGGACTCGATCCCAGGACTCCAGGATCATGACCTGAGCCGAAGGCAGTCGCTTAACCAACTGAGCCACCCAGATGCCCTGTATTCCCATCTTCAGTAAAAAGAATGTTCCTCTATTTTTAACTTTTTGAGGAACCTCCACATTGTTTTCCAAAGTGGCTGCACCAGCTTGCATTCCCACCAACAGTGTAAGAGGGTTCCCCTTTCTCCACCTCCTCGCCAACATCTGTTGTTTCCTGTCTTGTCAATTTTTGCCATTCTAACTGGTGTAAGGTGGTATCTCAATGTGGGTTAAAAATAGAGCTACCCAATGACCCAGCAATTGCACTACTGGGTATTTACCCCAAAGATACAGACGAAGTGAAAAGAAGGGCCACATGAACCCCAATGTTCATAGCAGCAGTGTCCATAATAGCCAAACTGTGGAAGGAGCCGAGATGCCCTTCAACAGATGAACGGATAAAGAAGATGAGGTACATATACACAATGAAATATTACTCAGCCATCAGGAAGGATGAATACCCAACTTTTACATCAACATGGATGGAACTGGAGGGTTTATGCTAAGTGAAATAAGTCAAGCAGAGAAAGTCAATTATCATATGGTTTCACTCACATGTGGAATATAAGAAACAGCACAGAGGATCATAGGGGAAGGGAGGGAAAAATGAAGGGGGGGAATCGGAGGGGGAGACGAACCATGAGAGACTATGGGCTCTGAGAAACAAACTGACGGTTTTAGAGGGGTTGGGGGGTGGGGGTATGGGTGAGCCCTGTGATGGGTATTAAGGAGGGCATGTATTGCTTGGAGCACTGGGTTTTATACGCAAACAATGAATCATGGAACACTACATCAAAAACTAATGATGTAGTGTATGGTGACTAACATAACATTAAAAAAAAAAAGAATGTTCCTAAGCCCCCGCGGCCTCCCCCAACTCCCTCAGGAATGCTCTTTTAAAGAGAGATTGAAGTCCCTTGAGTGGGATGAGAGGATCCCCACTCCTGCCCACAGCACCGCCCAGTGGCCAAGACCTGGGTTCAGAGGTGAGCAGGCCCGTTTTCTCCCCCCTCTAACGTGGCCACTTACGCACCAAGTGACCTTTTCACATGGCTGGGGCTCTTGGCCTCAGTTCCCTAATCTGAGAACCAAGAATAACCGCAGCCAGCTCCCAGGACCATGTTGATGATTAAATGAAGTAATACATGAAGTGCTTAGGCTGGTGCCTCGCCCATCACAAATGCCCACAAATGTTACATCTAGCTCTACGAGAGCCAGGCCTTTGTTTTCCTCGAAGATGGTGGACAGCAGTTCCCTCAAGATCACAAGGCCCAGGAAACAGTTCTCACAAAAACCCTTTGAACTCCTCAGAGCATGGTGGCTGCATTAAGACAAGGTATTATTATGATTATAAGAGGACAGGCTTTGAACTGCACTCCCACAGGCAACAATGCAGGCCCCGAACAAAACGAAAATATGGGATTGTGAGCGAAGGCCTCTCCCCTGCTCCCCCCAGCTAGCTGCTGTCTAGGAGCAGGGGTGGGAGGAGGTTTTCCAGAATGATGCCACTGAGACACAAGGGTCTTAATCCAGCTTTGCCTCTGACAAGGCAGGTGAGGAAGAGGGTGGGGGTGGTGGGTGAGGGGTGGGGTCTCCTGGGAAGAGGCGGTCTCCACTCCAGTGGAAAGAAAAGTACAGGCATTTGCTCCCAAAAGCAACGACAAGAGTTACGTTTATTGATTCCTTATTGTGTTCCAGATAATGAGCTAAATATTCCACATGGCTTGTCTAAGTCCTCACAACAATCCTACAACGCATTTTAATCTCACACACAGAGGGGAACATGCGACAGGGAGATGAGCAGCTCCCTGACATGGTTCTGCACATGGAAGGCAAGGGAACGGATGGCTTTCTAACCCAAGACCCCCGTGCTCCAGTTCCTGCCCCAGCTACAGGATAGTCACTGCAGGGATGTCTTCAAAGTGACCCCAGACACCTCCCCGCACAGGTTCCTCACCCTCCTGAACTTTGAGTGATGTGGGAAACAAAGGCAGAAGAGAAATTATTAAATTTACTTACTACCTAGAGCCCACTGCCAAGTCCTTGAAACAGGCAGAGTGACCTTCCTCTAGGGACTCAACTACCTTGATGTTGACACTTTGCTAAGGGCAAAAGGCAATCCTAGTCTGACCCGCTCCCCTCCCCCGCTGACCCCCAAGAGCCTGTGAGTCTACTTTAACATATAAAAATTCCTTTAGAAATTTCCTTTATCTCTAAACCCCCAAGAAACATGTTAGCAATCACCCCCCTCCAAGCATATGGCCCATCGATCTACATCTGAAGGGTCTCATGACTAAGGTTTTATTAGACGGTAATAAATGACCTTTTCCTGACAACAGCTAGCCCCTTCAAGGTCCTGGAAACCTTGCTCCCAAATTCCTTAGAGACTTACGCTATCCCTAACTGCCTCCCAACTTGAAAGTATACAATTAGCCACTCCTCATGACCCCCGTGCAGCTCTTCCTGCCCACGGGTCCTGTCCCCGTGCTTTGATAAAACCACCTTTTTGCACCAAAGACTCTCAAGAATTCATTCTTGGCTGTCGGCTTTGAACTCTAACGTCTTTCCTACATCATTGAAGATGAAAAGGTGAGAGAGAGGGCTCTGAAGGGCATCGCAGCCACCTCCCTTGATTTGCAGAGATGCTAAGGCTTGCCTTGTCACACAAGGATACCGCTGGGACCAGGATTCTACTTTCTCATCTCCAGCCAGCCCTGCTCCCATGAGACCAGACGCCCCTCAGGACACAAGCAGCAAGGGCCGCAGGCACAGAGCCTAGGAGGGGCCTGGGGGCGTGCATCTCTGGACTTGGGGAGAAAAACCCACACTGGGTGTGTTTTCTAACAAGGAAAAGGTAGCAGGGTGGAGCCCAGGGGCCTGGCACGATAAAGACAGGAGCTCTGGGAGGGTCCTGCCAACCCCCATCCTCCGGTCATGGGTCCCAATAAGGTGGTCTGGGAAGCTGGCGGCCGCAGCCGGGAGGGGATAACCCTGGGAGGGGCTGTCATTCAAGAGCCTTCAGAGCCCACTGGTCTCTCCTTCCTTCCCCCACAGGACCTCAAAGGAGACTTGTAAATCTCACCCCTCTATCTGTGCCCCCTGCAGCCCCTCCCCACTGCCCCGATCAGGAGGGGCAATGATGCTGCTCAGGCACTTCCTGCCAACCCTGATTTGCAGAAGATCTGGATTCAAGCTCAGGGTCAGCCCTCCCCAGCTGTGTGACCTTGAGAAGTCATCTAACCTCTCAGAGGCTCCATTCTTCATCTGTAAAATGGGATAACTCACAGAGATGCTATGTGGAAGCATGCTAGGAACTGGGACTTATGGCTTCAGACTTCCTCCTCCTGCATTTACTCATCCCCACAACAGCTCAATGGGCAGGTGTGCCTCGCCGAGGCAGAACAAAAAGGGACCAAAGTACAAGCCTGTTCAACTGACACTGTGTGCGCCCTAAGTGCCAGGCCCTGGGCCGCCAAGACATCAGCAGAGAAGGTGGATCAGATACAGACCCTGCCCTCTGGGAGCTTAGAGTGTAGGGACTTGCAACTAAGTCTACGACAAAGTTCAAATCAAACCCATATTTTGTTTAATGGCCTAAATCATCTGGGTTTCCATGGGGGCAGCCTCATTTAGGTCTATATGTAAAATGGAGAGAATATCCACAGCGTCTTCCTCAGAGACAGCCTTCCTTTTTCACGAAAAGCAAAATCCGACTTGCATAAAGGTCGGAGAACCTGACCCCAAAGACACTGTGAGAAGGTCAGGGGGGGCCACAGGAGCTGGTGTTCCTGGAGTGCTGGCCATCTCTTCGGCTCAAGAAAAGATCTGCCAGGGCGTGCTATGGGGGAAGGAGAACTGCAGCCGGAGGGGCGAGGGAGGGGTGGCCGAGGACAATGCCACAGGTCCCGGAACGCGTAGCAGGGAGAGTCACTAGAGCCTGGCTGGGAAAGAGGCCAAATCCCCTGGGATCCTTCAGAGGGGCAGTGAAGTTCAGCGGGACGAGACAGGGAAGCTTGGAGGATGGCAGGATTAGGCACAGCATGGAGATGCCTGGCCAAGGCAGCCCAGGGACCGTTCATCCCTGTAAAATTGGCAGGTGCCCTGCGCTCCCAGGGAAGAACCTCCCAGATGTCAGATAAATTGGGGCCCCTGCTCCGATCAATGCCCGGTGTACCCCATTTGACTGACCTGTGGGGTGCTCTGCTGCCCTTTAAACAAGGAAACAGCATCCCCATCATATCCAGCATACTCTCTTGCGTGTGCTGAAAGGTAGGGTGGGGATGGGGAGGGGAGAAGGGCAGCGAGTCCTCGGGGCGGGGGGTGGGGGGAAGTGTGCATGCCACCCAGGATCTCCTATCTGTCACCCCTTTCCCAGCCTGGACCGCACCTGGAGCAGCAAACAGCACAGTGTGGAAGGTGTGTCCCCAGGTGAGTCCCAGCTCTAGGGCTGCTGGGATTGGCTGGTGGGGGCAACTCCCTCCACCCCTCTGCCCCTCAGTGACCTTATCTGTGAAGTAAGGACAACTACTACCGCACCGGGTTAGTACAAAGAGACCAAGGAAGCAGGACAATGTCTGTCTCCTAGAAGATGCTTCACAAATCTGCTTTCTGTTCACCCCCTCCCCTACCCACTCACATCCTAACTGTCCTTCCCCCATCTCCTCCTCTTACCAGGGTTATTATCCCTTCCACAAAATACAGTCCTTGGTTATAAACCATGCAAAATACGTGGTAGCACATATGCATGCATATATACATTATAGGAAATACATAAACATGAAGTATTTCATGGTGTTGGATAGGAATTCCCATTTCAAACTCTCCTGCACATGCCCAGTGTGAGGCAGGGTGCATGGCGCTTGCTGGGGAGCTGAACTAGACACTGAGGCTGTGGGGGAAGGGCAAGACCCTACATCCTAACAGAGTAGGGGATCAGCAGTACCAGGTGGGGAATGGACACCACGTCACTTGAGGAGCAGCTGAAGGAAGGGGGTGCCTGGCTTGAGGAAGAGTGGGAAGGACCATCATGAGACAGACCTGCTCCTGGCAGCCTCAAGGACTACACCCCAGAACAAAGGGTAGATGGAGGTCATGGGGAGACAGACTTAGCTCTGTTCAAGCTGCCTGACGATGCAGTGGCAGAGAGCTCCCTGTCACTGGAGGTAGTTAAGGAAAGACTGAAGCCCCTCGTGCTGACTGTCAGAGACTGAATTAAGCCAGTTGGATGGAAAGTTGGACTAGAATGACATTGGTGTTTTTTCAGTGCAGGGATTCTCTAGTTCTACGAATCAGAAAGGGATCCCTTTTTAAGCTAGGCAGTGGAAGGAATTTGCAGAAGGGAAAGTGTGGGTTAGTGACGTTAAGAACATTAGGAGTTTCTGCGTGCAGCGTAGAATTTTCCAAACGTCATTCTCCTCACCTCTACCTGTTCAACAGAACTAAGGGATTTACCAAAGGCAGCTACCACCAGAGGGGTTAAAAGCTGCTCTCTTCCCATCTCCCCCTCTGCCGCCACCCCAGCCCTCCTGTCCTGCGGGGCCCTGGGCCCAGTAGCAGGTCTGCCTGCCAAGTCCAAGGCTGAGAGGGACCTGGGGAACCTATTAGTCACTCAGGATGCAACAGGATGGATCGATGAGAGCCTCAGCAGGCCGGCTGTTCTGGGAAGCAGGAGGGGGGCTGGTTTCTGCAATGGGAAGGCAGGGGGCCAGGTGGGGCCGGAGCAGGACGGAGAAGCCGTGAAAGGCACAGCTGGGTTGGACACGGCCGTGGGACAAGGACACAGATACCTGAGCGATGGGTCTGCGGGCGACCGAGAGGACCCTTGTGTCAAAAAATAAGAATAAACACCCATTTCAACTGGCATCCGCCCTCTCCACGGGCTGATTCCCCTGGCGGCGGGCTCTGCTTCTGGAAAATGCTAATACTCCAGGGAGGGACGGCACTTTCAAATCTTGCGGGAGGCAGGGATGTAATACTGACCTCAGGGGACAATGGCCAGGATTTAGGGAGATGACATGGTTCACCATGGTGACCACACTGCCCTACACCTGATAAGGCTTCATTTCCCTTCCCCCTGCCAGGCCGCATGCCTCAGGGTGTGTGGTTTTGAGACCTTTTCCACGAGCCAATTCTGATGGGGAGATGGGAATGAGAATCCAAGGAGTGGCCAGTGGGGAAGTTTAAGGGCTTGAATGATGCCCTGCACCGGCTTCTTGGTTCTGTCTCATCCCACAGCTGGGCTTGGCCCTGGGAACAGGCTGGGGAGGCCAGACCACAGGAGCCGGAGGAGACAGAGAGGGGATGGGGGAGAAGGGGAGGCTTCCTGCTCGCAGGAGACTGTGCTCTGCCTTGCTTGGCCCTGCAGACTGTCCTCTTCTCTGATGGAAAGGGTGGGCGTGGGAAGAAGCTGGCTTCTGCACTCCCACCACCTCCTAACGTCGGGGTATGTCTCCAGCTTGGGCCTCAGCTAGTGGGGGCTCAGCAGATGTCCCTGCCCTGAGCAGTCTTCCAGGTTTCCTCAGTTCCTTCACATAAAATTGATTTAACACCCCCAGGGCTCTGGGAGGGCAGGTGCTCCTGGGTGGGGAGGTGTAGTCACAGATCGTAGAGCTAGGAAACCCGTGACAGGCCAAGACTCAAACCAGACCTCCTGATTCTGACTTCCGGCCTCTGATTCCTCACTTGAGTTGACATGGCAAGGCCTCAAACCAGCCATAAAATAGGAAAAAATGGCCCCTCCCTTCTGTCTCTTCCACAGCGTTCAGAGAAGCAGGGAGAGGAGGTAACAAGAACCATGGGTGTTGAAAATAGACTTAATCTCTCTTTTTCTCATGCAGAGAACAGGAATGTTTACAGAGTCTATCTTAGATGGTTATCGTGAGGTTCAAATGGGATAATTTCAAAAGCCTGAGCAGAGTGCCGGGTACATAGTAAGTGTTCAATAAATGGCCAATTTTGTAACACTAGAAGTATAAGGCCTCCCACAGCGTGTGCCTCCTGGGGCTGGTATGGGAAAGGTCTGCTAGTGTCCCACTATTTTCACAAGGGGCTCTGAATATCACCCCTACTCTCCCATCCTCCACCCCCTGTTGCCACAACCAGGATCACAGGATAAAGTAAATAAATGTTTATTATGTTCTGGGCCCAGATTCCTTCGACCCAAATACCCTGAAAAGCAGTATTATTCCCACTTTATGCAGGAGGGGACTAAGGCTCAGGGAGGTACAGTGATCCGCTTGACATCACACAGCTCATGAGTGGTGGAGCAGCTTGGTTTGACTCCAAAGACGGTTCTCTTTTTACTGCACCATTCTGCACTACTCTCCAGCTATTCTTCCTCCCCAGGATCAGAGTCTGTTCCTCTCCAACAACCTGGACAGAGTTTAGCAAACACAGGGACGGTATAAGGACAGAGCTGAACTCTGGTCATTCTGCTCCAGGTCCTGACCTGGCATTGTTCAAAAGGGATCCAAGGAAGCAAGGAAAGAAAAACTCACATGTGCCTCTTGTTGCCCAGGTGTGGACACTCTGTCATACTCTTTGTGTATCTCGTCCTATTTAATCCCCTTGGCCATCCTGCAAGGGAGGCATCATCATTCCCACTTTATAGAGAAGAAAACAGGAAGCTGGAGAGTACCTAAGTTACTTTCCCAAGGTCACAGAGGTGGTAAATGGAAAGCAGAAGGACACATAGCCACAAAAAGGACATTAAAATACTTAGAAACACCAAGGCAAACATAAAAAAAATTTTAGTTTGCACAAAGATACCAGGAAAATATCCAGCATGCTGTACTTGTGACAAGGAATCGAAGGCTCTGCGTCCATCCTGAGAGTCTCAAAAGGTAACCTTGTGGCAAGGCTGGGTGATCTCACCAAAGGGCCTTCAAGGGCCATGGTGGGGAACTCCAACTCTCCTTGGAAACCCCCAATGGCCGAGTCCCCTATGCTTGATGGTGATGACCAGTACAGCATGCCTGGACCCCACACCACATCTCCCTCCATGCCCCAGCCTCATTAGAATGAGGCACTTGCAGATGTCCTGATTTTTTCCCCATTAAAGAAAAATAACATAAAACACAATACAACTCTCCTTGGTCCAAAACCTGCTTATTAAAACTCTACTTTTGGAAAGAAAGAAAAAAAGTGGTGTGATTCCCTGTGGAATGGTCTCTGTTATGCCTAATTTTGACGGCTGGTAAATAGAATTAGTTGCTTGTTTCTAATTCAACATGCAGCGTCTCTTGGCCCTGTATTAATAAGAAAGATGGAAGAGTGTCTTCTTCCCAGCTCTGAGCTGCATTTCCCTTCAGTCCCTGATTTCTTCATCCTTTGATTAGATTTTAATCCTCTTTGCCCTTGAACTTCTCCTGCTCTGCCCTACCTTCCTTCCCTGGGCCCTGGTATTTGGGGCCGGAGTCACTTGGCAGCCTCAGTGGATGAGTTCTTCAAGAAGAGGCAGTACTGTGTGGTTGATGAGTCCTGCCTGGGCTGTGGCCTGGTCCCTCTGGCTTCTCAGGCAGGCTCATCCTCTTCAGGACCATGTCTGTGCTCAGCCATCCTGCACCCTTCTCGAGGGAGCAAGGGGACACACTGTTCTAGAGAGATCTCTGCCCTTCGAAGGACACCGGACCTGCCAGGCAGAGCCTGCCCTGAGCCGCTGTTCTGGGGTTGTCTGTGCGGACCAGAGGGTAGGAGGGCCCATGGAGGAAGAAATCCCAAGTCAAAGGACCTGAATTAGAGTCTTGGTTTGCCATGTACCAGCTGTGTGACCTCAAGCAAGGCCCTTAACATCTCCAAGACTCTATTTTCTTGGCTCTAGAATGACTAGGGAGGAGGGAGATAAAATGGGAAAACGTATGCGAAAGTGCTTTGCCATCTGCAAGGAATTATATGAATGTCAAGGAAGGTCATGATTCTAAGGGAAAGAGCCCTGGCCTAGGAGGCAGAGACCTCAGTGCGCAGTCGATGCTCAGCAAACAGGAAGAGCTGAAGCGGAGAGAGCAGGGCTCACCCTACGAGCAAGAGGGACTGTGGCTTGACACAAGAAGGAACTTCCCATCAGGTTGGTGAGACACTGGACCTCGCAGGAGGAAGGCAGCAGGAGAATCTTTGCCAGGAGAGAGTTATGGCCTGTCCTCTGTCTCTTAACATTCCCGCTGTACACATGGGGCCCACCAGTTGAGTCCTGCCTGAATGGGCAGGTGGCCGAAATTTCCAGGGAGAGAATCCTTGGTTTGGTTCCACCATACAGTGGTTGGAAGATGCCACAGGAGGAGGGCCACCTGGTGGAATGCCATGTTCCCCAACAACATTGTATCAAATACTAGCATCCCGTGGCCTTTTCAATCAGTATCCTTTTGGGACTTATGGTCCATCCTATTTGGAAGAGACGAGGTAAACAGTTGTTTTGGCCAGAGGACAACTCAGCGTATCCATGGTAATGTGTGATGTGGATCTCCGTGAGGGTGAAACAGAGTGAAGTGTTTATCCAAACACTTCTCCTTTTTATTTTTTATTTCAGCCACAAAACACTTAACATCTAAAGCAGTGCTGTCCAGTAGAACTCTCTCTGATGATGGAAATGTTCCGTGTCTGCACTGATTTTGAGTTTGATTCAACTTTGACATGGGGAACTCCAACACCTCCGAACCCACTGGGTCATTGTGATAATTAAATAAGCTATATAAAAAGTACACATAGTTGGCGCTCAGTTACTCTTTTTCTTGGGTAGCACCGAGTAAATCTTAAATCTGTGTTTATGCAAATAAGGGAATTGAATGCACATCACAGGGAGGCAGTTGGGTGCAAATGCCTCGTAAAGAAGGTGGTTTTGACCCTTGACTGGGAGGGGGCTGTTGTTTACAGATGCTGGAGCGATTCCAGGGCGGAGAAAGGACTTAGGTGGGGAGAGCAGTTCTAAGAACCCATATAAACAGGAGCCCTGACGGGGAGGACGTTCGTCGGCCAGCCCACCCGGACCTGCAGGCGAGCTGCACAGGATACAGATGTATGGGGCTCGGGTACAGGGCCCCAGAGGCAGGCAGTGCCCAGCACCTGCCTGACCACATGTGGGTGCACAGCTGTCGCCGGGAGCATGCAGATGCACAGATTTGCTAGAAAGTGCTGGCTCAAATTAGCTAAATCTCATAAACACTAAATTTACGTTACAAATTGTCTGAGAGTCAGATAAACCGTATTTCTAAAACCTGCATTTGCAAAAAAATGCTTTATCAGGCATTGCCCTTGGACCTTGTTCCATCAGCAAAATCCGCTCTCCAGGGGAAGAAGCTCTTCAGCCCATCAAATACAAAATGCATCCAATTTTATATTTTCCCTCTCTCTCTCTTTTTGTAGCTCCTTCACAATGAGGCTGAAAATGTGGGAATTGAGTTTGCAGATGCAAAAAGGCTGAGAGGTTGGCCAGTCTCCCTGTAACCCAGTTCTCTCTGTTCCACCCATGCCTGGGAAAGGGTGTTTCTGGACTGCTTGCACGCGCACTCTCTCTCTCTCTCTCTCACACACACACACACACACACACACGCACGCACACACACACAGGCAAACAGCCAAGGACACGTGGGAATGCCTTTAGTGGCTGATCATCACCCCCGCCATCTGAGGGAGCCCTCCCCTTCCTGGCGGATCCGCGGCCAAGGCCAAAGCCGCCAGGGTGAAATCCACAAACAAGTGGGGACGCCTGGGGCAGAGCGGCGGGGGAAAGCTTACATTCTGCTTTGGCACAGATGAGGCAGGCGGTGGTACAGTTGAAGAAGTTCAGGATCCCAGCGACAGCCACGCTGATGTCCGTGTTGCTGGGGTGGAGGTTCAGGGTTGTGAATCGCTGGAACTGGAACTTGATAAACTCCTCGGGGGCCACTTTGAAATGAGGGACCTGGGAGGAGGAGCAAAAACAGGCAGCAGGGAGGATCCAGAATGAATGCAAAGGAGAGCAGGCACGAGGAAGGCGAGGCTGTGGACGGCGGGTTCTTCTAGGTAAGACCTTTGCCACACTCCCGTGGAGATGGAGCTTGCGGGACTCAGGACACCCACGCCCCAGGAGGAAGACAAGATGACGTCCTGGACGATGCTTAAAATAGGAACACCCAGGATGAGTACCCCTCTGGCCAGAGACCTGTATAAATGTGCTCTGGACCTTGGTGCTGGGGTCTGTGGCCCCAAGGGGGCAAAATCATGGTCTTTATTCTCAGAGCAACTGCCCACTGCTAGGCAGCCAGACAAAAGGGTCTCGAAGCCATAATCCTTATGATATTTTATTGGTAGTTAATAAATCAGAGCAGAGGCGGTAAAAAGACAAAAACACTGCCCTGGGGACTAAGAAAGGAGCCCCATCAGCCCAGCCTGGTCGACAAGTGTGTACAAACCAGCTCCCAGCAAACTTCCTGTGTGACAGCCTGGGATGGGTTCCTCCGCAGACATGCACACGGAGTGGGGAGCACCACAGGCTGAGAAGCCGTCCAGAGAGCCTCCAAGCGGAGCCAGGTAAATAAAAACGTGATCTGGTTTCATTAGGACAGTGTCAGCTTCCCTCTGTATCTATTACTGACATTTCCAGGAGGCATTGTCCCCACCTCCTGCCTCTCTTCTCCAGGGAAGAGATATTAACAGGCCCAGATGCTGCTGTATTGGTAGCTTAAGCTATTGGGGAGGTAATAGGAGAGTTAAAGCATAATAAGCTGCCATCCACCTTGATTTTACTTTGTCACCCTCATCCCTGGTACCCAGAGCCAGGAGAGCTACTTGGTGCTTCTACCGGAGATGGACTCAGGAAACCTCAACTCATGCCCTCCCTTAGGACCAGCATGCTACGGGAGGGCCAAGTCACAGTGAGCATGGGTTTTGAATGATGTTAAAGCAAGTAAGATTGAGGGTAGAGAGCAGGAAGAACTTCCTGGTGGTGAGTTCACTGGCTCCTAGAGTGGGTTATTTATTTATTTATTTATTTTTAAAAGATTTTATTTACTTATTTGACAGAGAGAGAGACACAGCGAGAGAGGGAACGCAAGCAGGGGGAGTGGGAGAGGGAGAAGCAGGCTTCCCGCTGAGCGGGGAGCCCGATGCGGGGCTCGATCCCAGGACCCTGGGATCATAACCTGAGCCGAAGGCAGACGCTTGACGACTGAGCCACCCAGGCGCCCCTAGAGTGGGTTATTTAGAAATGACTGCAGAAATTGTCTTGGCTGGGGCTGGCCCAGAGTCTGGGAGGATGCTGAATGGTGTCTGTAGGATTCTGCTCCCTTGTCCTGTTAAGATTCTGGGAGAGCTCAGCCAGAGACCGGAGCTCCTTTGAGACTGAGGGAAGGGAAGGGAAAGATTTAGCAGAAACTAGGAAGAAAATTCCTGAATCCAGCTAGGATTAGCCCTTGAACCACAGAGAGACTGAAAAATGCAGACCTGGAGAGAGCCTAGTGAGTTATGAGAGAAGACTCAGAAGAGGGAGGTTGATCTGAGGAGTGTCATAAAGGGTCTTTCTTCCCAGCTTGTATTTTGCACTCCATACAATCTGTCTAAAAAGAATAACCAATGCACCTTGAAAGGAAAAACAGGTCACAAAGGGGCAAGATGGAGGCCAAGGCCAGGCAGGGGCAGGGGGGCAGGGTGGCCAGGCTGGCTGGCTTACACATTTGAGCATCTCTGACCCAGGCCCTCCGTGTGTGGCCATCCGGCCTACAGGGTTCCAGCTAACTTACCCCCAACAGAATGGACCTGTAGAAATACCCTTCAAGCCACAGACCCTAGAGATGGATCAGGAAAGATACTCAGGAAAATGAAGGACAAATGGGTTTTACAGGTCATAGACTCGGGTTTGCATCTAGGTTCTGCTGTATGATTTGGGGCCAACTGCTGAACCTGTCTATGCTTCCTTAGGACGGATATGCTAATGGGTGCTTTGTGGCTCTTTGGGAGGATGAAATGAGAGCCTGCATACGAAGGGCATTATAGCTCAGGACCTAAAATGTTACAAGTGTTCCAGCAATGCCGTCTCACCTTTCCTTCCCCCTTTCTCCCCAAATCTAGGGGCTCCTGGAAAAGCTCTTGAGGCTGTCCTTGCAGGGGGGTGAGGGATGAGGGACCCCTCCAGGAAGCGGAGTTGGTGGGAAGTTTCCAGCACAGCCTGCCATCTTGAAGGCTGCTGCAGAATCAGCGAGCTGCTCTGATGGGCCCAGGCAGGGATGGCCCAGGCGGATCCTGCTGATGCTCTCTAGGACAAAGATCAATCCATAATTGATTTGCAATTGCAAATGCATCCCAGCAAGTCACTGTGGAGGTGTGTGGGGAAGGAGAGGTGAGGCAGAACGCAGCCAGCCACAGGCCAAAGAGCTGTTAGCGGCATTTAAAGGAATGAACTCCTTGGTGAGAACTCCATTCCTTTTCCCTGGAGTGGAGGGGAATCAGTGTGAGCCAGTTCAGCCTCATATAATATGAAAAGAAATGCATAATCTGAACAGAGAGGAGAGGTTGCTCTGGAAGGGACATGACTAGACAAAGGAGGGGTAACCGGCTGGCCGTTCCCAGGGCAGCACGACCTGGCTGGCTGGTCACTGGCACAGAGGCCAAAGTGGCAGCGTAGGGGAGATGGTTGTAAATCAGGGTCTCTGCCTCTGGCCTGAAATGCCAAACAGGGTTAAGGGAAACATGTCACTGAAGCCCACAAGGAGGCCGTTCTGGAGTGGGGGTTGGGAGGGTAACCGTAAGGAACAGTGAGGCAGTGTGATGGGAGGCAGGGAGGGAGGAGAAAAGAGGAAATGGGTAGCTGAAGTCTTGGCAACCTCACTTGGTGAAGATCCCAGTGACTGGTGCTGGAATAACAGCCTGCCACAGATCTGAGCTGCTACTTGGAGCATGGCAAGAAAGATTTAAATTAAACATCAGCTCTAACTTTGTGGGGCCAGGGCCTCTGAGATATGGGTGGATGGAGAGGATACAGTAGGGGCAGAAGCTCCTTTTTTGCCCTGGGATGGGTCAAGAGTCATCTTTCAGGACATCTGAGGGTGTAGGGATGCGGAGCTCTCAACAGAGACCTGGCCCGGGGCAAAAAGGCTCAGGGGGCTTAGTCTACAGGGCAGTGGCCCAGCCCTGGGGCAGCAAAACCAACCACAGGACTGGGGTAGGGCAGCCCAACACTTTAAAGTGCAGGTCATGATGCTGAGAGTGGGTTCATGAAATAGGGAAGATAACTATTTTGCCCCAAGCGACAGGGACTCGCCAAGCCTACTGATCATAAAAAGAAGTGGTGATATCAAGGGGGTAGGTTCCAGAGGGTGTGCGGTAGAGACAGCTTGCTGAGGAGGTGTCTGTCCTACAGTGGGTTTTCTCCTATGTCTAGAATCAGATCCTCCCAAAGCTAACGTTTCTGGAAGGCTGAGCCTCCAGGCCCCAGGAGGTGCAAGATTGATCCTTCCTTCCTCTGTCCCTCTGGCCTGCCCCTTCCCTGGCTCCTGACCTTGTGTCCCCTACCACCAAGCTCCATCCGTTCTCAAGAACCCGGCTAGAAGGCCATTGAGGCCAGAGAGAGGCTGAGCGGATATTTGCCACCGTTTCCCAGGGATTTTTGTGAAGGGGCAGACAGATTCTAGGAGAAGCTAGGAAGGATTCCAGCAATGAGCTAAGCAAAAACAAACTTTTGACTTTGTTTTCTCCAGGGCAAGAGGAAGGAGAGAGCTGATGGAACAGGGAGCAGGCTATTACTCAGAAACTCATCCCCGACTATCTTTATCCCCCATGGAGCTGGTGCCAAAGGAAATGAACTCAACACTGAAACTAGAGAGGCTCCAAGTCCAGGTGACACCTGAGGAAGAATTCACTGACTGAAGAAGTAAACACTGGAATTGGTGAATGGGGTAGAAAATGAAAGAAAACTTTTTTCTAGAGAATTTATAAGACAGAGGTTTCCAACTTTATTTTAGCAATAAAATGTAGAAGTGCCTCCTCCCAAAGGCATTCTTCGCCAGAATCCCGATATCTAAACGGATAGTCACGAAGCAGCTCCTGGGGAGCTCAGACTCCCGCCCTCTCGGTGCCTCCCGGACTACTACCTACCACAGCCTCTCCCTCTACCCACCTCTAACAAGGGGCCCCCTGGGGACTCAAAGACCCAGAGGAGCTCAGTTTGAAAATCCTGTTTTGACACCTCTCCTCTGTGTCTCCTCCACCCAAGCCACCTGGGAAAAATAAATGCCCAACAAAGGACCACTTCTTTTCAATGTTGTGATGTTGTTGTTATTGGTAACACCAACCAGGCCCAAATAGGCTCTTCCAGACCTCGAGAATCCGTGATATTTTTGGGCCCGGGGCACGGGTTGCCAGCCCGCAGATGGTCCCCCAACCTGGTAGAGCACTCACCTCCTTCTCCCCACAGATGTTGCTGATGATGGAGCTGGAGGCCGGGCTGGAGGAGGGTCCCAGGACAGCGACCACCCCCTTGGGGAGGATCTGACACACTGCAGTCAGCAACAGGACCAAGGGTGGGCAGCAGGAAAGGAAAAAAGGCACTCATCAGGTAGGATGTGGTCTGGGTGCCCTGCCTGGGTTTCAGGCTCAAGTCTAACCTTCACCTGCTGGATCCTCACCTTCCACCCCGCCCTCCTCACTCCCTTCCCCTTCACACGCTTCCAAACCCAGTGCCTCTCCTTTTCTGGACTATGGGACTCCAGGACAGTTTTATTGGAGTTTATGGATGGTATTAAATGAGGAAATGACCCAGGTTATGACAACATACGGCCACAGCCAACAGGGTGTATAAATTTTCTTGGCTGTCACTGAAGGACAGAGGCTAATGGCGGAAACCTGCAGACGCCATCCCGCCAGGCCTGCAGTGTGGGTGTTGGGAGGTACGGCTAGGCATGGCTGCCACAGGGGCTGAGGGCCCCGCTCACGGAGCAGTCACCCACCGTGCAATCTATTAGCCTATCAAATATAAAGAGGAAGGGGAAGAAGAAAGGCAGACAAGCAGAGGGAGGAGGGTGGTGAGGATGATACAGACAAGAGAGGAGAAATCAGACTCAGCTAAAGCCAAAAAGGAGTAGGAGAGACATAAGAAGAAAAAGAAAATGAGAGGCACAAAAAAGAGAGTGAGAGGCAAGAAGGGGGTCTCATGTCTCAATGCCACCCTCTGCCCCTCCTGTTCACCTAGACCTCTGCACACTGCCCCTGCTTCCCTGAGTGTCTTGGGCTTCCCTGTGGAGAATGAGCCCTTCCTTCCTCTACTCTGGACACTCTCCTGTCAAAGAGCACCTCGAATGTCTCCTCCTTACACCTTCCCCGGCTCCTTTATGTGGAATTAATCTTCCCCAGGGCTCCTGAGGCCCCTGGTATGTCCCTCTGTACTAAGACACTTGTAAATGTGCCTATTTCAGCTTGTTGCTTAGATGTCTTTCTGCTCCCACTAGATTTCAAACCCCATCAGGGCAGGAGCTAAGCCATCCTTCTCTCTAAAGCCCCACTTCTCACCTCCTCAGTGGCCAGTGCATGTTATTCTAGTTGCCCAGTTCATATTCATTGAACGAATGAACGGATGGGTGGGCTATGTGGTCAGAAGAAGAGAGAATCTCAGATTTTAAAACACGAGCGACCAAGAAAGGAAAGACGGGAGAAGGAGATGACAGACAGAACTTGAGATAATTCTCAGGACACACACTGTGATATCAGAACCCAAGAGTTGCCCCCTGGAATATGCACTGAGTTTCCCTGACACGCTGTAAGGCATGCTTCCCTGCAAAACTCAAAGCTTGCCTCTGGACACCTTTTCTTCCTACTCACGTCAAGAGTCAGGCTGAGCCATTTCTCAGGTCAGTAAACTGAGGTTGAGGGATCAGTGCAAGGTTCCTCGCTGAGTCGGCTACAAAGCCACCCCTGCTATCTAGATGTTCTTTCCCCCAGGGTAGGGCCCTAACCATTGGCCCACATGGCCACGTGATCGCCCTCATGGGGTACAGGCAGCGGGGAGAACGTCAGATCCAAATCCTAGCGTTGACCACGCAAACCACAGATGTATACCAAGGATCTC
The DNA here is from genome assembly GCF_002201575.2 of Neomonachus schauinslandi. NCBI lineage: Eukaryota > Metazoa > Chordata > Mammalia > Carnivora > Phocidae > Neomonachus > Neomonachus schauinslandi. The sequence continues at coordinate 94,408,481 of NC_058413.1, forward strand.
AGCTGCCCAAGAGAGCCTGGGTACCAGAGGGGGGCCCGTCTGTACTGTGTCAGGACCATTCCCAGTGACAAAGTAACAGCGGGCAGGCTCCATCTCTGAAGAGGAGATGAATTAATATACCCAGAGTGCTTAGAATGGCCCTGACCTGCCACACGGCCTCATTATGCCCACTGCACCACACGAGCTGGATATTTCTCATAATCTGATTGGGCCGTCATGCTTCTAGGAAGAAGATGCAGTATTTGTCCCTCTTTACAGATGGGGAAACTGAGGCTTAGAACATCGACAGAACTTGTTCAAGACCACAGGTAATAAATGCCAGAGCTGGGCTTGAACTCAGAGATCCACTGGGCACCAAAGCCCTGAACCACTCCACTTCACCCCACTCAGCTCCGCAAGCTCCCAGCGGAAGACACCTGTGACTTTTCCTTGGCTTCCCTCATTGAATCCACTCACTATAACCCATCAGTGGCCGGGTTCTGACCCCTTGACCTGCTTGCCCACCGTCCCCTCCTTTCTACTCCCATTGTGACTGTTCAAAGTCAGCTCCTTTTTCCACCTGCCTCTTCAGGGGTTTCTCTGTCTCCAGAACTCTTCATTTCCAATCCATTCTCCAGACTGTGAGACAAATTATAATCCTAAAACACAGGTGTGTGTGTGCTGCTGCAGGGCACAAAGAGTGTCTTATTTACCTCTGTGCTCTCCATACCCAGCACGGGGCCCGACTCAGAGTTATGTGCTCAATAAATAGCTGGTGAACCACACAGAAGCCTGCTCAACATTTTCCGTGGGAAATTGGAAATAAGCTAAGGGTCCAATTATAAGGGAATATTTACCTAAAAGTGTGGGTCATATACCCACATGAAATATTGTTTAGGTATTTAAAATGCTTATAAACAGTTTATAAGAGTATTAAAAATATTTATGAAATAATATTAAGAGAAAGAAGGAGGATATAAAATTATACGTAGAGGTATAGGAAGGCTACAGCTAAGCAAATACAAAAACCAGGTATGAGCTCAGGAATGAAGGGAAGATGTTATAAAAGCCTGTGTTTACTGAGTCCTAATTATGGCCCATTCTAGCGCTCTGTACGAATGGACTTATTTAATTCTCAGAATGACCCGATGAGACAGGAACTATTATTTCCTTTTACGGAGGAGAAAACAGGACAAAAAGGCTGAAGGTCAGAGTCAGGATTCACACCCTCAATCCCTGGGCCCTGGGTCAGCACGCTCACCACCGTACCACGCAGCCTCCCGTGGTTCACGGGGCTTAACTGGACGTTCATGGGGACTGCTGACACTGTATGACTCTCTTCCCCTTTTTTTTCCCCTTCACTTTCTATAATGAGCACGTATTCCTTTCATAACATGTCATTATAAAATACAGACTGTCATAAGAAAAGTTTCTTCTGAGGAGCAAGTAAAATCCAATTGTATGTGATCTCCTCAAGATACTACCTTTCCACACCTTTCTCCCATTGTGCTCTCGGCTACTTCACGCCAGCTTACCCGGAGCATGCTTCCTATTTTCCTACTCAAGCCTGTTCCCAAGTAGTTCTCCCTGACCAGACCAGGGATTCTTAACCTGCTGCCTCAGATCTGGGGTGGAAGTCAGTGGTCTATGAACACCTTGGGGGGGGGGGGGCGGAAATGACATCACTATTTTTTCTCCTAACTGAACTCTGGCATTTCCTTCAATTTTGAACATAGGCAATAAACCACAGTATCTTAACAGTACCTCTGACTTTGTCACCAACAAACATCACAAATGTTTTCCGGTCACCCTGAAGTGCTACAGATTATCCTAAGAGATCATTTATATTATTATTTCAAAATTAGACTAGCAGTTGGACATGTTGCTAGGCTTGGCTATTTAGTACATTAATAAAGAAACACATTTTTAATATATCATTATAAAATATATTATAAAATATATTATAAAATATAAAATATATATTATAGAATATATCATTATAAAAATATTATAACTGCATTTCCATATAGCTGGTTTTCTTGGTCATCCTATCTGTTTTATTTTATTCATTTAAAAACACTTTTCTGTGGGGCACCTGGGTGTCTCAGTCGCGTGAGTGGCCGACTCTTGGTTTTGGCTCAGGTCATGATCTCAGGGAGTCTGCCTGAGATTCTCTTCCTTTCCCACTGCCCTCCCCGCTGCTCCTGAGCACGTGCTTTTTCTCTCTCAAATAAATAAATAAATCTTTAAAAAGAATAAAAACACTTTTCTGAGAAGGAGTCCATTAGCACCATTAACACTCCCACACAACCATGGTCTAGGCCCTCTCTTGCCCTTCTGCTTGACAAACTCCTACTGATCCTCCGGTGCCCAGTTCAGATCTTGCCCCTAGGCAAGAAGACACCTCCTCCTCCTTATATGCACATCACACTGTGGCTCTGAGTCAGCTCTGCACTGGAGCTGCTGAGGCCGATCAGCTTCCCTGTTCTCTGAATTCTTGGCCAGCTTCTGCCCCAAGCTGGTTCATTATGTTGGGCCTCAATAGAGAGAAGCTTCTCCTAAAAATAAATTCTTAATAGAAGGCTAAAATCCCTTATTCCCAATTCCAAAAATCCAAAAGGCTCTGAAGTTGGATGGTTTTCATCAAGCTCATTTGGTAGCAAATCTGATCTACATGGACAGATGTGAGGCTATTTATAGTATGTGAATATTTGAATATAGGTACGCATGTATTTGAATATGGGGTTCTGGCCCAGGCCCCACCTGGAGATGTTACTTAAGGTATGGTGTATGTACCACATGACTTTTCCAATATCTGGGAAGTTCTGGATTCTAGAAACATCTAGCCTTGCGGGTTTGTGGACCTGTGCCTTCCGTTCTGAGTGTCCATCTCCCATCTCCCACACTGGACCAGGAATTCCTTGAGGGCTCAGGTCACATCAATTCAGCTCTGGCTAAAAAGAATTGCTCAACAGATGTTTGCTCAACTGAATTGAAATGATGCAAAATGATCCATTCCCTATGGCCGGGGGATTTCCTGGGGTCTGGGAATTGCTCTCTCTTTCCCTAGGAGGGATGCCCTGCTCAAGACAAATGGAAACTGTTTATGAAGGGCCTCAGCTCTGAAACCTCGGGGACCCAGACTCGAGAGGCCCAGGCCATCTGCGTGAGGGCCCTGAGCAGTCTGTGGGAGGGACGGGAGGGGAGGGAGGTACACTTTACCTCTGCCTCCCAGGGAGCAGGAAAGAGAGGGAATGGGGAGACATGAGTGACATTGCCATGGCAACAAAGTTTCCCAGCCAGAGAGGCATTGGAAGACAAGGGGCAGAGAAGCTGCTGGAATAAACGACCCTGATGTGGTGTTGTAAGCAGGGAGGATTTCTTCCCCTCAAGATACCGGCTCCAGCCTGGATTCCAAGTCCTTCTCTGAGTCTTCGCAGGGAGAGGAAGGGTCTGGCTGTGATGCAGATAATACAGAGGGGTTAACCATGGGCACCACTAGGCCCTCTAGGGCAGGGGTGGCATCCTGGGGGGGGGGGCAGGGTCCTCTTCACTTACAGCACGGCACTTCCGGGGAGCTACTCAGTGACTCCCCGAGCCCATGCAGGCAACGGGCCTGGCCATCGGGAGCTGACAATGAGGTGGACGAGAGGGGGCTGGGAGAACCCAGAGTCCTTCCCATCAAAACATGTCACGATGCTGAAGCCAAGTGGGGCGGGAGGGCAAGGTCTCTCCCTGTGGGTCTGGTGGTGCTGCACACTCAGCACAAAGGGAAGCCCGGACTGCCCCAGCGCAAAGCAAACAACGGCCTCGATCCACCTGGAAGAACCACACCTGTGCCAGAGCCTGCAGGAGCATGCTCCATCTCGACCCCCGCCCAAGAGCGCACAGTGGGCCGAATGGGAGGGCCTTGCTGGTCCCCGAGCCGAGGAGGGGGGCGCGTGAGGGCGAGAGTGCCAGGCTCTGCGTCGTCATGCCCCACGGTGGGGCTCTCCCTGGTCAGAGAACGCAGAACTGTCATCAGCTCCCCCTCACCCATGGCCTCAGCCCAGTCCCAAACCACCACGAGAGTAGCACCTACCAGGGGCATCCCGTGTGCCAAGCACCAGGGAGGAGTTACTCTATGAATTCCTCTTCTACTACTGCTGCAATGTAAAATGTATCAAGAGTTCACCCTATATTGGGCACTGCTCCAAGTCTTACAAGGGCATCATCTCATTTAATCCTCAAAAAACCAGGGTTCCTGGGTGGCTCAGTCGGTTAAGTACCTGCCTTCAGCTCAGGTCATGATCCCAGGGTCCTGGGATTGAGTCCCGCATTGGGCTCCCTGCTCCGCGGAAAGTCTGCTTCTCCCTCTGCCCCTCCCCATTGCTCATGCTCGATCTCGATCTCTGTCTCATAAATAAATAAATAAAGATCTTTAAAAAAAAAAGTCCTTGGGCGCCTGGGTGGCTCAGTTGGTTAAGCGACTGCCTTCGGCTCAGGTCATGATCCCGGAGTCCCTGGATCAAGTCCCGCATTGGGCTCCCTGCTCGGCAGGGAGTCTGCTTCTCCCTCTGACCCTCCCCCCTCTCATGTGCTCTCTCTCTCATTCTCTCTCTCTCAAATAAATAAATAAATAATCTTAAAAAAAAAAAAAGTCCTTAAGAAACCTCTTGAAGGGGAGCATGGGTGGCTCAGTCTGTTAAGCGTCTGCCTTCGGCTCAGGTCATGCATGATTCCAGCGTCCTGGGGTCCTGGGATTGAGCCTGAGCCCCGGGGCTCCGTGCTCATCGGGGAGCCTGCTTCTGCTTCTGCTTCTCCTTCTCCCCCTGCTCATGCTCCCTCTCTCACTCTCTCAAATAAATAAAATCTTTAAAAAAATAACCTCGGGGCGCCTGGGTGGCTCAGTCGTTAAGCGTCTGCCTTCGGCTCGGGTCATGATCCCAGGGTCCTGGGATCGAGCCCTGCATCGGGCTCCTTGCGCTGCGGGAAGCCTGCTTCTCCCTCTCACACTCCCCCTGCTTGTGTTCCCTCTCTCTCTGTCAAGTAAATGAATAAAATCTTTAAAAAATAAATAAATAAATAAATAAATAAATAAATAACCTCTTGAAGTAAGAACTGTTATTCTTCTCATTTTACAGATGAGGAATCTGAGGCACAGAAGATAAGCCCGAGGTGCTGGTAGAGCCAGGACTGGGATCCTGGTGTGTCCAACTCCAGAACCTGATCCCTATCCTACACTGCTCTCTAAGCCGGGCCCTCACCACTGCCCCACAGAAACTCTCTGCTCCAGCCACGCCCATCTGTCACAGTTGCTTCCTCCCCTGAGCCCTTGCTCACGCTCCTATACGGTCTGCATGGGTGCCCGCTTCCCTTCTCTCTGCCCACCAAACATTCCACAGTCCCGCCCAAAGGCCTTACCTGACCCCTGGCTACACCTCAGACCTATTTCCGACCGCCCTCTGCCCGTGTCTGAGCCACACAGCAGAACTACTGAACTTCACGTCACTCTTCGGATGTTTGGGTTTTAACCGCCTCCTGGAAAAGACTATGAGCCTCAGTTTCCCCATCTGATCCCCAACCATGAGGAGGTCAGACCAGATGATTTCTAAGCACTGCACTTCAATGCGTTTCTGAGTCCATATTCTGCACACGTGACATGGGGAGTTCAGAGAGTGGGGAGTAAGGAATGTTTGTTGAATGACTCATCACTATACGTGTGACTTTCTCTGGTGGCTTCTCACTTTTTCCCCTTGTGCTGCCTTGGATTTGTTCTATTGAACTGATGGAGGGATGCTCGCCCTCTCTTACTAGAGGTGGCTCCCAATCACCAGAGGTCACTCCCATGAAGCCTGTGAGAAGCTCGGGGAGCTCGGGCAGGAGGAGCAAGCTCACAGCGGGAACACCACACGCCGGGCCCCTGTCCAAGCACACAGGGGCCACATGGGGCCGATAACCCGCACGCCTTGGGGTTTCCAGGGGAAACAGTGTGGACAGCTGATAGCACGCTTGGGCTCACAGAGACAAACCACAGCAGAGGCGGGGGGCTAGACTGCTTCTAGCTCTGCAGTAGATTAAACTTCGAACTGGCTCTGGCAGCAGCAGGTGCCTGCGGGTGTTTGGATGATAAGGGGGTGGGCACTCTGTTAAGTTCCAATTCGGCAGCCGCGGGAGACACGCTGATCTATGGAAGAGAGGGGGCAAGGCCTGCGGGAACCTCCCTGCACAAGAAAGGCTGAGGTGGACATAAGATACAGACGCTGGGGAAGGAAAGGGCCAGGCGGGAGGGGGATGACCTCATGGGTCTTGTTTAGCCCTCTTATTTCAGATCGGTGGAGCTGCATGGAGGGAGTCAAACATCAAGAAGCCTGGGGCGATGATGAAGGGGCAGGGAGGTGAAGGGAACCCGACTTGGGTTTGAGGAAGCCCTATGGGTGACCTTTGCTTTACATAAACCCACTATATGAACATCTAAGTGAACCAGGTACAGCAGGAGGTGATTTTCGTACTAGTAACTTTCCAGTGTCCAGGGTTGTTATTAATGATGCCCCGGCTGGTACTTCCCACCTCCCAGCCTCGTTTTGAATCATCAGATGAGGAGGTGGAACTCGGGACGCCGGCATCTTCAGTTTCTTTACACTTTGCAATCTTGGATTCTTGAAATAGTCATTGTTCCCCTTGACGGATACTCCCATCCCGAACATGATTCATGAAACCGCAATTTGTACAGAGCTTTTAGAAACTCACCTATTGCTGCAAGTCGGTACTACTATCCATTGTTGGAATGTTACCGCCCCAATTTAGAGCAGAGCCTCAGCTCCCCACAACCAAGAACGTCACTGCTAGGGTCTCTTTCGCCCCCTGGGAGCAGAGTGTCTGGCCAGGGGTGACAGGTGTGAGGTTGGGGGCACTGTTCAGGGCTCCAGACTGACTCAGATAGTTTTTTTTTTTTTAAAGATTTTATTTATTTATTTGAGACAGAGAGAATGAGAGAGAGAGCATGAGAGGGGGGAGGGTCAGAGAGAGAAGCAGACTCCCCGCTGAGCAGGGAGCCCGATGCGGGACTCGATCCCGGGACTCCAGGATCATGACCTGAGCCGAAGGCAGTCGCTTAGCCAACTGAGCCACCCAGGCGCCCCTGACTCAGATAGTTTTAAGTTAATAATGCAAATTAGCCCTGGACCCCTAGCCTGGGGAAAACACAGCCCGTGATGCGGCAGCTGGCTTTGGGTGGCCCACGGCAACTTCCAAAGGCTCAACACTGTCAGAGGCATCGAGCCCAGAAAACTGGAAAGAGAAAGGCAATGTCCAGTTACGATGGATGCCCCGGGAGGTGTGCTGACATTAAGACGGGCCCCTTGGGAGGAGCTAGTAGATGGTGTTGCTGCGTAGGGATGGCTGAACTTTGAACAGAGGAGAGAGGCAGATGATGGTAAGAGGGGAAGGAAGCCTGCTCAGAGGAGGGGGTGAGAGCCAACAGTGAAGTCCACAGCAGCCGCTTCCTGAATGCCAGTTACACGCCCGAAGCTAGGCACTGCACCACCACTGTCCCGTGCTGCACTCCGAATGACCCCAGCAGGCGACATCACCATCACCCTCATTTTACCAACGCAGAAACTGTAGTGCAAAAGGGTCAGCATCCTGTCCACAGTCACATAGCTAGTAAACAGTAGAGCCAGGATTTAAAGCTGGCCAGTCTGATTCTAAAACCCATGTTCTTGCTCTTTATAACACAGAGGCCCCAAAGTAGGCTTCACAGAGCTATGGTCCCTCCTTGATCCGGGGACCCTGTCTCCCTCCTATCTCCTTCCCCCAACACTGTCACTGAAATCCAGTCCCTGTCTGGCTGTAGCCCACAGCACTAACCCACCACCCGTTCTCGCCCTTACTTTGGGAGGGAAATAGCTGGGCTGGAACCTTCCTATGAACTATCTGGGTGGTGTTTAAAATCCATTGTGGGGGAAGAGCTCTGGCTTCAGATGAAAGGCCTTTGGGGTAGAAAGATCCAGAAGCCCTGTTTCTAACAAATGCTAATCATGCCTCAAACACATTGAAATGTAAAAGCTGAACCAAGGGTTACTAGCTAATACAATACCTGACGCCTAAAAGAAGGGCATGAAAAAGATGCCCCAAAGCTCTCTAACGTGGAATAAAAATATCAGTTTCTTTTATTCCCCTGATTCATCTGGCTTAATATTTTAGAAGTATTGACTTTAAGAAGCCAGGCTGCACGGGTCACAGGGAGAGGAAATTTGCATGTGCTAATGACCCCCATCCACGATGCGCAATCTGTGCTCTCCCCTTCGCCACGGAAGCCCTGAAGAACCAAAGGGAAGGCAGGAGGCCTTGGCTTTTGGAAGAATGCTCTACAGCGCTACCTAGGAATCTGGATCCTTGTCAGAGACCTGTCCTCCTAGACAAGGAACCACTACAGACCGGGCTAGGAGATTCACAAGACATTGTCACTGGTATTTCTGATTTCATTCGGAAGATGGCGGGGAAATTGGAATCTTACTTTCATCGGAATGTTACCGCCCCAACTTAGAGCAGAGCCTCAGCTCCCCACAACCAAGAACGTCACGTGCTAGAATTTCATCTCTCGGCCAGCGAGGATTTCTAGCTGCTCCTTGCTGAATCCCCACTGCCTAGAACAGAATACAGCTGGTGCTCACTACATATGTGTTGCCTGGCCGACTGAATAAGCAAGTGGTTATTTCAGGCACCTGTGTCTTCCTCCCTTCCCCCATCGGGAGGAATCCGTGTCCACAGATCCTGCTGGTCTCGCCAGTCCTGTTCTGAGGGCACGAACCCACCCTTGGTCCCTAAGCCTGGACGCTCTCTCCACGGGTAGTTATTAGGTCCATCTGGCCAACACCTGTGACTGCTAAGATTGGCCACAGCAAGATGAGCTGGACCCATCAGATCCTCTACCTTGTAAATTCAAACCAAGAGACGCTGAGCGAAGCTGTCACTGACGTACACACTGAGGAGAGAGTGTGAGCCACCTGACGGCAGGGACTGTGTCTACCTTGTTCTCTGCACCGTTCCCAAAGCTTGCTATTCTGTATCACGCCTGAAAGAGACTAAATGCTCAATAAAAGTTGCCTGAATAGAGAAAGAGTAAATTGGGCCTGTGTGGCCCCCTATGGGACAGGTGCATGATGAATGAGCCAGGGAAATCGATAAGCCAGGGAGGGAAGAGCACAGCTTCGATGCTCTAAGAGCCTTAAAGGCAACAGAGACAGAGCTGCTGTCTTCCTCCCTTCCTGCTCTCTCTGGATCCATAGGACACCCCACCTACTGCACTTGGGCCAGTGGGATGTGTCTCTTCTCTCAAACTACTAATGGCCCAGATTGGAGCACTGCTGAGCCCCCCCTCCCCCAGAAGACCAGCTGTCTCAATATATACCTGAGCAAGCTGTTCTTTTGTTTTTGTCTGTTTTTGCCACTGAATGTAACCAAAGGTTGAAATGGGTGACAAAGGGAGGAGATGAGGCGAAGTCTTAGGGAAGAGACATTGTCGCCTCTCCGGGCTGAGGGGCTCCTCTCCTCTCCTTCCCTCTGCACCGGGGTTATTCATCACCAGCTTGGCTCTGAGCCACCGGCCCACTGACTGGGAAGCTCAGCCTGGAAAGTTGTCAAGGTAACACCAGCAACACACCAGAGATTTCCAGGGAGGTCATCATGGCCTGGGCGTGGCCCTGCAGGGTGAGCTCATGACTGCAGGGTTCAGGAGTGGCTCAGCCCTTGACTCGCTCTCTGGATGGGCAAGGTGCTCATTGTCGCTGAGCCTCAGCTTCTCTTGTAAAGTGGGGACAAGGACACTTAGCTCTCGTGTTGGTAGAATTAAAAGCCATGCCCAGCACATGGTAGGGGCTCCATACACGGGACCCGAGTGCCCTATTGTGTATGTCTGTAAAGCCCCGCAACTCACAGAGGATTTTGCTATATTTTACGTCCTTTAAATCCCACAACAACCTACAAGATTTGCAAAGTACAGCCTAGCATTCCCATTTTGCAGATGAAGAAACTGAGTTTAAATGGGGTACGTAATTTGTCCAAGGTCACCCACAGAGCGGTCAGACTCCATCCCAAGTCCCACAACACTGCCCTCAGCATAAACAAGCAAGATAGGCGATCAGATGTGCATTGACTAAGCAACCCCCGGGCTGGCTATCTCTCTCTTTTCTTAATCACATACAAGGTTTCATTCAGGGGTTTGTGTACAGTATGTCCAGGAGATGAATGAATCCATACATGAAGGAATGAATGAGTGTGGGAATGAATGAATGAAAGAGTATCCTGTTTTGGGGCGCCTGGGTGGCTCAGTTGGTTAAGCGACTGCCTTCGGCTCAGGTCATGATCCTGGAGTCCCGGGATCGAGTCCCGCATCGGGCTCCCTGCTTGGCAGGGAGTCTGCTTCTCTCTCTGACCCTCCCCCCGTCTCATGTGCTCTCTCTCTCTCTCTCTCTCAAATAAATAAATAAAATCTTTAAAAAAAAAAGAAAGAGTATCCTGTTTTAATTCTACTCCATACATACTTGGCAGCAAAACCTGGGGATCTCCTCCAGACTGAGCCCTACGGGGCCTGCTGGTGCATGTTTCTCTCCCTCTCTGGGGACTATCTAACCACAGGCCTGGTGATGGTGCAGCTCACACTATCAGCCCCTCCTGCCAGCAAGGAAAGCAGAGGGCAGTCCTGCTCATTCTACGTACTGGTTTCTGCAGTCTCGTACTCGCTGTCTCTGAGAAGCTCAAAGATGTCCACTTCGACCTTGGCCTTGCCAAGCCTCTCAGGAGCGCGGTTGATGCGGTTCTTGGCCAGGGTGATGGAGAGCCGCTCCCCTCTGCTGCACTCCATGGGGTCATCCAAGATAGCAGCTGTGGGCAGGCAACCACACGGAGACAGTTGGTACCCTCTCCCGTTACCCTCCTCTTTCTCCAGTCTCCCCCCCTCTGCCACCTTTCTCTGCCAGGCAGCTCCCCACCTCCCCCGCCCCTGCCACCCTTGGAACTAGTCCCAAAGCAAGTTCTCTACGTGCTGAGGGTCTTGGTTCATAGCCAAGTGCGGCCGTGAATTCTAATGTGCAAATCCACCTCAGGAACGCCGTAATGTCACGACAGGCTGCCGGGGTCTATGTGTAGGAGGCCCCGAGGCCCAGACATGGTGAAAAGCTTAGAGGTACACCAACACACATGTGCAAAGGAAGGGACGCAGTGGCCGCCTTTGACAATGGTATTCTGGGTATCTGCAGAAATCTCCCTGAGACAAGAGAGGGTGAGAGGAGACCGGGCATGAGAGGGAAAGCCGTGGCAGATACTGCTGAACACCAGCTCTGCAGGCTCAGACGCTGACGCACCATGTCAGCAGGTGAGCCAGGCAGTTTCTCTGAACTTCTTTTCCTCACCGAACAGGAAGAGTAGGAAGACAACCTCAGGGGCTTGGTGTGAGGATTCAGTAAGGTAATGTATGTAAGTGACACATCACACGAATTGAATCGGCGTGACTTAATATGAATGATGCAGTGGTATAGTTCTAAGAGCTGCCCAACTTCCAGAAGCAGCATTCAGGGTAAGTGTTCTGGTAGCCCAGCTCCACCCTGTATCAGCTCTGAGACCTCAGTTTCCTCACTTGTAAAATGGGGAGAGAGCCCACTCCTTGGGCCATTGTGTAGATTACCTGAATAGTCTGTGTGAGGTGCTTAGCACAGTACCTGAAACACTCAACAAATCTAGCTCTGGGTACCATTCACTCTCTTGGTAGAGGAAGTTACAAGACTGAAAATCTCTACCAAAAACTCGTATATATGTGCTCACAGCCCCATTATTCATAATAGCTCAAAAGTGGAAAAAAATCCAAATGCCCATCAACTGATGAGTGAATAAGCCAAATGTGGTATATCCATACAACGGAATAGTATTCAACAATAAAAAAAAACGAAGTACTCACACAGGCCACAACATGGATGAACCTTGAAAACACGATGCTAAGCAGAAGAAGCCAGACACTAAATACTGCACACAGGCTGATTCCATTTATAAGAAATTTCCAGAACAGGTAAATCCACAGAGACAGAAAGTAGATGAGTGGTTGCCTAGTGGCAGTAATGGAAAAGCTGGAACGAACGGGGGGTGACTGCTAATGCATACACAGTGTTTCTTTTGTGGGTGTTGAAAAATGTTCTAAAATTGATTATGGTGATTGATGCGCAACTCTGTGAATATACTAAAAATCACCATGTTGTATACTTTAAATGAGTGAATTGTGTGATATATGAATTATATTTTAATAAAGCTCTCACAGAAAAAGAAAAGAAGAAATATCAAGCTTATTTTTCAGAGATTGAAGGCTCAGAAAAGCGACACGGGGAATTGAGCCGAATGGGTTTCACCAACATGTGGCCCTTGAATGTCTGCAGTGGGCGCGGACAGAAGAGACCCAGGTCCCACGCTGTCTTTTCTGTACACTGCTCCCATACCTACTGTGACCCATTTTCCAAACCGAAAACCAGGACACAGAATATGACAAAGACTTTTTTTTCCTGATTTGTGGATGTGTTTATATGCATTGCCTTGCTGAACAATAAAAATGAGCCATGCCCAATAAAAGTTACACTGGGCAACAGAGGCGCGTCCCAAGACCCAGCCGTTAAAGTGGGTTTCTGCGAATTAGGTATCAAAGTCCTCACACACCTGGTGGGATCACCACTGGCAAGAGTGGCCAAAGGGCTATAAATGTGTGATTGAAGAGCCTGAAGACACCCAAAATACCTACCCAGGTGACCTCAGGAAAGCAAGACCAGGATGGGAATGCTACTCAGGAAGCAGAAACCTAAACGATTGTACTATGCTGTCCCAGGAGGAAGAGTCTGGGAAGAGAAAGGAAGAAGGGCAGCCTATAGAAGTGATTCTCAGATGATGTTCCTTGGAGGGCCCTGGGCTCCATTAGGAAGCAGAGGGAGAGGCCACATGGGGGGTCTCTCGCCCCTGCCAGCTTCAACCAGCACACCTCCACACTCATCAGTTTTGGATACTGGGGTTCCACAGAAGACTTGATACGGGGGAAAAAATGTTTCACTGTTAAAAATATAATAGAAATCATTAGTTCAGCTCTACAGCATAGAAAAGAGACACCTGAAACTTTAGGAACTGGCACAGCCATCACACACAAATCATGAGAAAGAGGCACGGGATCCCTGGCACATGGGTTTTATGTGAGCAGGCACACATTTATTCAGTGACATTAGTGTAAATGCTTAGCGGACATGATCTCACTTAATCTCTGCAATGACCCTGTGAGGTAAGTGTGTTCTTTCTGTTATCCTCACTTGGAGATGAGAAAACAGTCAGAGAGGTGAAGGGACCGGCTCACATTCACAGGGCTGGCGAGGGGGAGAGGCGGAAGGTGACCCAGAGCAGCCTCATGCAGACTCTGTACCCAGAACTAAGGCTCATTTTCCTTCTAGTAAATCTTGTCTTCGTTGGGATTTGCTGCTGAGAAGGGGGTGTCATAGACTGGATGGCTTATACAGCAAACATTTAGTTCTCCCAGTTCTGGAGGTGGGGGGGACCTGAGATCAGGGTGCTAGCAGACTTGGGTTCTACGAGGGGCCTGCTTCCTGGTTTGCAGACACCTGCCTTCTCACATGGTCCTCATAGGGTGGAGAGAAAGGGACAACATTCTCTGGACTCTTCTGATAAGGGCACTCATCCTATAGTGGAGGCCCCACCACCCTCATGACCTCATCTAAAGGGAACGCTTCCCCAAGGTCTCGCCTCCTAATACCATCCTACTGGGGGAGGTAGGATTTCAACACGTGAATTTTAGGAGGACACAGTTCCATCCATAGCAGGGGGGCACATGAGCTTTGCAGCCACTGTAAAGAAAGAAAGTCTCACCAAGGCAAATCAACTCTGAAATACTAACTGGCAGGACCCTGGACCTCTGGACATTCCCCTAGCTAATGCTCCCAACCCCCATGAGATTTCTAGACAAGGGGGCATTTTTCTCTTTGGACCATATGACCTTTAAATATTAGGAAATCACTTGCAATAAAATAAGTAATAAAATAATCTCTCAGAAAACACCCACGTCCCCTGTAAATCTAGAAAGGAACTCAGCTCTCTGGGGGTGTGGGGGGTTACCTCAGGAATGTTTTGATAAGGTTGTTCAGGCTATAGACATGGACTTGCCTCTGTCCCATCAGTAGACAATCAGGGCACTAATCACACCTAAACCACAGGAGGTAACACACATCCGATAGTCTGTTTCAGGGTTGTGTGCTCTCTTCTTGAACAGTACACATTCAGGACACGTGCCATGGACTGAATATGTCTCCCCCCCCCAACCCCGCATTCACATGTTGAAACCTTAACCCCCAATGTGACTACATTTAGAGACAGCGCCTTGAAGAGGAAATTAAAGTGACATGAAGTCATAAGAGTAAGGCCTTGATCGGATAGGATGAGCGCCCTTCTAAGAGACACCGGAGAGGGCTCTCTCTTTCTCTCCTGCTATGTGAGGACAGAGCGAGAAGGCAAGCCAGGAAGCAAGCTTTTCTCACCAGAAACCGACTCTGCTGGCACCTTGATCTTGGGCTTCCAGCGTCCAGAACTGGGAGAAATAAATGTCTGTTGTCGATGCGGTGTCTTGTTATGGCAGCCCGAGCCGACAGAAATAATGTGCCAACACATACCCAGATGTACAGGACACCAGCCAGCCATGGGACACCACATAATCAACTCACAGAGCATCACTGGACATACTCTGAGACAGAGGGAGCGTGATGAGGTGGGGAGTAGGGAATGTGGGGATTTTCTATGAAGGGGCCTAGGAGGTCCCCTGAGTACCTCCTCCTTCTCTGCCTCCCCCACAGTGTCCAAAAAAGGGCTCTGCACTCCACCCAACCTCTGTGCTCTGGGTACTTTTCATTAGGTTTTGGGTTTTAGACAATGATTAACTCCTGTCTGGGAACAGCCTCAGCTGGGTGGTTGGTTGGCATCAAACATACTGGGATCAGAATAATCAGGATGATAACAGGACCCCAGATTCTGGGGCTGGACACAAAGGATGAGGGACCAGCTCAGGCCCTGCTAGGACACCAGAAGACCATGTTCCCAGTTTGGCAGTCCTCAGCGAGGGGCCCCGTGGGTGGAGAGCAGTGTGCTCAGGACTGAGCGTGCAGCTGAGGCTCCTGGCTCCTTGCTCTGTCCCCCAGGCCGGCGATCAAGCTTGGGCCAGGATGCTCAGAGCTCCAAGCCACTGCCTAACAAGGAGCAATACCATCTGGCACGTCCTCCATCCCCAGGACTGCTCTGCAGAGAAGTCAGCTAGTAGGCATGGTAAGGCTGGGAGGTCTAGGGCTACAGCGAGGACAAGGCTGAAATGGGGACATGCAATCAGGGAGCAGGGTCTTCCCCAGTGTTTCCAGCCGTGGAGACTCTGTGCACAGTGACCCTTACACCGCATGTACTCAACAGGCGTCTCTCGCGCCCGGGGAGCTGGTGAACCCTAACATTGACATTGGGCTTTTCTCCCCACAGGCCAACAGCTTTACCTCTGCCCAGTTCTCTCTGAGTTCTAAGGCTCGTGCCAAGGAAAGGGCGGCCTCTTGACTCTGGGCCCACCTCTACCCCAAGGTCTTCTCTCCATGTTCTGGGCCCAGGCCTATGTCTACCCTGGACGCTGGGGCTGGCAGGCCTGGCTCTGCCCACTCTAATCCTTTCTGTCACACCCTGTGAGTGTGGCCCCAATTATCACTCACCTGCTCAAAGTCCTCAGGCTTCCCCATTATCCTAGGGTTGGTCCCATTTGAGTGTCTAGGATGGCACCAGGCCCTCTGCAGTCTGGCTTCCAAATGCCCTTCTAGCTGCAGCACCCCCTACCACCCCCACAGCGACAACACCCCCATGTTAGGACCAGGGCTGGCTTACCTTCCCGCCTCCATGCCTCTGCCGATACCAGCCCTGTCCCTCGTTCCCCCTTTCCTTAAGGACTCTCCTTCTTCCCCTCAGACCCACCTCTTCCAAGAAGTCCTCCCTGACTCCTTAGATTTCCCGAGAGACCACTCACTGCCCTGGAGGGGTGCTTACCCTTACATCTCTCTCTAAAACTTCCCTCAGCTAGCTGCAACCTGAAAAGCTCAGAGTGATCTCTCCTTCCTTGGAAACTCCCAGGTTCCCCATCCCACTTTAATTCCCTCTTCCTTAAAACTCCCACAGAAATTTCTCTGTACCTTTCATTAGACACTAATCACTTTTGACTTTTTTATTATGCCTATCTGCTTATCCGTCTTTTCTCCCCGAGGCAGCCGGCTCCTTGAGGCTGAAGGCTGTGGCTGATTCATCTCTGTACCTGCACAATTCCAGACGTGCGTGCAGTAGGCCCTTAATGAATGGTTATTGAGTGAAAGAATAATGTGACATGGTGCAGAAGTATTAGCTATTGCTCAGGCCGAGGGCGGTCTCCCCGAACAAGTGCTGCAGGGTGCAGGGTGGGTGTGGGGGCCTCCCGGGCACCTGCGGGCTGGCGCTTCTACTCTCTGCTGTAAACTGGAGTAACCTGTGTAAGCTGGAACAGGGCTTGCCCTCAACAGCCCAGAAGTGACCCCTCAGGTTGGAAAATCAGCCTCCCTTAATCCTTCGGGTCTTCCAGAATCTCCCTCCTGAAGATTTCCAAGCACTTTGATAACTCTTATCTCTTAAGGGGGGGGGGGCGGGGGGGATAAAGAGGTTTTACAGGAGAGTCTTGACAGGCAGTCTTGACATAGCTCTGCCTTCAGCTGTGTGGCCCAGCCGGTCAGAGCCCTGTCCTAACCGGAAGAGATGCTTGGAGCCTCCAGAGAGCCAGTCAGTCAGCTTTGCTCCCAGCCCCAGCGTCACCATTCACCTGGGACCAGCTTCCCCAGCTCACCTCTGAGCTCTCATGTTCCTTTTCGTACCCCTGACCCCTGTGGGTCCCGGTCATCCGCCTGCTGGAGGAAGCCACGCCAGTGTGCAGACCACTCCACCCCAAACCCACAGCCTTCCTCCTCACCTGGGGGGCAACACAGGACCATCCTCTGCCCTTGGCCTCGCCTGGCCAGCTCCCACTCACGTTGCAGACTCTATCTGTTTGCTGGGGCTGCCATCATGAAGTAGGGCAGACGAGGGGTGCTTAAACAACAGAAATTTATTTTCTAGGAATCGGAGATCAAGGTGTGGGCAGGGTCTGTTTCTTCTGAGGCCTCCCTCCTCCGCTCGTCTCCCTGTGTCCTCACACGGTCTTCCCTCTGTGCGCAGCTATATCCTAATCTCCTCTTTTTTTTTTTTTTTTTTACAGATTTTATTTATTTATTTGAGAGAGAATGAGAGAGAGCATGAGAGGGGGGAGGGTCAGAGGGAGAAGCAGGCTCCCTGCCGAGCAGGGAGCCCGATGCGGGACCTGATCCCGGGACTCCAGGATCATGACCTGAGCCGAAGGCAGTCGCTCAACCAACTGAGCCACCCAGGCGCCCTCTAATCTCCTCTTCTTATGAGGACACTTGTCATACTGGATTAGGGCCTATCCTAACGACTTCATTTTAATTTAATTATCTCTTCAAAGACACTATATCCGAATGCAGTCTCATTCTGAGGTGCTGGGAGTTAGGACTTTAACATATGAATGGGGGGGGGGGAATTGGACACAAGTCAGCCCATAACCTGGATTTTCACCTCTAGCTGTTACCCAGTTCCCACCCCCTCTCTCTGTCCACAGAGAGATTGATCGGAGGCCACTTGCAGGGAACTGCCTATACTTTGTGCCCCCATCTCTTAAAAAAAAAAAAAATGTATGTATGTATGTATGTATGTATCTCTACACCCAACA
The DNA here is from genome assembly GCF_002201575.2 of Neomonachus schauinslandi. NCBI lineage: Eukaryota > Metazoa > Chordata > Mammalia > Carnivora > Phocidae > Neomonachus > Neomonachus schauinslandi. The sequence goes on from NC_058413.1 coordinate 94,426,290, forward strand.
CGGGGCTTGAACTCATGACCCCAGAATCAAGAGTCACATGCGCCCCTTTCCAACGGGCTCAGATCATGAGGGTTCCAGTTCTAGGAGAGCCCCACCACACTCCCCTTCTCCCCTAACCTTCCATCTCTCCCCCAGACCAGCTCATTCCCCTTTGCTAGAACGTGCTCAGGGGCCCTCCACGGACCGCACGGACCATGTATGGCCCTCTGGCTCTCCCTTCCATCTTACCTTCAATCCAAACCAGACTTCTCAAGTGACTGATTGCTCAACATTTTGCTGACCTCACGTCATGTCAGATCCCCTTCGACCACTGTAATCTGCCTTCCATTCCCACCAGCCCACTCAGGCTGTACGTGCAAAGTCACCAGCAACAACCATTGCTGCGAAGTCAGGGGGCACTTTGATTCTTTGTCTGATTCTATCACTAGCTGGCACTATTATTCGCCGTCTGCCAGGGACCGTTTGAAGAACATCACATGTGTTCTTTCATTTAGCCTTCACCCAACCCTACAACGTACTGCCCCATTTTACAGGTGAGAAAACCGAGAAAGGGGCAGGGTGAGCAACTTGTCCGAGATCACACAGCTCTTAATGGCAGTCTGGGTTCGGAGCCTGTGAGCTGCCAGACTGCTCGGTTAAGCTGCCTCCTGGTTTCCTCTGAACCTGAGTCCTGAGTGTTTGGGGTCCTGAGTCCTGAGTCTTTTGCCTGAGACCCTCAACTTCCGAGGCTTCCATGACACGAAGCCCCTGGGGTTTTCCTCCTATTTCTCTGACCATAGTGTCAAGGTCCACTGTCTCCTGCTGAGCCTTCAATTCTGGTGAGCTCCCAGGGTCTGTGCAGAGCCCTCCTCTTGACTCACTCCCACAGGCTTCCTCAGTGATCTCGACACTTTACCTACGCCCACCTGCCTGATGACATCTCCATGTAAATGTCTGATGAGCATCTCAAATTTATTAAGACCCCAAGCAAAAGCACCCTCTTCCCTCTTACATTCTTCCTGAGTTTAGCTAATGACAGCACCAGCCACCCAGGCATCGTGGCCTCACCTCTACCCCTTACCTCCAATGGCTCTGGCTTTGCCCCTCGCTATTTCCCAGATCTGTCCCCTTCTCTCCAGCTCAACACCGTGGTCCAAGTTCAGTCCTTTCCTCTCGACTACTCAATTGCAACCTCTTGCCCCTCACCCGGTTTTCCCTTTCAACCACCACCTGGCAATCCTCAGTCATGCCCACACGCGGCTGCCGGTCACCGCAAGGTGCAAACCCCCGCTTTTAGCTTTCGGTATCAAAATAAACAGAATTCCTTGGTGTGGCACATGAGACTTGGCTCTCTCTCTCGAACCTTCTGTTCTGCTTCCCCGCTCATCCCTCTCTACTTTCTAGAAATAGCGACCTCCCATAGCGCCGCCTAAACCCACACGTGTGTGTGTGCATGCACATCCATGCTGTTGAACTCCTGTGCACTTCTACCCATGCTCCTCCTTCTGCGTTCCCACCTTTGCTCACTGGCCACTCTCATTCAGAATGAGTCCTCAATTCAGACATACCCTGCTTCCGGAAGCTTTCTCTGGACACAGAAGTTGATCGAGGGCTGCAAGTATGTATAGCCATAGAATCCCACGCATACTCTATTTCAAATGATCAGTTTCATCTTTAACTTCCCCTCTTTAATCTTTTCTATCCCCAATCCCTGGCACCCTGCCTGACAACAGGAGGCACTCCGTAAATGTTTGAGCCAAATTTGTCTTGGCTTTTGAGGGATGTTATGCCAACTTCTATTCCTTCCTGCAAAATTACTACTCTGACCCATACGTACATGGCCAGCTGATTTTGACAAAAGCACAGTTTAAAAAAATGGTATTTTCAACGCATTGCAACTGGAACAGTTGGATATCCATACGTTTAAAAAAAATTTTTTTCCAACCCCGTCTTGTACCATACATAAAAATTAACACAAAACAGATCGTAGACCTAAGTGCAAAACTTAACATTATAAAACTTCTAGAAGAAAATCTTTGAGGCTTTTAGTTAGAAAAGATTTCTTAGACATGACACTAAGAAAATAAAAAATTGACAAAGTGGACTTTATCAAAATTAAAAATATCTGCTCTTCAAAAGACACCATGAAAAGACAAGCCACAGGCTGGGAGAAAATATTATACAAAGAGCATATATGTGATGAAGATATATCCAGAATATATAAAGAACTCTCAAAACTCAATAATAAGAAATCAAACAATCCAATTTTTAAAGATTTTTTAAAGTAATCTCTATACCCAACATAGGGCTTGAACTCACAACCCCGAAATCAAGAGCCACATGCTCCAATGACTGAGCCACACAGGCGCCCCCCGACACAAACCAATTTTTTTAAAAATGTGCCAAAGATCTGAATACACACTTCACCAAAAAAGTTACATAGGTGGCAAATAAACATGTGAAAATATGCTCCATATCACTAGTCATTGGGGAAATACAAATTAAAACCACAACGAGATCTCACCATTAATCTACTAGTATGGCTAAAATTAAAAAGCTCAACCACACCGAGCTGGTGAGGATCTGGAAGGACTAGAACTTTCATACACTATTGGTGGGAACATCAAATGGCATAACCACTTGGAAAACAGTTTGGTCATTTCTTAAGAAGTTAAACGTCCCCTTACCATATGACTCAGCCATTCTACTCCTATCCAAAAGAAAGGAAAGCAGAGGTCTACACAGAAACTCATACATAAATGTTCATAGCAACTCGCTCTGTGATAGAGAGTTTCCAAACAACCACCCATAAGGGAATGAATAAACAAGCTGTGGTATATCCATACAACACAATACTACCCAGTGATAAAATGGAATTTAAAAAGTCAGACAAAAAGACTATGACTTTATGATTCCATGTATATACACTTCTAGAAAATACACGTCTGTAGTGACAGGAAGAAGATCGGTGGTTGCCGGGGGAGGGGTGAGAACAGGAAGGAGCAGAAATGAAGAATTAGAGTGGCCCCAAGAAACTTTTCTTGGGTGATGGAAAATTTCATCATCTTGACGGTAGTGACGGTGTAATGGGTGTATGCATGGCAAAACTTATCAAATTGGATACTTCAAAATATAGGCAGTTTATTACACGTAAATGATACCTCAATTTTTTAGAGAATGCTCTGATGAGAAAAAAGATTCTTCTGGCTCCTTCTTACCTTCTCCTACCCTCTCTCCTCACCCATGGCCAGTGAGACATCTTAAACTCTGTGATCTATACCTACTGCCTCCAATTCCACTGCATCTTCTCCATCCTCAGCCTCCACCATCTCTGAATTCACTAAGGTTCTCCTTCCTTACAAATATTTCTGTGGTTTTTTAGGATTTTGAGGCTCTGAATCACATGCAACTGGAGGTTTTTTCTGGGTTATCATGTGTTAACATCCCTGATATGACACTGGTCTGATTTTCATTCTGATCACATTTTTCCAAGCCCCTTCGAGCTCCAACTCCTTCCCCTTTTATGACCCTAGTTGGCAGTGTTCCCTAAACCTCACACTCTGGATTCAGTCCTCAGTCCACGTTTTCTTCATTGTACACTTTCTCCCCTGAAGTATACATTCTCAACTATCAGCTCTATGTAGGTAATTCCAAAACCTGAAGAATTCATTCTCAACCATCAACTCTATGTAGATAATTCCAAAACCTCTATCTCCAGCCCTACTTTCCTATCCACACATCAGACTCTTATTTCTGGTTGCTAAAGGGAAATGTCCCCTTGGAGGTCTTTCCAAACTCCATGTCCCAAATGTAACCATTATCTTTTCATAGAACGGGGGGCTCTTTCTGCCTTCCCAGTTTTCATTAATGGTCCGTCTCCCACACGCGATCCATGGCAGAGTGGTCCTGCACTCTCCCCAGCCCTTCTGCCACTCCACCTGCTCAGTCACTGAGGACCACCAAGGGATGCGCCCCCATCCTCTGCTCTCTTTCTGCTCCCACTGCCATCCCCACCCCCGCCTCTCTCCTGCAATACCCCTCACCTGTTTCCCGCCTCCAGGCTCTCCTGTGCAAACCCAGCTTCTCCATGGGGCAGATTCACCTGCCTGGCACCCACACCCTCCACAATCTGGCACCACACACCTTTCCAGGCTCATATTCTACCAAATTCTTTGACCACTGAGCTACATCAAGGTAGCCCTTGCTGAACACTGAGTAGAGCCTATCACTTTGCCCTCTCTTTTTTCAAGGTGGTCTCTTCTTCCTGGAAAGCATTCAGCTTTTCTTTACCCATATCCAAATCCTACCTAAATTATGCGCCATTCTTAAGTTCACTCCTACCTTGACCCAGGCATGTGCCAGACAACTCCAGCCCACACTGATTCTGCCCTCTTCGAATCCTCCAAAGCGCTCACAGTCTGTGCCACTCATTTAGCACTTAATCTTGGGCTTTGTAACTGATACAGGCAATGCATTCATCCACTTAATCATTCCTTTATTTATTAATTCATCAAATACCTATTAAAACATCTATTTTAACCAAGGCACTTTGTACATAGAGAAGGATAAGACGTATCTCTGCTTTCAAAGTGTCCAGAGAATGTGGCCATGAAATCAAATAGCCACAACCCAATATGGTTAAGTGATATGATCAAACCCCATTATGATCCATCTATAAGCCATCCAGTTGCCCACAGTGCTGGGAAATCCCACAAAACTATGAGTGTGTCTTTGGCTCTCAAGGACATTTCCGGGGAGGGGTGGAGACAATAAGTGGTTTAAGAGAGAAAATCACAGTTCCCAGGAAGCACAGACTCTTCTGGATAGCGGAGAGAAGTTGTTGGGAAGGCCTCATGCATTTATCTATCGCACACAGGTGTCCAGTGCCTACTGCTTCCCAGGTACTGCACCAGGCTTCACAGAAGAGACAACCTGGAAGCAGGCCCATGAGCTTCCCAGGGAAGCAGGGAACCGAAGTGCGTTCCAGTGTGCAGAGCCTCTGAAAGCATGACTGCTTCAGCAGGTGTCAGGGGCCCAAGCACCTGGCAGGAGAAGCTGGGAGAGGGGGACAGAAGCCTGAACAGGAAGGACCCTTGTGTGTCATGCCCCGGAACTGGAACGGTAACAACAGGAGGACCTTCGGCAGATGGTGACATCATCAGATTTGCATTTTAGGGCCATCACTCATGGCACTGAAGATAGACTGGAGCGGCAACCGAAATATGAGCTGGGAAGATGAGTCTGGGGTGATGTTAAGAGCCTGGGAAAAAGAGATGAGGCAGGTACTGAGGGGCAGAATGATGAGGATCAAGGGGATGGGGCAGATTTGAGCACAATTCACGAGGTGTAATGAGCAGGGTGGCTGGCTGTGGAGGGTAGGAGGAGATGTGAAGGGCTTCTGGCTTGACTATTTAGATGGTGACATCACTGACTAGCATTGAGAGCACAGGGGTGTCAAGATGAAGGTTGTTCTGTTCTGTTTCTGGAGAAGGACCCAGATGATGAGTCTGGGGTCGTATTTGTTAAGTATGGGGCACGCTTTTTGGCAGCAGTCACTGGCCTTGCTCCCCAGAGAACCATCTGGGCTCGAGACACAGGCCTGGGGGACTGCAGGGCCAGGGTGGTGATGACAGTTTGGATCTGGCACAGAGAGAGAGAGGAGGGATGAGGCTCAGGCCCTGCGGACTCAACATCTGCGGAGCGTGTAGAGAAAGAGAAGCTGATGCAAGAGGCCAAGACACAGCAGTGAGGCTGGATGAAAGTCAAATAAAATAAGAACTGAGAATTTTCTATGAGATTTGGCAACAAGGAGGTCACCGGAGACCCTGGTGATCCAGCTGCTCAAGAAGGGGCTAAGAAGGTGAATGAGTCAAGTAGCTTGTCTTCAATGGAAAGAGTGTGATTAGGGCAGTAGGTGGGGTGAATCACATTGCCCAAGGAAGGGTTTTTAAACTCACCGGAAAGGGGCTCAGAAGAAGGAGCCAGAGGGGAGGGAGAAGCTGATAATGTCAGAAGCAAGGGGGCACTTTCTGAAGCAAGTGCTGCAAAAAAGCCAGTAGAGAAAGAGCCTGGGGTACAGGGTGTAGGTTCACGTGGGCTGAGAGAAGACAAGGTAAGAGAAGGGAGAAGTCACGCAGAGACGGCTCGCTGGCCCCCAGGGCCTTTCTCCCTTTCTTCCTTTTAATCATAAACCACCCTAAGTATCACCTGCATGCATGGCTGCCCAACTACACACCACACTTCCCAGCCTCCTCTGCAGCTGGGGGAAGCCAGGAGCTGAAGTGGGACAGTGAGTTTGAGTGGAAACAACCATGACACATCCAGGCCATCCCCCTGCCCTGGACTCTCCTTCCCTTTTTTTGCTGACTGTAAATATAGCTGCTGCTGAAACAGGAATGTATGGGAACTATACAGATGAGGACAACACTGCTTCCTGCCCCCACACCCCAGGCCACCCTGGGCCATGGCCGACCTGCGGACTCACACCCGAGAGAAATACCCTTCTATCTTTGAAATACGGCATGTGAATTCAGCTCGCTTTGCTCCTGAGCCAGCCCATGCTCCAGCCCAGCGCCATCCAACAGAAACACAATGCAAGCCATGCTTGTAATTTCACATGTTCTAGCAGCCACATTTAAAACAAGTAAAAAAAAAGAAGCAGGTGAAATTATGAAATTAATTTAAATAATATATTTTATTTAACCCAAATTTCCAAATATGACCATTTCTACCATATAAAATCATTGAGAACTTTTGTGTTGTTTTCACACTAAAACTTCAAAATCCAGTGTGTATTTTGTACTTAACAGTACATCTGAGGGGCGCCTGGGTGTTTCAGTGGGTTGAGCTTGTCTGACTCTTGATTTTGGCTCAGGTCATGATCTCAGGGTCGTGAAACTGAGCCCCACGAGGGGCTCCACGCTCAGTGCAGAGTCTGGGATTCTCTCTCTCTCTCTCTCTGCCCCTCCCCCCCACCTGCATGAGCGCATGCTCTCTAAAATAAATAAATAATAAACAAATAAATAAAATCTTTAAAAACAAAAACAGTCCATCTGAATTCAGACGAGCCATATTTCTAGTGCTCAATAGCTAGTGGCTACCATACCGGACAGGGCCAGTCTAATACTGATCAATACAGCTCTAAATAAATATTTGGGGGAAGGGGGAGTTGAGAGGGACTGAGTTCGACAGCTTCTATTGTCTCTGAAGAGAGGCAAGATCATCACCTTCTGAGCAAGAGTGGCAACGATGGTGTAGGTGGTTTCAGGAGAAAGCTGAGAACAGGTGCTCCGACATGTAACCGTGTTTCTGTTTGGGCGCGGATGGAATGAAGAGAAGTTGGTGTGGTGTTTTTTTTGTTTGTTTTTTGTTTGTTTTTTTTGCAAGCAGCCTCAGGACACAGATAAAAGCAAGGCAGGTAGATGTCTGTACTATCAAGGGTGGGAGTCACTGAGTGGGCAGGATGAGGGGACACAGGAGTTGAAGGCACGACCAGGAAAGGGGGCGAAACCCAGCAAAAGTTGTCCAAATGAATAGACCCCGCAGGGCTGAGAGGCAATGGAGAACTGGGGAGTACGTGGATATGTGGATGTGGCAAGGGCTTTCATAGTGGGAGCAAGACGGTGAAAGCGGGGAGCATAGGATACTGTTTGCAGACCACGGGATTTTGAAATTCCAGGTTTCAGAGGAAGAAGAGCATCCAGTGTTGCCACAATCCTGAGTGTGGGTTAGAAAGTGACATGGAGAGAAGGCCACTGGAGATGGAAGTTAAGTATCCTCAAGGCAATGGCACGAGACAACGGACCCAAGGGCGCTGGGGACGATCAAGCGAGAGCAAAGGTAGAGATGAGAGAAGGCGGTGATCCAGGAAGCACAGCCCTACCTAAGAACTTGCAGGTGCCAGGTGAGTGGAGACTTGTCCTGGGGAACAGGGCAGGACAGGCAGGAGGGGGAGCGGGGAAATCCAGCGCCCCCCCCCGCCCCGCTCCGTGAGCAGTTGCTTCTGGAGATGGGGAAAAGGAAAGCACTCCATCCGACAGATGTGGGTTCTCCCCAGAATGGGGCTCCATGGCAAGCTGAAAAGGGCCTACAGGGAGGTCTGGAGAGGGAGTACAAGCTGGGGAGAAAGCACAGAGCAGCAAGGGGGAAGTGATCCCAGGGAAGGTGAGCGACGGGGCCAGTGCACGAGAAGGGGGGCAGAGTGCTGTTTCCTGGTGCCACGAGACAGCTCTCTGAATGCTGAGCACCTCGAGGGCAGAAGCCACATCTCATTACTCCCCGTGCCCCCCACACAACTCAGCACAGACGCGGGCAAACGCTACACACCACGCGTGCCTCCCAGACTTGTTAGAAGCACTGATCGTGATGTGTGTTGACTGTGGAGACTTTCACAACATGGTTCACCTTTAGCTCCATCCCTTCATCCTTCATCCTCCCACAGTTAACCAAAGAACATGATCCCTGGAAAAAATTTATGAACAAAGTCCCTGGCGTGACCAGCAATTACATCTGCATTTAGTGCCTTATTAATACAGCCGCTCTGTAAGGTCTCTGCACACCCCATTGATATTCCCAGGTAACCCAGAGCTGGCTTCCTTCTCTGGGTTGTGCCACCTCCCTCTAGGTTTCCTCTGGGGGAAGGACAGTCCCCATGTGTTCTCATGGTCACAGAGGGAGCCACCAGCTTTGTCCTTGGCAGCTCCCCTGGCCAGCTTGGGTGGGACCAGATGCATGACTGTGGCCGGGCAGTGCCCGGCATCCCCACGCTCAAGGCTCATTGCACACAGAGCCAGGCAGGGGAGAGAAACAGTGGGTCCTGGCGCTGTCCGTTTGTCTTCTCTAATGGCTGCTGGAGACAGCCTTTTGGCCGAGTTATGAGCTGGAGCAGAGTGAAGGCAGAGGCTCGGGGAGTGATGGGGGCTGCCGGGAGCCTTGATGGGTCGAGCACGTCCAAGGATGCCAGGGAGTCTGCCTCACACCCAGAGGACACTGAGCCCAGGTCGGCTTCACCATCTGGGGGAATTCAATTCGATGAGCACAGACTGAACACCTATCTGACACCAGGTTCTAGTGGGGTAGACACCGCTAGGAACACAGGATGTGGAGACATAACGCGACTCTGGCCCCTGCTCTCAAACACTCAGGGACGAGTTGGGGGGACGGTGATAGGGGTGGGGAGTGAGGCAGAGAGCACAAGCAGTGTGCCAGATGGACTCTGAAAGGTGAGCTCAGTGGGGAAGTGGACAGGTGCCATCCCCAGAATCCCCCACCTCTGGGTCACCAGCGCTGTGTGTGGTCTGCTGACCCACCCGTCCGTCTCCATCTGGTCACGTCATCATTCCCTCAGACCCCCTCCCTGAGTTTGTGGAGAGACCCTAGACCATCACAGCACTGAGGGGTTCTTAGTGCCCCATTTTCCCCACAGCTGTGAATACAGGAGGACCATGCCCGCTACAGTTTACAATGCGGGACCTTGTCACCTCCGATCGTAAATGACAATTAGAATGGGAGCTAGAAGTTTGACATGTTTGGATGATGCTAATGTCCCTCCACTCAAAGAAAGGGGCAAGCAAGCAATAATGACTGATTAGAACAGGTCTGAGTTCTTTGCAAGAATATGGCAGAAAAATCCACAGGGCCATTACTTTGATTGCTTCCACCTTGGAGTTATCTCTTTTCCCAGGAGATCAAAGCACAAGTAATAGATCTTATTCATTGTCATCACCTCCCTGGGAGTGAGACCAGGACAGGGAACATTTATCCAGGAGGACACTGGGGCTTAGAGAGTAAGCTAGGGCCCCACAATGGGAGAAGAACAGACTAGTCATTTGCTCATTCATTCAAAAAATGCATTCAGATAACATCATCCTCTTTCTCTTGCCCTTTCCCTAACGTGGGAAGAGAGGAGCTTCATATCAACAAAATGTGTCAAACTTCTAACTCACATTGTAATTACTATTTCTGATTGGCGAGGACAGTCCCTGTTCTCTGCGCTGGAAAGCAAAGTTCCCATGGAGCCTACATCTAGAATGTAGGTAAGGAACTCTGTCTCACTCCCCGTCAGCCTCCCTGAGGCCAGCACCTCCCACATAGTCTACAGAGGTCTCAAACACCCTCTATGGCATCTCACTAAAACAAATACCTCTCAGGTCTATCCTCCTTCAAAAACCCATTATATGCACCCTGTTTTTCCATGAGGCTAATTTAGGTTTCAGCAGGTGTCCATGGGCACCTCAGGGTGTCCCTGGGGAATTGTATACGCAGTGCTTTGTGGAGGGAGAGCAAGGAGGAGTGATGTGGCCCCTTTGGGGAATAGCAACAGCCCTAGAACCTAGAACCCAGAAGAGCAGCCCAAGACATCAAGGGGCACACTCCGACAGGGGGCATCTGCCCAAGGTTCCACATCGCAACTCCGCACACCAGGTCTCAGTCTCAGCAACCTCCCGCTAACTGGCTGAGTTTCCTAAAGACAGGTCATTGGCTGAAAGAGTTGCTTAGTGGCTGTCATCAGAATATTCAAAATGCACAGAGGGACAAGGGAAAAGGGAAAAGAAATAGCACTAACTAACCTGCAGGAGATAAAAAGCAGCCCCATTCAGATGCCATATGCCACAGAAGTAAAAAGCAAGTAAATTTAATTTAGTATAGACTGTGCAATTACCTGCTTTAAAAATTAAGGACTGGGCGCCTGGGTGGCTCAGTCGTTAAGCAACTGCCTTCGGCTCAGGTCATGGTCCCAGGGTCCTGGGATCGAGTCCCACATCGGGCTCCCTGCTCCACGGGAAGCCTGCTTCTCCCTCTCCCACTCCCCCTTGCTTGTGTCCCCTCTCTCACTGTGTCTCTCTCTGTCAAATAAATAAAAAATCTTTAAAAAAAAAAATTAAGGACTGACACCATAAACCCACTAAACTTCAAATCTTCATAATGGGCAGTTAACTAAGAGAGAGAAGAGAGAGAGGGAGCAGAAAGAGAAAGGAAGAAAAAGGCAAGAGGACAGAGGAAGGGTGAGGGAAGAAGGAAGAAAGAGAAAGGGAAAGGGGAAGAAGGAAAAAACAAGGATTGGCAAGAGCGCGAGACAGGTGCCAAATGAAACAGGACAAAAGCATGGCACACAACATTCCCAGAGGAATTTTCTGTGCTTGGGGTCTTCTGATTTTGTTGCAAAAAAGATTTAAAGTCACAATGGTAGGCACAGATGGTGACAAAATCTTACCCTGCCGAACAGAAATATTCATTTTTTTTTTTCTTTCCATTCCTGCATCCAGCAGCCTAGTTTAGAGCTGTGTTTCTCAGGCTCAGCACTACTGATATCTGGAGCCGGAGGGTTCTTTGCTGGGGGGGGGGGGGCTGTCCTAAAGGGTCACAGTAAATTGGAGGTCACTATGACTAGATTCCAGGAGCACCTTCCCCAGGTGTGACACCCCCAAATGCCTCCAGATACTGTAGGTGCTGATGCTCAGTGGCTGGAGGGTAGTGAACGACGGGAAGGATGGAAGGAGGTGGGGTGAAGAGGGCGACAGACGGGATCATATTGCCTTGTGGGCCATAATGAGAAGTTTAATTTTATTCTGGCTGCAATGGGCAGTCACCACAGGGTTATAAGCAGAGCCTGAACTCCCTGACCCAGCTCTACGCTGCATAAACTAACCTCTAACCCACACCCAGCTTCCTCGGCTTCTACTCCTCTGAACAAACTTGAGCTTGCATCAGAAGTCCCTGGAGGGGTATGAAAACAAAGACCGCCAGGTCCCACTCCCAGGATTTCTGATTCAGCATCTGGGTGGGAAGCACCCAAGCATCTTCATTTCTAACAACGTACCAGGAGCTGCTAACATTGCTAATCCAGGGACCACACTCGGAACAAACGCGACTCCTTCCAAGATACATCTCCGATCATGCTATTTTCATTTGGAGACTATCCACGACTCCATCCCTCCTTTGAAATCTCTATGTACTGAAAACCCAGTTGTCCTCAAGGTCTGGCTCAAAAACTCACTCCCACACATACCTTCAGTGCTCACCCCAGGCAAACGGGACCCCTCCCCACTGCCCAACCATCACACGGATTTTGTTCAGACTCATGTGAGAGTCTCAGTTCCCTCCAAACCATGACTTCTACCAGGGAGGGATCTCACCTTAATAAATCTGCTTAAAAATTGCTTTCTGTTTTCTGTTTTGAAGGAGGTAAGCTACAATGAAATCAAGTGCTTATATGAACCACTAATACTGTGAATCCCTTTCACCTCACACCCATTAGGATGGTTATTATCAAGAAGAAAAATTAAAAAAAAAACAAAAACCAAACCTAGAAAATAAGAAGTGTTGGTGAGGATATGGAGAAATTGGAACCCTTGTGCCCTGTTGGTGGGAATGAAAATGGTGCAGCTAGAGTGAAAAACAGTATGATGGTTCCTCAAAAAATTATAAACACAATTACCGTATGATCCAGCAATTCCATCTCTTACCCAGAAGAGTCTGATGTATATGGGTATATATCAAAGAGATATTTGTATGCCCATATTTATAGCAGCATCACTCATAATAGCCAAAACATGGAAGCAATCCAAGTGTCCATCGACAGACGGCTGGATAAACAGAATGTGGTGTACATATATATACTGGAATATTACTCATCCTTAAAAAAGGAGGGAAATTCCGACACTTGCTACAGTATGGATGAGCCCTAAGCACATTATGCTAAATGAAAGAAACCAGACACAGAAAGATAAATACTGTATGATTCTATCTATATGAGATACCTAAGAGCGTTCCACTTCATAAAGACAGAAAGTAGAAAGGTGGTTGCCAGGGCCTAGAGGATGCAGGGAATGGGGAATTATTGCTCAATAGGTAGAAAGTTTTGCAAGATGAAAAGAGTTCCAGAGATTGGGTGGTGGTAATGGTTATAAAACAGTACGAATGGGGGCACCTGGATGGCTCAGTTGGTTAAGCATCCAAGTCTTTGTTTCAGCTCAGGTAATGAGCTCAGGGTCCTGGGATGGAGCCCTGCGTCGGGCACCACGCTCGGCAGGGAGTCTGTTTAAGGACTCTCTCTCTCCCTCACCCTCTCGCTCTCTCAAATAAATAAATCTTTAAAAAACAACAACAACAGTGTGAATGGACGTAAAACCACCAAACTGTGTACATAAAAATGATTAAGATGGTTTTATGTTAATATACATTTTACCACAACTAAAAATGATTTTTTAAATACAAAGAATTGTTTTCTTTTTCTTTTAAGATTTTATTTATTTGAGAGCGAGAGACAGAGAGAGCACGAGTCGGGGGAGGGGCAGTGGGAGGGGGAGAAACAGGCTCCTCGCTGAGCAGGGAGCCTGACATAGGGCTCCATCCCAAGACTCTGGGATCATGACCTGAGCTGAAGGCAGATGCGTAACTGACTGAGCCACCTAAGCACGCCCAAAGAATTGTTTTCTTTTACAGATTATAAAGCACTTTCACATGTCTGATCTTATTTGTATCTTATAATAAGGTAGGAGATAATAGTAAAATATTGCCATTTCCATTTCATAGGTGAGCATGCAGAAGGCCAGAAAGATTAAGCCAACTCAAGAACATGCAGCTGATGTGGCGAGAAATTAAAAGTAAACATCAGATCCTTTGCTCCACTACAATATGCTGCCCAGTATATCACAATGCTTCTCCTGGAATGCTCTGTGTAGTAAATCACTTTTTATGTGCTAAGTGATATATAAATAGTAGCTGGCTAGTTGGGAGGAAGGAAAGAAGGCAGGGAGGGAGGAAGGAAGAGAGAATTATTTGACTTGAGGAAGATTCCTCTCTCATGATTTAGGGAAAATCACTATTTTCTGGATGTTTCCATGTGTCTGGAAGTTTGCATATGTTTTTCCTCTTAACTTTTGCATACCACACCCTATACGGTGGGCATTACTATTATTGTTTTACAGACAATGACAAAGAAAGTAGACCCCTTAAATCACCTGACCACATCCACTGTGACTTTGAATCCAGATCTGTGTGACTCTGGGCCCAGACTCTCACTCCCAGCAAACACAGCAGCCTCCATGCTCTAAAAGGTCTGGTGGCCAACATGAGGCGTCCATGTCTTCTTGCCTCTGGCTGGCAGTCAACCCAACTCTCTCTCTTCCTTCACCACCACCCCACCAGGGTATTTGTAATTGAAAGGGGACACCTTCCTGATATTTTCTCCCCTCCTGATGGACCCACCCACCAGCTATATTTTGCCCTGTCCTGACCACCCTGTCTGTCTAGGCTTTGAGGATGAGGAGAGACAAGGCTTGTGGGGGTTTCTCCTCCACTTTGCCTTCCTTCCTCACACAGGACTACAGACCATCTCCTCCAAGGATGGTTGGTCCCTCCTCTGTCATGGGACTCACACCTCTCAGGGACTTCTCAGGGGGCAGAGAAGAACCATTCCCAGTCAACCACGCCTTTCTCGAAGCCCTTCCCCTCCCTCCTGAAGGAACATACAATGGAAGTTCTGGTGCCTTCTTCTACCAAACCAGCATTCATCCCTCCCCAGCCTAACAGACGAGCAGCACGGGGCTTCCCATGCAGGGCTGGACAGACTCCTCCAAAAGCACAGGGCTCCCAGGGAACCCACTCTCTGGACCCACAAAGACATCTCACACCACCTTTTCCAAGTCAGTACTTTCTCCCATTCCTGCCTCTAAAGAGTCTACTACTTCAGAGCTGCCTGAGCCAAAGGCATCTGCAGGCCACTCTATTACAAGAGTGTGGAGGGATCTGAGCTCCCATTGATTAGAAACAAAGGCTCATCAGCCCCTGTGTAATGAACTTCGTTGCAAATGTGGCTCCAGCCCCTGATTCTCCATTAGAATCTATCATTTTGTAGCTTTCATTCCTCGGCACCCAGAACTGGTTAATCTACCAAACGTTAACCCGCTCCATGAATCTGATGGTAATGAGGTCAACTTGCACTTTATTTATCATTAGAGCTGGCAGACCCAAAGGGTAATCTAGTGTTTGAAAGGCTGATTTTAAAACTTGATGTCAGGGGACACATTGCCAAATGCAGTCTAATAACTACATCATTAAAGACAGACTAGTCTTTATTTAAATTCACGTTCATTTCACCCCTGTCTATAAAACACAGGGACGTCTACAGAGCGAGCCCTTAATCCTCAAAACAAATTTCTCTCTCTTGGTTTTCTCCCCCATCAGTCCTCCTGGAGTCCGTGGGAGTTCGCGGAGTGTCCGATCCTGTCTCTCTCACGTGTCAGCCCCCACTTACCAAAAGGACATTCATCACTCCTCAGACCTCTGCCGCACACCAACACTGGGCAAAGCAGTGGGGATGCAGAGCTGACATATTCCTGGTCCCTGCCCTCAAAGAACGTACAGAAATGACATGTAGAAGTGAAAGCAAATATTCTAACATGATAGGTCCAGAACACTCTGTCCCCAAATGTCCTCCCAAGTCAATCCTCAGGTCCATCCAGTCCCTGCTCTGTGTCAGAGTAGCAGCGAGCCTTCCCTGAGCACCCAGCAAGAAAGAGAAAATAAAGCTGGAGCTGTTGGTGGTGAGGGGGGTGGGCTGTGAGGGTCCTTTTAGGCCTTTTAGGCAATTTAAAGGGACTTGAACTTGATCTCAAGGGTACTAGTTGAAAAACCTGTAACAGCATCTTTAGAATTGTAGGGCGGACCTCTGGGCGAAGTTTCTAGTTCCCTGGCAGCTTTCCCAGTCAAGTCTCTGCTAGGTTGTGTGCCAGTCAGCCCCCAGGAGGCTCCAGCCATCTCAGCCTCCTGGAACTCACACCCCTCACACCTTCCCGGGGCTGATCTGCCCAACAGCAAATGACAGAAGTGATGGGATGTCACTTCTCACACTGTGTTCCATCTTAGGGTGGGACTGGGATGCACCACCAAAACCACCACCACCATCGCCCCTCCTGCTCTGCGGAAAGCAAGCGGCTGTGCCATGACCAACCCTGTGGAAAGACCCACATCGTCAGGTGCTAGAGCCCCCAGTCAACAGCCAGCAAGGAACTGAGGTGTGCCAACAGCTACGTGTGTGAGCTTGGAGCAGACCGTGGCCATGGTCAAGACCTCCACTGCAGCCTTGTGAGAGACTCTGAGCCAGAACCACCCAGCTAAGTGGCTCCTGGATTCCTGACCCCCAGGAACTGCACAAGATAATAAGCATTGTTTTCAGTCGCTAAGTTTCGGGATGATTTGTTAGGCAGCGGTAGGTCACTCATACAACCTAATTCCCCTTCAAGAGCATCCGGCAGACACCCCCACCGTGGGGACAGAGCCGGGAAGAGAGATGGAGGCTGTCACTTCTGTAAAGGCCACTAATCCTAAAGAGGTCTGGCAGAAAGGAAGGGGAACTTCTGCTCGGCCTTTGCTAAGCCCAGTGGGCGGGAGACTGCGTGGAGGCCAGCCCCCTGCTGCGCGGGGGCGTGCAGCCCTCTCTCCAGCTCTGGGGCGCTTGCCTGCCTGCCTGCCACTGTGGCCCACGCGGGTCCCAGAGGCGCAGCAGAGACTGAGCACAGGGCCATTTTACCGGCCACCCCACACACACACTTAATTCCTGAACTCATCAGAGGGTACTGCAGCAGAGTCTACTCGGCAGTACCAGAACTGACAATCCAGGGCAGGAACAATACTTGGAAGCTGGCCTTTCTCTGACATGTTTATTAAGTGTTATTAATACTCTATTTATTTATTTGAGAGGGCAAGTGGGGGATGGGTAGAGGGAAAGGACAGAGAGAACCCCAAGCAGGCTCTGTGCTCAGCGTGGAACCCCCGCACGAGGCTCGATCTCATGACCCTGAGATCATGACGTGAGCTGAAATCAAGAGTTGGCCACACAACTGACCGAGGCACCCAGGTGCCCCTCGTTAACACTCTTAATAAGGCCTTAGGGACTCCTGGGTGGCTTAGTCAGTTAAGCATCTGCTTTCAGCTCCGTCATGATCTCTAGGTCCTGGGATCGAGCCCACATTGGGCTTCCTGCTCAGTGGGGAGTCTGCTTCTCCCTCTCGTTCTGCCCCTCCCTCTGCTCATGTTCTCTTTCTCAAATAAATAAAATATTAAAAAAGAAGAAGAAGAAGAAGGCCGTCATGCCCAGGTTCTCAGACTAACCAAGACATCTTCTCAGGGAAGTCCTAACCAGCCTGCCATCGTACCACATGGTCTACTATCTACCTGGTGACAACCAGATAGCAAAAGAGGCTTGGCCTGACCCCAACAACCATATTTCATTTTCGTTTTTTGTTATGGAGATATAATTGACATATCACATCATGTTAGTTTCCGGCATAGGGCATGTTGGTTGAATACACTTACGTGCTGCAATATGATTACTACTGCAGTGTGAGCTAACATCAGTATCACTCAGCATTTCCTTTTGTGGTGAGAACAATGAAGATCTAGTCTCTTAGCAACTTCGAAGTTTACAGTATAGCACTGTTGACTATAATCACTATGCTGTGCATCACATCTCCAGGCCGTCATGACAATAATAAGAACACCTCACAAATACCCCTAGAGGGTACACCGTGTGGTGGGGAGACGGTCAGGCACTCTCAAACTCCAATTTCCGCTCTACCACGCAGTGTCTGCCCTCGGGCAACTTACTTGGTTTGTCTGACCCAAGGGTTGTCATTAGGGTTGCGTGGGGTTTAAATAAGCAGCCGCATATCATATACCCACCACAGGGTCTGGAATACAGCAGGGGCTTGGGAAAGGTCTTCCCCCAGATGACATCAGAGTCTCATCGTACCCCATCCCCCTCCAACCGGGACAATGGAAATTCCCCTTTTCTATGCTCTGTGCATACGTTAAGCGTCTACAAATAGTACTTATCGCTATTGTCATGTTTTATAATTCACAAAGTGAACTCATTAGATCCTTAGATAACCTAGTGAGGTCTAGGGGGCAAGGATTGTAAGCCTAGGTCTGCTCAAGTCACATAGGTGGCAAAGGGATGAGCTCCCCTCAGCTCCACTCCCACCACTCCCCTCAGCTGCCCAACTCCAGCTGCATCTCTAGACACATCCCCAACATGTGGGTGGGCCTCATCCAATCAGTTGAAGGCCTTACAAGAAAAAAAACTAAGATTCCCAAGGAAGAAGAAATTCTGCCTTCAGACTGCCTGTTGGCCATCTGAATGACTTCTTTGGAAAGACGTCTATTCAGTTTCTCTGCCCAATTTTAATCAGATTGGGGTTATTTTGTTTTTTGCTTTGTTTTGTTTTGCTATTGAGTTACATGAATTCTTTATATATTTTGGATATTAACCCCTTATGAATATGATTTGAAAATATTCTCTCTTCTTCCATGTGGTGCCTTTTCATTTTGTTGATGGTTTCCTTTGCTGTGCAAAAGGTTTTTAGTTTGATGTAGTCCCAATTGTTTAATTTTATTTTTGTTGCCATTGCTTTTGGTCTCAAACCCAAAAAATTATTACTAAGATTGATGTCAAGGAGCTTACCCTCTAGGTTTTCTTCTAGGAGTTTTACAGTTACAATTCTTTTTTCTTTTCTTTTTTTTTTTTGAGGGAGAAAAGAGGGCAAGGAGGTGGAGAGGGAGAGAGAGAATCCCAAGCAGGTTCCACATACCAGCATGGAGCCTGACACAGGGCTCGATCTCATGACCCTGAGATCATGACCTGAGCGGAAATCAGGAGTCAGACGCTTAACCGACTGAGCCACCCAGACACCCTAGAGTTTCAGTTCTTAAAATTTAAGTCTTTAATCCATTTTGAGTTAATTTTGTATATGGTGTAAAACACAAGTCCAGTTTCATCCTTTTGCATGTGGCTATAGGTTTCTCAACACCATTTATTGAGGAGACTATATTTTCCCTATTATGTATTCTTGGCTCCTTTCTTATAAATTAATTGACCATATATAAATGGGTTTATTTTTGGGCTATTATGTTCCATTCATCTATGTGACCGTTTTTAAGTCAGTACTACACTGTTTTGATTACTATAGCTTTGGAATACAGTTTGATCCAGAGTATAATGCCTCCAGCTTTTTACTTTGGCTATTCAGGATTTTTTGTAGTTTCATACAAATTTTAGGATTGTTTTTTTCTATTTCTGTAAAAACTGTCATGGAATTTTGATAGGAATTGCACTGAATCTATAGATTGCTTTGGGTGGTATGGGTATTACAACAATATTAATTCTTCCAACCCACAAGCTCAGAATAGCTTTCCATTTATTTGTCTTAATTTCTTTCATAAATTGTAGCAGTTTTTAGTGTACAGATTTTTCACCACCTTTGCTAAATTTATTCCTAAGTATTTTATTCTTTCTGATACTATTATAAATGAAATTACTTTCTTAATTTTGCTTTTTGATAATTCACTGTTAGTGTATAGAAATGCAACCAATTTTTGTATGTTGATTCTGTATCCTGCAACTTTACTGAATTTGTTTATAGTTTTAATAGTTTTTTTGGCAAAGACTTTAGGGTTTTCTATATATCATATCTTGTCATCAGCAAATAAAGACAATTTTATTTCTTCCTCTGATTTGGAGGCCCTTATTTCTTTTTCTTGCCTAATCACTCTGGATAGGAGTTCTAGTACCATGCTGAACAAAAGTAGTAAGAATGGGCATCCTTGTCTTATTCCTATCTTAGAGGAAAAGCTTCCTGCTTTTCACCAATGAGTATGATGTTAGCTGTGGGCCTGTCACATATGGCTTTTATTATGTTGAGGAATACTTCTTCTATACTCAGTTTGTTGAGTTTTTATTCATGAAAGGATGTCTGCATCTACTGAAATGATCCTATGATTTTTAGCCTTTCATTGTATTAATGTGATATATCATACTGATTAATTTGCAAATGTTGAATCATCCTTGCATCCCTGGAATAAATCCCATTTGATCATGATGATGTACAGTCCTTTTAATGTACCACTGAATTTGGTTTGCTAATATTACATTGAGGATTTTTGCATCTATGTTAATTAGGGATATTGGCTTATAATTTTTTTTTTCTTGTAGTGTCCTTGTCTGATTTTGTTCTCAGGTAATGAGGTAAGGCCTTGTAAAATGAGATTGGAAGTGTTACCTCTTCTTCTACTTTCTAGAAGAGTTTGTGAAGGGTTGGTATTAATTCTTCAAATGTTTGGGAGAATTTACCAGGGAAGGCATCTGGTCCTGGACTTTTGTTTATTGGGATGTTTTTGATTACTGATTAAATCTTCTTACCAGGACCTGGTCTGTTCAGATTTTCTATTTTCTCCCTGGTTCAGTCTTGTAAGTTGTACGTTTCTGGGAATTTACCCATTTCTTCTAGGTTTTCCAATTTGTGTATAATTGCTGGTAGTAGTCTCTTATCTACGTTGTATTTCTGTGGTATCAACTGTAATGTCTCTTTCATATCTAATTTTTTTTGAGTCCTATTTTTCTTGATAAGAGTAGGTAAAGTTTTGTCTGTTTTATCATTCCAAAGAACCAGCTCTTAGTTTCACTGATCATTTCTACTATCTTTTAGTCTCTCTTTCATTTATTTCTGCTCTGAACTTTGTTATTTCCTTTCTTCTACTAACTTTGGGCTGAGTTTGTTCTTCTTTTTCTAGTTCCTTGAGTTGTTAAATCAGATTGTTTCTTTGAAATTCTTCTTTTTTCTCAATGTAGGGGTTTATCACCATAAACTTTCCTCTTAGAACTGCTTTTGCTGTGTCCCACAGGTTTAGTATATTGTATTTCCATTTTCCTTTGTCTCAAGATATTTTTTTCTCTTTAATTTTCTTCTTTGACCTGTTGGTCATTCAATAAGAGACTGTTTCATCTCCACATATTCATGAATTTTCCAGTTTTGTTCTTGTAATCGATTTCTAGTTTCATACTATTATGGTTAAAAAAAATGCTTGATATGATTTCAACCTTCTCAAATTTATTAAGACTTGTTTTGTGGCCTAACATATGATCTATCCTGGAGAATGTCCTATGTGCCCTTGAGAGGAATGTATATTCTGCTGCTGCTGGATGGATTATTCTGTAAATGTCTGTTAAGTCCACCTGGTCTAACATATAGTTTCCAAGCTGTACTTCTTGAGGGTCTAATCCTGATGTCTGTTGCACCTGCTAACTCTCATCCATGGGCTTTATCTGTGGAAATCCTTTGCAGCCAGAGTTGAAGATTTGTCCATTTGTGGAGCTCTGCTTTGCTTATCAGAAACTTCAGGAACATTACCAACCTGTTACCACTTTTTATACCGATGCTGCTACTTGGTAATTCTTGGGCCAGCAGGAAGTATAAATTCACACCTCAAACCCATTAAGGGTACCGTGGTTATAAAGTCTCAGAGAGACCATTTTTTCTCACTCAGTGCCCAAGTTATCACCCTGTGCTTAAGAGCGGGCTATTTTATAAGTCCCATTTCACTGAGGGCGTCTTTATGCGGGATTCTCAATTCTACCTCTCTTATTTTACACAGCTCCAAGGTCTTACCTTCTACCTCTTCATGGCCATTGAAATCCAAACTCCTTGAATCTGGAGACTAGCAATACCCCCCACCCCCCATGCCCCCACTGCAGGCTGCCACAGCATCAATTTATATGCTCACCACTTCGCTTTTCCGCTTTCTCTTCATTTTTGGTCCCTTGTGGGTTTCCTTACTTTCCTTCTTGTTCAGCTAGCATTCAAAGGTTTGTTATTATATTTTATCCAGCACTTCTTGGCATTTTCTAGGAGAGGTGTTTTCAGTTTATCTAGTCAACTATTCTGTCAGAAATAGACATCTGCTGTATTTTAATTATCTGCCTGAACATCTGTCCACCCCCACTGGGCCTGCAATCTTCTTGAGACAGCACACTCAGTGCTTATAAGCATGGGCTTTGGAGCACAGACTGACTGGGCTCAAAGCCTACCTCTGCCACTTACCAGCTAGATAACATCAGGCAGGTTACCTAATCTCTACATCTCAGTTTAACCATCTAAAAATAGCAGTAACATTAGCATACACCGTTACGATGATTAAATGAAATAAGAGATGCTAAAATCTTCAAATGAAAGCAAGCACCATGATAAACACTTAATACATATTGCTATTATTGTTAGGACAGTACACAGTAGATAGATGCTTGGCAAATATGTACTGAATTATTTTCAACTTTATATCCTCATTACCTAGCATAGTAATGCAGGCACATCACAGCATTCAATACAGATTTAATGACTTAATACGGCTAGATGAGTGAATGAATGCATCGATATTTATACCAATTCTCTTTGCTGTCCAAGGGGAAGAGATACCCCTCGCCTGTGTAAGACCAGTCCTTCCAGGTCGGTCCTAGCTCCGACCCTTCTCCACTCTTCACATGCTTTCTCTCCTTTCTCTCATAACTCCACCTTCCCATCCCTCCTTCCCCTCCTTTCTCCTGTGTAAAACATGCACACACCACAAACACACACACACACACACGTGTGCACACTCCTTCTTTGACTGTATGTCTTTTAATTGCATATCCTGGCCTATTCACCAAATTCAGCTTCTGGACCAACTCCTTTCTTGACCTTCTGAGCCTGGGTTAGATGCTCTTTCCCATGAGCCACTGTTTCCTGCCCGAATTTCCATCCCGATCCTCAGGTATTGCATGGTAATTGTCTGTTTACTAGAGGCTGGGGAATATAGGTCTCCTCTCGACATCCCTAGTATCTAGCACAGAGCCTAGCATGTGGTAGGTGCCCAACAAATGCTGATTAAATAAATGAATGACTAGAAGCCAGTGACAGCACAATATTCACAGTATTTATTATTCCTAGTCCCAAGAGGAAAGAAGGAAGGAAGGAAGGAAGGAAGGAAGGAAGGAAGGAAGGAAGGAAGGAAGGAAGGAAGGAAGGGAGGAAGAAAAAGGAAAGGAAAGGAAAGGAAAGGAGAGGAAAGGAAGGGAGGAAGAAAGGGAGGGAGGGAGGACAAAACTTCAATCAGCCTTGGGATTATCTACATGAATGAGTCAGTTATAAAAGTTCCTAACCAGATTTATCTTCATGGCTATCCTGACGAACAGGCCAAGAGAGAAGTGAGGATGGCCAGGGGCTAGGAAAGGGGCAGCATCTCAATGGAAAGAGCATACATTTTGACACAGTCTGAACTTCTAGTTCAACTATCTGTCCCACCAATATACTAGCTACAGAGCAACTCTACACTTCCAGTCTCTCTGAGCCTCAGTTTCTTCACCTATTAAATGGGTATAATGGTGACAACATTGTCATAGCCTTACTACCACTCAGGGTTTTATGAGAAACTGTGTGTGTGTGTGTGTGTGTGTGCGCGCGCATGGGTACTTTATAAATGATGAAGTAAAACCCAAACATTGTTTAATATTGCTTTGCTTTCTGCCCTTTCTCTCCCAGCTCCAAATCAATCCCCACCACATGCTTGCTTTGGCCTGAAATTATCTGCTCCAGAGACAATGTCTCATTGCATAAAATATAAAATACTAAAACGTCAATGTGAGAAACAATGTGAGAAACACAACTGAAATTCAAAACAAAGTACACCCTGTCAACCATCTCCGGTGGGACTGGCCAACAGCAGGTCCTTGTTTATAAAGGACAGAGCAAGGTCAGAAAGGACAGAGAGCCTGATAGGGCGATGGGGCTGGGAAAGAGTTCACCACTAACAGAGGAAACGCATCTTCAGAAAGGATGGCTGGAGCCTGAAGCTGCACTTTGGTTGACTTCCCAGTTTTGCTAAGGGTCAGCCCTCATTAACTTTCACTGTGTGGCATAAACAGATGCTGGGAGCTGAGGTCGTTTTATCAAGCCACTGTCATCCGGTGGCTCTGCGTGGCAGAGTTTGGAAAGATTTGTGTGTGTTTGTTTTGCATGCCACGCCTTCGCTATAAAGGAGAATCATTCAACTCTTCCTGCTTCCCCTACTGCGCCCAGGGGGGCTGCAAACCTGGTGAGTGTTTCAGTGACTACTTACTGACTAATTGCAGCCACTCCTTAGGGTCTGACAACAAAAGTGCGGGCCCTGTGTTCACGAAGACCCTGCTAACGTGCATGAATTTTGATGTTACTGGGAAATGACAGGGAGATTGCCCAGCCACAATTTTCCAAAATTAATTCTTTAAATGGCATATTAGTTAAGCTGGGAAGGTGTTGTGGCGGCAGCCAGGCAGGGAGAAGGAAGGGCTGCCCATGAGCTGTTAACAAAGGCTTTGTGCACCATGAAGCATGGCCCAGATGCTGTAATGCTCAGTCTCCACCGTGGAGCCACTGGACTTCCTGCAGACCCTCAAAAGGACCCATGAAGGACACTGAGGTTGACTCCCGATCCATTCTACCCCTCCCACCCCGTGTGACAGCAACGTGGTTTGGGGACTGAATCCTGCTCCAGGAATGAGTGCAGATTCATCTCAATCAGAGGTCAGCATGCTATGTGGCCCATGAACGGAATCTAGCCTGCCACCCATTTTTTGGGAGGTTTTTTGGATGGCCTGCAAGCTAAGATTTTTGACATTTTAAAATGGTTGGGAAAAAAATCAAAAGAAGACGACTATTTCATGACACATGAAAATGATGTAATACAAAAATATTAATATCCATAAATAAAGTTTTATTGGAACACAAACTAGGCTCACTCACTTATGTCTTGTCTGCAGTTGCTTTTGTGCTACAAAGCACCATATGCAAAGACTGTATGGCCCACAAAGCCTAAAATATTTACTATCTAGCCCTTTACAGAAAAAGTTTGGTGATTCCTGATCTAAGTCAATTGCAGTAATCCCTTACCAGTGTTTTTCTTGTAAGAATCCAGACTAAGCCATTCAGAGCCAGGCATTCCCCAGTGACAATAATTGGTTCAGGGTGGTTAGGTTGCTCCAAATTGGCCCATTAAAACTTGCAGAGAGAGAACTCTGTCTGGTTCTCACTCTCCTGATAGACTTGAAAAAATTGCTACTTTTGAAAGCCCACAGTATGAGGGGGAGCCGACGTCAGGATAAAGCCAATGCTGTGGCCAGTAAAGAGATGCGGAAAAGGCTGAGTCTCTGCCACCTTCACCGAGCCACCAGAGACAGCCAGCAACCAGACGCCCGCCCACCTGTGCCCTTCTGTTATGAAAGCCGATGCATTTTCTTAACCATTAGGCTGCTTTGGGTTTGGTTTTCTGTTACTTGCAATCAAAAGTAGCTCTCAATTTTGGCCATTGGCCCATACTATTCCCTCTGCCCAGAAAGTTCTCCTCTCCCCATCCCCTGTCCAGCCAGCCCTCCTCATCTTTCAAGTTTCACAATAAATAGCAATGTCTTAGGAAGGCCATCTGCGACATCCCAGACAAGATGACGCACGAGTGCCATACACCATCCCCATCCACAGTGCCCTGGACTCACCGTTCTATAACACATGGGACATATCTATTATGCAGTGTTTGTCCTGCCTCCTTGCTAGTCTTCCTGCTCCCTTATAGCCCACGCCATGTTTGTCTTGTTCTCCACTCTATCCCTGTGCCTGGCAGTTAGGTACTCTCTAAATAGCATTCCAACAGGGACACCTGGGTGGCTCAGTCGGTTGGGCTTCTGACTCTTGATTTCAGCTCAGGTCATGATCTCGGGGTCATGGGATCGAGCCCCGTGTCAGACTCCATGCTCAGCATGGAGTCCCTCTCCCCCTGCTCCTCCCCTGCCCTCTAAAATAAATAAAATAAAATACTTCCAATAAAATAAGTAAACAAGTAAATTGCATAAAAACAGCATTACCCAGGCTGCATTTTGTGGAATAGCAGTGTCCCATGAGATGTTATTAGGTGAGATACCCAAGACATCCTCACTATTTATGCCTCTGTAGACCAGTTAACATCTGGTGATTATCTTCAGCTACTGCCTTTATCTTCGGCAATGTTTCACTCTGGGTCATATATGGCCTATATATTCAAGAGAGACTCAACTGTTATTAAGTGTTCCAGGTTTGATATTTAAATAATTCCAAGGAACAAAGCTAAGCAGTTGTTTTCACTGCAGGCTTTCTCAGAGACCTCGGGACAGTGCTGGGCATCGCTGAGGCCCTGATTCGGTGCTGCTGAGAGCGAGTATAACATGCACCAGTTCCCAAACTTCAGTGACAATGGTACCCTTTACTCCAAAGCAAGTCATACTCTACTGGACTCTATAGGTTTATAGAGTCCAGTGCTGGCTTCTTTTAAAATTTGTGCAATGCTGGCTTAGAGCCTTTGGGATAAGACAATGCAGAAGCAAAGCATTAAAAGGTCCTCAGAAGTCTCCAGCAGCAAGCAGCCAGTTTGCTAAAGCACTCCAGAAACGCAGATGTTAGGCCCAGGGCCCCCTAGGTCCTCAGACTGGGAAAAGCAAGGCAGATAGGTAAAGGTGGGGGCGGAGTGAAGGAGAGGTCTTGCAGCCACATTGTGTCCTATTGCACTGAACCCTGTGCTGCCCCTGCTCCAGGGTGGGGCAAGGGGCATGGCTTGGGTTGCACTGAGCGTAAGGGATGTCCAGGCACGTGGATCTGCAGGGGTCACGAGGAGGCCAAGGACAATCCCTGGCAGGCATCTCAGCCCAACCTTCATCCTGGGTGGGGAGCTAAAGCATCCTGAAGCTTAGATTGTTGGTGCTGGAGATGGATTCCTCCGGTGAAGTGGGGGGCCACAGGGAATGCCACTTATTCTGCATGGCTCCCCACTGCTGGTGACAAAACCGGTCTCCACGCTGTCAGTTCCATAAACTGTAAGACATCTGCAAACTCTTCCACTACAGTACTGCCAAGGAGAGCTTGGGTGGAAAAGCCCAAGGCTACAGATTCCATTCTTGTTTTCTGACTGCATCCAGGGCAGGTGGGAGTGGCGAAAGCCTGTCCCCAGAAGTCCGAGAGAAGGACCCCCATGGAATTGGCATGTCCCCCCATCCAATCTCTCCTCCACAGACAAGTAAGACTTGGTAACGGCCCTCTGGTCACCGCAGAGGGAGGAAGACCGATGGCTCTGTGCCCGAGAGGGAAAACCAGTGTTTAAATGTAGCTCTCCTCCTTTCTGGAGCCCGAGTCTTATTTTGGAACCCCAAAAATAAAACAGAGAGGGCTGGGAGACTGAGGTGTCACAGCGGCCGCCTGACCCCAGAGCATTTCTCCCTTTTATAGCTTTGGAGGTGGACAGATGATGGATAAAGAGAGACTAACAGTTACTGAGGCCTCCCTGGGCCATGCACCATCCTTGAAATTTTCCATGCGTTACAGTTTTGCCTCTTAAATCCCCGTGGGACAGGCAGTACTACTACCCACATTTTACAGATAAGGTACCTGAGGCTCAGAGAAGTTAGAGGACTTACCCAAAGACACAGCCAGAGAAAACTAAAGCCAGGCTTTGGCAAGAAGCCCATTCTCCTTCCAGTGGGCAACACCACCTTCCAGAAAACCTCAAGACAGGCATCATGGCCCAATACACAAAACATGCCAAGCCCTGCCTGGTGGCTGTCTCCATTCTGTTGCCCCAGAGGCTGCTTTCAGGGAATCTGTTGGTGTCTCTGCAGGGCTGGTAGCTCCTGACGGCCAACGACGTGCCTCCAGTGGCCTCTTGGGCCCACTCTGGGAGCCCCTCCCCGGCTGAGACAGGAGGCAGCTTCACCTGATGCTGCTATTAATGAAAGACTTACAGGCCATTGAGCTGATGAGCAAGTACACCGGGCTCACTCAAGGGTGGAATTCTGTACCTCCTTCCAGAGCAGGAAAATCAGCTCCATTGAACTGTGTTCTTCAGGCAGGAAATGAGCTGAGCACAGACTGGATGTCTGGCTGCGGATGTCTGGTACGGTGAGAGGCAAAGGTGGAAAGGGAGCTGAGGTATGCGGGCCTCATGAAGCCTGCAGAGAAGGTGCCTGTGGAAGCCTCCCCTGGGTCACAGCGCCAGGGTGTGGTGGGCCCAGACACGCCACTAAACGTGCTTCCTGCCTCTGAAATGATGAAACTGCCCACAAATCTCAGGGTCGGAATCTGCGCTGTGGGCTCACATCAGGCCAATGAAACATCTGGAAGACCCATGCGGTCGGATTACTGGGATCCATGGGCATGACTGAGAAGACACAAGAGAGGCCATTTTCCCTGAGAGAAAAGAGGGTGATGGTAATCTTGGTCTAAGGGTTTAAGAACTGGAGGGAAGAAAAATGATTTGGGGTCCAGCATGACTCATGGATATCACACACGCTTTGAGTCAAACCCCAGAGAACATGCAACGAAGAACAAGCAAAAACAAGAGAGAGGTTTTCTTTCGGATACTAAGCCTAGAAGGCAGCCCTGTTTCCTTCCCTGTGCAGCAGAGGGTGACACATTTTCTCTACATCAGGACACCACAGAGTACTTGAGGGTCAGAGTTAGAGATGCGCCAGGAGCCCCCCGGGACCCACAGAGCACCTGATAGCAGGCTGGGGCATGCAGTCTTAGCATTTTGCTGGAGGGTGAGGCCTGACAGATAAAGGAGGCCAACAACACACTATTGTTCCTCAGGCTGGTGTGGCCTGGAGAACCTCTCACACTGCAAGAGACATGCCATACATCGGTTCTGGGTAGTGCCTGTGACAAGCTTTCCCATCAGGCCAGGAAGCATCACTTCTGTCTTAGGGAAGGCACCATGTTTACCCTGCTGGTGTCGGATCGGTTCTGGAATCCAGGAGAAAGAACACAGCAACACGATGCTAGAGGAAGAACACCTCCAATACCCTATCCCAATAATTAACTGCTGTCGCCTTGGGCAAGTCACTGAACCTCCCCAAGTAACAGCAACACTAACAGTTTACCCATCAGGTCATCATGAAGATCAAGGATAGGAGAATGTCCTGGGCCCCACAAGGAGCAGCAGAAGCATCCAAGCCAAGTTTCCTCCCTGGGTAGGACCAGGTCAACTGCATCTTCTGTTAGCATAGAAATGAAAGCCATCACAGGGATTGAGAGGCCTTCAAAAGCACTTTGTTTTCCTAAATAGTTTTCACTGCTCATTTGCTTAGTAAACCTTTTCTGAATAGCAGCCTTAGCTCTTCCTTCCCCAGGGCTCTGCCATCAGGGCTCAGCCCACTGGCTGGATAATGCGTGAGTGTTCTCCTCATACAGACTGTGGACTGCAAAGGCAGACACCACCTTATTCACCCCTCCCTCCTCAGTGCCTAGCACAGGCCTTGACCACCGACAGTCTCCATCACTGTTAGTTGAATGAACAGACTTTGAACCTCTGCCCTAATTCCAAATTACCAGAGTTCAAATTAATGAGGTTTCAATGTAATTAACATGGACATTTTTTTGCAATTCAAATTCAGATATCTTGCTTCAGAGGACACCATCAAGACAGTGAAGAGATAATCCACACAAAAGGAGAAGAGATTTGCAAATCCTACATATGATAAAGGACTTGTATCTAGAATATATAAAGGACTCCTACAACTTAATAAAAAGACAAATCATCCAATTAAAAATGGGCAAAAGATCTGAACAGATATTTCTCCAAAGAAGATACACAAATGCCCAATCAGCACATGAAAAGATGTTCAACATTCTTAGCCATTAGGGAAATGCAAATCAAAAACACAGGAAATAGGATGCGGAGAAATCACAGGGGCAGGAATGTAAAAATGGTGTAGCCCCTTTGAAAAACAGTTTGGCAATTCCTCAAAAAGTTAAACACAGAATTACCAGATAACCCAGAGATTCCCCTCCTAGAAATATACCCAAGAGAAATGAGAGCACATAGCCACACGAAAACTTGTATACTCATGTTCAGAATAGCGTTACTCACGATAGCCAAAAAGTGGGAAAAAACTCCAATGTCCGTTAACCAATGAATGCATAAATAACATGTGGCCTAGCCACACAATGGAATATTATTCAGCCATAAAAAGGAATGCAGTCCTCACACAAGCTCCAACACGATGAGCCTGGAAATCGTGACGCTACACAAAAGCATCCCGACGGAAAAGGCCACATCCTGTCCGCTAGAGTTCATCTGAAATAGCCAAAAGGGGTAAATCCACAGAAACAGAAAGTGGATCGGTGGTTTCCAGGGGCTGGGAGGGATGAGGGGGTTGAGGAATGACTGCTAAGAGGTACTGGGTCTCTTTTTTGAGGTGATGAAAACGTTCTAGAAGTGATGGTGCTGATAGGTGCATACATCTGTGAACATACTAAAAACCACTGAAATGTTTACTTTAAATGGTGAGTTGCAGGCTATGTGACTTATAGCTCAGCAAAGCTGCTTAAGATAATAAGACAAAGCCAACACCCAGATTCGGATATCTTCATTTTTCTGATATCTAACTCTTAAGACTCTAACTTTGGAAAATAAGGGTCTGAACTGAATCTTCCTTCTCAAATCCCCTCCAGCATCTAAAACAGGGCTGGATGCTGAATAACTACTCAGTAGGTCTTTGTTGTGTTGAAAGCGATGACTCTTTCCGCCCAAAATGAAAACAGGGTATGTGGCCTCTCGTCCAAATTCAGTATTGTCAGGGTAATGATCTCCTGACCTCTAGAGGGGACGTGCTTACCTATTTTACTTTTGTCCAACCGCAACTGGCTGGGATGGTTATGATCTCTATTCTACAGAAGAGGAAATCAAGGGCCATTGAAATTAAATGTCCTGTCTGAGGCAGCAGTTGGTGAATGACACCAGAGTAAATGGCTAGACTCCAGTGTTTTTTTATAGAAGTTTTTTTTTTTTTTAAGATTTTATGTATTTACTTGACAGAGAGAGAGATAGTGAGAGAGGGAACACAAGCAGGGGGAGTGGGAGAGGGAGAACCAGGCTTCCCGCGGAGCAGGGAGCCTGATGCGAGGCTTGATCCCAGGACGCTGGGATCATGACCTGAGCCGAAGGCAGACTGAGCCACCCAGGCGCCCCTCCAGTATTGATAACCTGTCTACTATTCCCATTCCTAGGCAAAGCTCCCCTAATTTACTCCCTCTGTCCCTCACGGACACACACACACAAACACACACACACATACCGCACACATTGCTGTCTGACTGTTCAGCTGCTGGACAGGTTCTCAGCATCCACCTCAGCTCCCCAGCCTCAGGCCAGAAGCCCTGGAGACCTCTCAGATTCACCTAAACAGGCTGAATGCAGAGCAGGGCTCAGGCGAAACAGTTTTGTTCTGCTCTAGGGAAAGCTAGGCAAAGCTCCAGAGCTTTCCTGTCTTTGCCAAATCACCCATCCTTAGCTCAGCTTCTCCCCTGCCAAGGACGCCGTGAGAGGAACAGTGACAGGTGGAGCACTAGTGAGCACCCCTCCCCCACCGCCCCGCTGAGCACCCTGCACTCTCAGGATGACTTTCCTGCAGGCTGCAAGATGCGGGGGGGGAGGGGGCAAACCCAGGAGGCGGCACCTCAAGAGCACCTTCCCACCAAGGCCTGCAGCCTCCTGCTTCCTCTGACCCAGGATGCACCATGGAGAGAAGGTGAACCGGCCCAGAAGCAGGCTGGGGGTCCCTGTTCAAGGCCATGCTCTGTGCCTTGGCTGCACAAACAGTGACAACAGGTGGCCTCTTCTCCTGCTTTCAGGAGCAGAGAGCAGAACAAAGGAGAAGCACCGGTGAAGAGATCTCTGAACTGGGGGGTCAGGAGACTGTGTCCCAGTCCTGGCCCCTCAGCAAAGCTACATGCTCCCCGCCCCGCCCCCCAGCTGCCATAGAAGGAAAAAGACATAGAAGACATAATCGATTTACAAAAGTGGGGTCACTTTAAAAGGAAAAAACAAATTTAAACAGATAACCTTTTAAGAGCCATTTAAAGGCCAGCTTTGTTAGACTATCCCCGGAGTGTGAGAAGAGCCGCTGGGCTCAAGAGCAGAGCAGAGATCTCCACTCCCCGCTCTGCTGGGGTTCCTCTGGCCTTCCTCCGGTTTTTAGTATGCTCACAGGTGTATGCACCTATCACCACCATCACTTCTAGAACAGCTCCGAGATGGTGGACTGGCCCCACCCCTGCCGCCAGGTCTCAGCTACTGTGGGCGGGGCTATGCCGAGGATGACGCCCCCCCGCGCACTCGCACCCTCCGCCGCTCCCCACTCATGACCGCAGAAGTCCACCAGGAGAGCTTGCTGCTGCTTTTTCAAGGACCTCCTACTAAAACACAGCAGGATTTTGAGTGTCAAGAAGGAGATTTTAAATCAAACTCTCCTGCTTCCTGGCGGAGTGACCTTGGGCAGATCTTGGCCCATCTGAAGGTCTTTTCCTGGTCTGGCACAGGAAGTTAGAGACCTCGGTGTGAGGTCAGGGCTTGGGGGGCATGCAGCTGCCCTGAGGCGAGGATGCTGTCACCTTGTGGGGAACACTGGGCATCTTGTCAGCACCCACCCCTGCCCCTTGGAGCACGGGTCCTCAAAGGGTGACCTCCCAGCCCCCAGCTGCATGCTGGAAGTACACATCCCTGGGCCCCCGCTCCTGACATGTCACGTCAGTGTCCGGGATGGGACCAGGGGACCTTCATTTCGACAAGCTTCCCCAGGACTATTGTGCTCCTTCAACTTGGAGAAGCAACGTTCAGCGGGCACAGAACCCAGCTGGGAAGTCTGGAGGAGGTGGGACAGGAGGGACAGGGCCCATGCAGGAAGACGGGAGAAGCCTGCAGGACGGTGTTCTGCTCTGAGTCCAGGCAGGTGTCCTGTGTCCCTGACCTGCCTGCTTCCTCAAAGCTCCACCTGTCGCTCCCCCAGCGCCCCCCGCCCCCCGCTCCCGTACCCCTCCCCCAAACAGCCTTGTAGTAAGGGATCCTGGGAACTCGAAGGAGAACCCAATAAAGCAATAACTTCCCCCTCAGAGCACAGGCTTTGGGAGTCTGCCTGGCAGCTTCACCAGCCCATTCATTTTATTTATTTTATTTCATAAAGCTACCGGTAGGACTTCCTATGCAAATGACTCCCAGATGAGATGGAAATTGGGTTTCAGAGCCAAGAACCACCAAGGCTTTTTTTCTTTTTTTTCCCCCCCTTCCTTTTTTTTTTTTTTCCTTTTTAATTGTAATAACACTGCAGCACCTCCTGCCTGGTCCTCTGCCCTCTGCTCAGCAGCCTCCTTGCCACGTGCTTCCTGCTGGCAGCCACGGGCAGGGCCCTGCTCCCTCCTGCCAGCCTGGGTTCTGTGCTTGCCACGGGAGAGCTGATTAATGGTGCTCGAGTAGGGGGTCTGGCTCGGGGTGGTGGGGGGTCTTGCCAAGGTGAGAATGCACTGCTTCCTCTCCACTGGGGTCCTCATGCAAGAGTCTTCCCCACCCTGCCTCCTCCGGACATGGGCGGGTCAAATCTGACGTGGGCATGTTGCAAGGACACCTCCTTGCTTACCTTGCACGCTGCAGAAGGCTTGACTGCCCAGGTATTTCTTTGAGACCTACAGATCCCGGTTAAAATCCTAGCCCAACCATAAACCAGCCACGGGACTCTGAGCAAATCACTTAATTTCTCGGAACTTCCATGCCCTCATCAGGGATGAGGATGACAATGCCTTCCTCCCGATTTGACGAAGATTACAGGGAATAATTTAAAGTACTTGGTACAGAATAGCTAATCAGGAGACTATTATTATACTGTTTAAATAAAATGGCACATGGAGTACCTCACTTTGAAGAGCTTGTGCTCTAGACAAGGAGATAGAAGGATGAGAGAGAGGTTTCCAATCTGAAGATCCCTTTTGACAACTAAGGAAGGGTCAAGCATGTACCAAGACCACAGGTTTCAACAATTGTTTTTCTTCCCTTTTTTTAAAGACTTTATTTATTTATTTAACAGAGAGAGAGCGTGCACACGCACACACAAGCAGAGGGAGGGCAGGCAGAGGGAGAGGGAGAAGCAGGCCTCCCGCTGAGCAGGGAGCCCAGTGCGGGACTCGATCCCAGGACCCCAAGATCATGACCAGACGCTTAAACGACTGAGTCACCCAAGCACCCAACAGTTGCCTTTTATTTATTTATTTTTTTTCAATTCAATAACATGCTTTTAATGACTGCCATGAGCCACCACGGGAGAAACAAAGAGGCTCCATCTTTGTGCTCAGTAGCTTATCCCTCCTCTTCCCACAGAGTGGAGCAGCTGGTGGGAAGGGGGGAGCTGATCTCAGCTCTGCCATAAAGTAGCTGTGTCAGCTCCAGGCAATCACTGCAGCTCTCTGCCTCAGTTTTTCCACTTGTAAGATACGGAGGTCACACCAGGACCTCTGAGGCTCTGCCTTGCGCTAACACTTTGGGATGCCCTACCCAAGGCTCTGGCCTCCCTTCCCTCCCCCAGCACTGCCAAGAACGCACATTAACAAAGGGTTCTCGTGCACACATCGTACAACAACACAAAACTTGGGGCCTACTGCCAGGTTGATTTCTCTTTCTCATCCATCAGTGAAAAATAATAAAAGTAAATTTTAAACGAATTCTGAAACTTGCCTCCACCCCGCCAGAGCCCATCAGCCTTCCCAGGAGTCATGCCAAGGCTGCCTCGGTGGGACCACCCTTCTGCAGAGCAGTGGTGGGTACTTCCCGTCTTTCGGCCGCCTCTCTGGGGTTCTGGGGCTATGCTAACTGCACTTGGCTAAGCCTCCGAATCTCAGCTGAGCAAACCCCGGCCTTTGGAGTCTGACCCCTTTTGGGGAGTTCATCTGCTCTGGTTTGCACCCCCTCAGCTTGCCCGGAAAGCTCTGCAGGTGGCTCTGATCCACACAGCAGCATGGCTTCCCCAAGTGGGGGGGACACTGGGACAGCAGCAGGACTGTTTGCTTCTCTGTAGCTCCTTGTCACCTTATGTGAGCTGGGCGAAGAGAGGCCTCCTGGTCCTATTGCAGCCTCCTCCCCCCAAGCCATGCCCCCAGCGCCTGGGTCACAGAGCGAGGGGGGGGCTCCCTTCTAGGCCTGGCACCCCAGCCATCAGTGTCCAGAGGGCAGCTACTCTGTGGAGTTCTGGGGGGGGGCTCTGCGTCTTCCCCAGCTGTGTCAGATCAGCAGAAGACTGATGGGCAGGGAGAAGAGGAAGTGTTTTACTCCCCCAGGGCACAAACAAGTACCAGGAGCCAAGCACACATGTGACTCCTCCTACAAAACCCCAAACCCTTGGAACTCTCATTCCTGGTTCAGTATACCCACCTCAGCCTCAGGCCGATTTCCACTCCTCAGGAGGCAGCAGACGAAGGAGGAGATGGTGGCTTAAAACACTTGAGAACAGCCACTGAGCTAAGGCTAGTGAGTTAGAAATAGGAACCCACAAAATTTTCAGTCCAGGTGATGGGTGGTCGGCAGCACATACAGGGCTGACTGGATTAAAGAGGTCCTCAAGCTCTTTTGCCCTCAAGCCCCCAGCCGTACTCCCAGCACACACACCAAGGATACAGACTGCTCCAAATTTGGTTAAAGGGCATTACCAATTTCCTGAGGAAGACTGGGATGCTTTGTAAGGGGTACTGGGGAAGAGCAGCAGATTTCTATCATAATCCTAGGCGGATGGAAGGCTGCAGCTTGCCCAGCCTCTCTGGCTCCCAAAGGACCCTGGGTGACTCACTGTCCAGGGGTTTCAATAGAAACTTTATCTTCTACATGCAAAATGCTACAGGATATCTATGGGACACTGAAATTCTCAGATGCACGATATTAATATCATTATCATAACCCTGGGCAGATATTAATGGGAGGCTCAATACTGGGTAGCGAACACGGCCATCTATCTTGTGAAGGGTCTCGAAGAATAACCCGATATCAATCCCCCAGCAGCAACTTAAATAATTGTAGGGGGAGAAACAACAAAGTGCCAGAAGAGAGAAGCATGGAGCTCCAAAAGAGTCTCCAGATCGGAATCCTTGCCCTAGGTCCACTGTGGGGCAATCCTGGAATGGGGACTCTTGGGAGTGTCAGTTTCCTCTTTCACGAAATAAGTTTGGAACCAGATGACTTCCACTGGTAACCAGTGAGGATGATGCCGAGGAAGTCGGTTTGGAGTCCTATTGTGAATGCTGAGTAGGGGTGAGGTGCAGGGGTGGGCACTGGCCATCAGATGAGAGCCAGGTACAAAGGTCAGAGCCAGGAAAAAACAAGGCATGTTTCATTCATTCATTTCGTCACCCATTCATTCATCATTCTGTCCAGCTATTTATTACTCTCTCACGCGCCAGGTGCTTTCTAGACACCGAGGTCACAGCCACAAGGGCACCAGGGCAGGGGGGATCGGGGAAGTGGAAACAGTGGATTCCAGGGCCAGAGGAGCCCCGGGTGTCCGTCTGCCACACAGCAGCCTGAGACACACACCCTACTCTCCCTTCTCCCTGCAGACACCAGGGCCTGTTTCTATCAAGGAGAGGCTTAAAAGTGATAAATAAAAGTGAGCAGAGAATGAGGTGCAAGAAGAAGACAGAATCAATTATTCCAAGCAAATTAAAAGTGCTCAGCAGGGGTGGAAGAAGACAGAAGGAGGAAGGGGGACGCTGGGAAGGTGTGCAGTGGACCCAACAGCCAAGTGCTTGAGGAGGGCCACAGAGGGAGGTGGGGGCGGTTCACTTGTCCACAGGCTTCCCAGAGACCACCTTGGGAGACAACTGCAAACACCCCAGCTAGGGTTTGGTAGTGAATGGAGAGGCTGAAGGCTGGTTCTCAGAGCAGAATCACATTCCTGGATGGTGCTTCTTAAGAGGATACTGAATTAGCTACATTAATCCACAGAGGCGCCTGGCTTGGAGCAGCAGTTATAAGCTCAATTAAACCATTCCATTACTGGATCATGGGCTTGGGTTGCAAACAGTCAAGTTCACATGTCATGTTAAGGATTCAGACCTGCATGGCCCTGACCCTGGGTCTTATTTGAAAAGCATACTTGGAGAGGGTGAGCCCTCAGAACTGTGTGTGTGTGTG
Organism: Neomonachus schauinslandi; assembly: GCF_002201575.2. NCBI lineage: Eukaryota > Metazoa > Chordata > Mammalia > Carnivora > Phocidae > Neomonachus > Neomonachus schauinslandi. The sequence continues at coordinate 94,463,070 of NC_058413.1, forward strand.
TGTGTGTGTGTGTGTGTGCTCACAAAGAGTTTGTGCCAGGCCCTGTGCCTGTTTCTAGAAACCTTGATAAAACCCCAAATAAATTATCTGACAATAATGTTTGCCATATTAACCACAATACTAAAAATATTAACAGTAATACTGGGCTGTGCTCACAATAGGTCATTAAGCAGAAGTATAGCAAATTGGGGTACGGAACCAGGAGTCCCAGAAGCCTGGACGCCTCCTCTCGCCCCTTCCACCCCCACCCTGTTCTGAATACCTCTGAAGCCATTTCTAAAGCCTTAGCTATTTGCCGAAGTTTCTCACAAGCCTCAAACCACCTTAACACTCCTGACTTTACATCTAGGGTAATCCGTTTATGGGGGTTTGGGACTTTTTCCATCACTCCCTGGCTTCCTTCCAGACATCTTCACCATCCCTAACACTGACTGGGTTTGTCACAAACCCTTGGAGGGGAGGGGACTGTGGCGCGTTGAGACAGGCCGGGGATGCACAGGTCTTGCTCAGAACTGAGGTTGTCCAGTGCCTGTTAGGACGTGCTGTTAATCAGCTTCCAGCTAATGTGAGCTAACGACCAGCAGATTAATAGGAAATGCTGAGCAAGAGCCTTCTGCTCGCCCACTAATTGCTTGTTTATGTAACTGATGATCATGGTACTCATTAGGGGCTGTTAGCACATCAAGGCAGTGTCTGTTGGTACTGGGAAAGGCCTGAGTTGGTGGGCCTTAACTGGTTGTTAGGAGTTGGGTGATGGCATACACAGACTTTACTTCAGGGGTGCTATCCCTCACAGAGCTCCCCGTACTGAGAGCTTGCTCTATTCTAGGCATTTTACCTCATTTAATTCTCATAGCAAGCCTGCCAGGAAGGTATTATTACCCCTGTTTTAGAAATGTGGGAACCCTGGCTCAGAGAGGTTAAGTGATTTACATAAGGTCACACAGCTTACCAGTGGTGGAGCAGGAATCCCCACTCCACAGTCTTAACCAGTCTGTTGAGCTGTCCCCCTCCTCCAACACCTGCCTTCACACACAGTGTCTTCATTAATTCAAGAGTAGTCTGTGCTTGAAATTCTACTGAGTGATATGCTAAGAGAAGGTGAGACAGCCTGAGCTCTAGGCCTCTCTTCTGAGGAATCTGGGATTCCTGATGATGACAGAGAGACCTTTTCATCGGATGCTTGCAACTCCTGAATATTTCTTGATTTCTCCACAGTGTGGCTGAATACAAATGGAAGCTTTATTCTACCATTTGCCTATGTGCAAGCTGTGGCCCATCTGCTATCTGGGACAGCTCCTTGGCTCCTAAGGTGTTTTCTATGCCAGGGCTCCGTGTTCTGAGTTCTTGGTCTCTGAGGGCACAGGGCCCTCCTCTCTTGGCCAGGATAGAAGAGGCGTTTGGAGGAAGAAGCAGTTAGCTCTTCTCATCTTGCTCCCGTGACCTATGTATCTACCTACCTACCTGTCCGACCTAACTGTTCTACCTGTCTTACTACTTATCTACCTTTTCTTCCTACCCACCTGTCCTACCTACCTACCTACCTGTGCTACCTACTTACCTGTCTAACCCACACTCTATCTAAAAACCAGCAGAGCACCTCTGCTTAGGTGTACCAAACCAGATGGGTGTTCTCTGGCAAAAGATGCTACTGATCGCCACAAGTTTGAGCCTCTTAAACAACTGTGTTTCCTTCAAGTTTTCAGAAGGGGAAATTCTGGCTTAGAGAGGTTTGGTAACTTCCCCAAGGTCAAAGAGCAAAGAAGAGAAAACACACACTTGTTCTTGAGGTCTTAGGACACTGAACACTGCAGTGGAGGCTGGGGGGACGTGGGGGAGGATTGGTCAGCTTTAAATCAACCTCAGATCCATCATCAATAAAGACACTGGCATTTCAGTAGTGCTTTCTATTTTACAAAGCAATATTACAAGAATTATAATATTTAACCCACAGCAGAGCTCTGTGAGCTGTGTGTGATGGTACCTGCCTCACCCCAGGAAGAGATTAAAAACCACATCCAAGTCCTGAGCTCATGAACAGCCCCGTTGGAATCCCAGTGCTGGTGTTGGACGTCAAGTCCCAAGTGCCTCATTCATGCTTAGTGCTCAGTGGTAGGTGTTACTGTCACTAACTGAAATAGCAAAGGGAGTTACCATCATCCCCCCAGATCCCTTCCAGGTCACACCACTGACAGCATCCAGTGGGGATGGGGCTCGACATCCTGTATTCCAAACCCAGCTCCATCTCCTTTCTCAGCCTTTGTCCTGGCCCCTAAATAAGCAAAAGCAACAATTTCCAGAAAGATCTTTCACAATTTTGCCCACCTGGTGGACATCCTGAGAATCCATCTGACATATAGGACAGAGGTTGTCAGATCTCATTTTTCAAGGTCAATAATGCTCTAGTTGATTTTGATGTAAAATATTCATACCCTCTAACGTTCCAAATCTTTCACTTCGAAGAATTACTCTTCAGAAAAATCTCCTGCAAATGTACAGAGACTCATGTACGGGGATGGAGACAACCCACATGTCCATCAAAAGGGGAAACTGTTACTTAAACAATAGAATATTCATATAAAGGAAGAACATGCAGCTTTTTAAAAAAAGTAGGTACATTTACATAAACTGACATAGAAAGCGGTTCACAGTACAGTGAAAAAGGCCAACTGCAATCTAAGATGTATAGGATGATACCCCGTCTGTTTTGGAAAGGAGAAAAGTGTATAGATTTAGTATGAATAGAAAAAGATCCAGAGGAATGTTCCCACATGGTGGTTAAGCTGGCAGGTGAGAGAAGGGGAAACACAGGGGCTGGGAGTAAACTTTCCGGAAGATGTCCAGGAGGGTCTGGCAGGAAATGCTCCTGTCTCCACTGTTGCCCTCCAGCTGGGATGGGGATGGAAGCTCCAGGCTTCTCCCCAGCTGTCCTCTTTGGACATCAGTAAAGATGCTCTGGGCAAGGTCATTCCTATTTACATCCTTACCCAACTCTCTTAGCCCCCAAGTCCCCTCTGATTCAGAATGAAATCAAATCATAAAACTGAAACGTAAATTTATTTACCACCACAGTAGGATCAGGCCATTTTTTCCCCTATCAATTTGCTAGCCCAGAAATTGCCTTTTAAATGGATAATGATGATTGTGAGCGTCCAGTTATTACCTTGAAACCTCACATTTTGATCTATCCAATGCTCTTCTCTTATATAAATAAGTTATTACTGCAAAGTGATTTTTTCACTTGCACTTCCAAAGTGTTCCTGCAGGAAACAGCAAGAAAATGGATTCCATTAATATTCACTTAGAACTGTGGCTTTTTCCAGCACTACCTTCTCCATACATCTCCTCCTGAGTCTTTCTCACAAATGTTTTTCCTTCCACCCTGCACCGCCCCACTCCCTCCACGGATCTCTGCTCCTGATGCCTCTCCATCCCCTCTCCCCGGGAAAAGAGGGCTGCATGCCCTGGGTGAGCAGCCAGCAGCTGGCATGACACTGCCCCCAGAGCCAACGGTGGCTAACATGATTATTGTCATTGTTTGCAGCCCGATTCCCTCCACCAGCCCGAGAACAGGCCTTTCAGCAATTTTTTTTCCTGCCTCCTTAGTGCTAATTAAATCCCCAAAGTAAACTGCATCAACAACAAAAAGCCAAACTGATTGATGTGAGTCGGGGACCATGGTATCCCGGGTCCTGCTGTGCCCCACGTCCAGGCCCAGGGGAAAGGAGGAGGCTTGAGCCCCCAGCTTCCCGAACATTCTTCCCAAGTCTGCACAGAGTCTGACAGGAGCCTGGCTTTAGCAGACACCCAACAGCTTCCTTCAGGCTCCCTCCAGCACCTCACCCCCCCCACCCCCCGGAAATCACGTAGGGTGTTGTTATTACGAAGTATTTACAAAGACTCTGCCACTGCATGGGAGAGACCAGGGTGCTGGAAGAATCGTACTCCAACAGCTGCTGTCACCGCAGTCCTTCTGCAGAGCGCCTAAAGGGACTACGTCGGTCACGCCCTGCCACAAGCCGAGATCCTGGCTTCCCTCCGCACAACGCCGGGCCAGCTGTTACGGCAAAGAGGCCGGTTCACACACTGAAGCGCTTCCATCTGAACTACATGGATTGTTCCTTATTTTAAAGGTAGTCAAAGGCAGATAAGGTTGCTCCCATTTTATACATGGGACAATTGAAGCTCAAGGAGATTAGCTAACTTGTTCAAGGTCACAAAGCTAGTTGGTCGAAAAATATAAATAAAAAAAACACTTATGAGACTTTGTCCACGCTAAACCTAACGCTGCGTCCTTAGACGCATCAGCTCTGCAACGACTCCCCAGCGAGTCATCGGCAGGGTGAGGACCGGAGCCCATGCCCTCCTTAGGCTAACTCCGAGATCCCATTACACCCGACCTTCCCTCCATTCCTGGACGAGATCCCCTTCTCCAGATTCCCAGATCAGGCACGTGCCTCTACGTCTCTACGACTACAACTACTTTGGGCCATTGTCTGTCTCCGGGTCTGTCCTCTCAGCCCGACAACTCCCTCAGGGCAGAGACCACATCTTACTCCTCTCTCAAGCCCCAGCATCCACCACCAGGCTCAGTGGGGCTCAACAGGTTCTGGTTGTTTGAATGAATGAATGAATGAATGAAGAGCAAGGCGATGACTACTGATGCGTGTGTCTGTGTATGTGCATGCGTGAGCACATGCCTGTGTATTGATGCACAGGAGAACAGAGGCATTTTACATCTGACCTGGAAGGTTAAGGTCCCGTCTGTGGCATTCATTCACAAGAACAGAAAGCCACCAGAGGAGGGAAGTCTGTATGCTCGTTCTTTGAGGAAAGGCAGGATTACACAGTTGTTAAGAGTACACTGCCTATTCTTCCACCTTCTAGCTCTGAAACCTGGGGCCAGTTTCTTAATGTCTCCAGTCTCCCAATTCCTCAATTATACAACAGGGGATGCTGTGAATGGTAACTGAGTTAAGGCATGCAGAGGCTCAGAATGACACCTGGCCTCTGCTAAATGCTCAATGCTAGCAATTACCCCAGGGAAGGGGAGAGCATAGCAGTGGGGGCTCTGGAGCATCTACCAGAGATCTGCTTGAGATCTCTGATCTCAAGGATGAGAGGGAGCCTTAGGAATCCCTCTGAGGGACTGATGCTGGAGCACATCACTTAGACACAACCCGCAGTTCTCTGAGGTCCCGCCTCCCTCCAATGGCTAGGTCCCCGGCCCAGCTGGAAGACCCAGAAATATAGGGTGGGTAGGGTCAGGCCCTCAATGCAGTCTCAGCTCTCGGGTTCATATAAAACCAAGGGAAAACGCCGTCTCCATGAAAAGGGGAGGGTGCACAGGAGGTGTGGAAGAGCCACAGGAGATGGCCCCAAATCAGAGCATTTTGCAAAGCCCATGGCCAGGAGAAGGGGGAGGGAGGCCACCGCACTTGACAGATGCACTAAGCGAGGCACTCACAAGAAGGGGGGCTGACTGATGGGCAGGAGGGGAAACGTCACTGTCATCCCACCCCTCACTAGTCACTCTGCTCCATGGGAACACAGTGGCAGGGACCATCCCTTCTAGACCAACCTTGGGAAGCCCAGATCTCAGACAGATATCAAAGATAGCTACCCAGGTCACCGGGCCATGGCAGACTGCTTCCTGGGCAGTTCCCCTACCCTCTGCCCACTGGGCCTCTCCGTGGGTGGGGTGCATGGTGGATCATGATGCTCAGAGTCCCCGCTGGGACAGGGCCATGGGGCAGCTGTGAATGATGTGGGGTGGGCAGCTTCCTGAGAGGATGCCCTAGTCCTTACCCTTACTCTAGCTGGAAGCTCTGCCCTTCATGTGGAGGTGGAGAGCCAGGGGCTGAGAGCTACTGCCACTGAGAAACCAGCTGTGATTGTCCTCAGTCCCCTTGATCTTCAGATCAAAAGCAGCTGCATGGGCAGCATAGGACTGTCCCGGTGGCCTAACTACAACCCACTGCTATGTGCAGGTATAACAGATTGTAGATTCTAGAGTCCCGCCAGGCTCAGGCATTTTATTAAAATTCCCGGAGGCTGAGAGTAGGCTCAGAAAGGGGGGCAGGGATAGCAAGCTAGATCTATGTGATGCCAGACATCTGGTTGGATCTGCACAACTCAGCCAATGGTCCATGTAGTCCAGATCCCAAGCTGTTCAATGTCATGCAAGCCAGCCATCTGCATTTACCAAACGCAGACTCTGGCCACGAGATGGGCTGTCCTGGGGGACAAGGAGGAGCACGTGTGAGGTCTGTGCTGGCTGGAGCCCAGTCCTATGACATGGGTAATGGGTTTAGCGGGTGTATGACCCTGTTAGTGTGATTCTGTTTATAGCCACAAAAGTCACCCTTTAGCCCAGGCTTGCCCTTTAGATATTAGGCAGGCGTGGATTGGGCCAGTTCCATGTGAATTCACCACAAATACTGGATGACAACTTCGTATGTATAACCAAGCTGAGCATTGCCACCTGAGAAAGGGTATTTATCTTCAAAGCAATGTAGAATTCTGGCTCCAAAGTATATATATGAGATAGCTAAACGTTTTGTCTCAGAGAAAAACAGAATGCGAGAGAGAACTCTAGAAGTCATAGAGAAGGATTTCTCCCCTATGGGCCTCAGTTTTCTGATTTACAAAATCATCCTTGGGCTCCCTTGCACCTCACAACTCCCTGGGCAGTGGGCAGCCTGGTTGAGCAGCGCTGCAGCCCTGTGCATGCTCTGCTATGTGGAGCAGGGCTGGGGGCAAGCCCAGGCTCAGACTCACAGAAGTGTCCAGACAGAACCCATGGAAAACTCCAGGGGCCAGATCAGCTGAACTGGCCCCACTGTGTGGCAAGCTCTGTCCCCTTTCAGGACAGCAACCCATTTCACTCCTACAGCAATTCTATGAGGTGGGCACTGTGGCCATCTTCATATGGATGAGGAACCCCAAGTCTGGCTCTCCATCATGATACCCATTGCAAGGTATGTGGCTACAGGATGGACGGATTCGCAGCCTCAGTAACCAAACTGGGCAGTGGAAGCTTGGGGGACAGGTATGGATCAAGGGCTACAATGCTCCTTTTAAAATTGCCAGACCGCTCTGAAGAAGGCATCTAGACCTGCTGTTCAAGTTTCTCTGCTCCAACTTTTTGGCTCTGATCTTTCCATGAACAAAGGGCTACTCTGCTTCTCTATTTGGACAAGTCAGAGCTGACTCCCCACTGGCTGTGTCTCCAACAGCACCACCCACCCCCATGCCTGCCTTGTCATCAGGCACCAGACCCTCCTGTCTCATCGAGATGAGAAAGGGCCACTGCTGAGCTTTGGAAGGAAGGCACGAACAAGACACTGGGAGGGAGAACTGGCCCTCTCAGCTTTGCCAGAGCAGGTGGGGAGAGAGATCAGAAATCCTGGCTGATGGCTCATTGATCTGAGTAGCATCCTCTCAACAGTCGGCTGTTGTTGCCCACAAGCAGGGTACCTCCTGCCCTTCAGGCCCTGCTTGCCCAGCACAGAAAACACCAGCTGGCCCCCTTGCTGCAGGTCTCAGCCTCTTGCACTGGTGGAGCAGGGGTGGGACGGTGCAGGGTGTGGGGTGGAGGGTGAGGGATGTTGGCAGAAGAACGTGCCATGTAGCTCATCTTCGGAGGAGAATGTCCATGTCATGGAGCTGGGTCAGATGCCCTTCCTGCTTGGCACTAAGGTAGTTTAGGGCTTTGCTGACTCATCCCTCCCCCCCATACATATCATGTAACATGCTCTCAAAAGTGTAGTCTTTATAGTCTCCAACTCACATTCATTCTCACCTCAACCCACCCTGTTGGGCTTCATCTCCTCCACTCCAAGGCAGTGCTGGCTAAAGTCACCAATCACCTACATCCGCTGAAGCGCGTGGGTAATCTATCCTCCCTCTGTTTAGTCTCTCAGAAGCATCCACCGGCGAAATACCTTCTTCCCGAAGCTTCCCTGATAGCTCGCTCACCTGATTTTTCCTAGCTGTGGTTTTGCTTTCTTGCCTCAGTGACTGTTTCTTCTCTATCTCTCCTTCATGCCAGACTTCCAAATGTTGGGGTGCTGCCAAGATTCAGTCCTGGGTTGTCTTCCCTGTCTACACTCTCAGTTGACCTCACCATTCCCATGGCTTTAAAATCCACTTACAGATTCATGACTTAAAAATATTGTTCTACCTGTTTATTGTAAAATAAAAGATAAATACAGAAAACCACACAAAAAAAGTAAATAGCTTAGTGAGTTATTATAAGGTGAACGTCCTCATAATAACTACACAGGTTACAATATAGAACCTTATTGGCCACCTAGAAGGCCCGCTGGTCCCCGACCCAAGCAGAGCCCCAACCTCCCCTCCACACATAACCACTTTCTTGACCTTTGTAGTAATTTCTTGTGTTCTTTTTTTTTCTTTCATGCCTTTATCATCCAAGCGGATTCCTTGCCCAGTTTTTGAAACTTTTAATTATCTTAAATTTACAGATTTCTCCTTCATCTCTTTCTCTTCCTGACAATTTATCCAGTTCACTCGCCCTGTGGGGATTCCCACAGCCTCGAGTCTGTGGCCTGCAGGGTCCTGGAGCAGTTAGCCTGCAACTCTGTCCCCTTATTCTCATGAACCGGCAGCTGGATCCAGAGGCCCGAACAAGCTCAAGTCCAAACCTTTAGCCAAGTCTCTAAGTGAAGCTTTGCCCTTTCATCAGGAGGCACACAATGTCCGCCTTTTATTCCTTTTCTGTATTAGCAACTATTGCTGTTCAATGTCTAAAATCTAGACCTAGATCCATTAATTCATTTTAGTTTTCATAGATCAACCTGGATAATTTTCTACAGAGATGCCACCCTTTATCTATTATTTAGGTACCCAGGGGCACAGTTCATATAGGAAGGATAGGATACATGCGCATTTCCTTTTATTCACCTGGTTTTCAAGACAATAAATTAGTTCCCTGTCATCCTCTGATGATGACCAATTAGGTAAGTTTTAAAATGTCATTATGAGGGGGCGCCTGTCTGGCTCAGTTGGCTAAGTGTCCGACTCTCAATTTCGGCTCCGGTCATGATCTTGGGGTCATGAGATTAAGCTTTGCGTGGGGCTCCACACTCAGTGGGGAGTCTGCTTGAGATTCTCTCTCCCTCTGCCCCTTCCCCTGCTCGTGCTTGTTCTCTCTCTCTCAAATAAATAAATAATAAATCTTTAAAAAGAATAAGGAGAAGAGCATGCAATTCTTGATCTCAGGGTTGCAGATTCAAGCCCCACGTTGTGTGTAGAGGTTACTAAAAAAAAAAAAAAAAACCCAAAAAATACAAAAAAAACCCAAACTTAAAAATGTCCTTATTAACTCATGGATATACACATATTAAACCCATCCTTAAACATGGATTTTAATTCATTGCAATTATTATCTTTATTAGAGTTCAAATTTTCATTTCTGGCCAGCAGGAGTCCCTTTATGTTGGCCTGACATGACCTGTTCCAGGCTTATTTTGTACATTTCCTGCCTAGAAATGGGATCAGACTTTTCTCCAAGAAGCCCTGGTTTTTCATTGGGAAATGGTACAGCAAGACCATAATCTGGTTGCATCTCTTGGTCATACTTTCTATGCCTTTTTCAGTGAACAGAGCTAGGGGGCAAAATAGACAAATAGAGATAGAAATATCATATATTTATATATGACATATAATGTATATAAAACACATATACAAAATTTATAAAATAAAAAAAATCCAATTCAGGTCTACAGCGTTTTTACTTTGCCCCTGCTCTACCATGTCTGTATTTCCATTCTTTTTGCACTGAGAATTTTGGCTCTCAAGGACACAGAAATGATTGACTTAGAATAACCCATAATTATTCATTTGCTTTACCCCGCACCATACATACAACAGTCTTAGAAAAACAGTAGCAACAGGAACACCACAACGGGTGTTATGAAAGTTTTAGAATGTTTTTGCAAATGCTATCTCTATTTCTGCTTTTCTTAATATACTATGTCTTACTGTCAGATCATGTTGACATTGCACCATATAATATAACCCTTTCAACCCTCACATAGTTCTGGCGCTATAAGGACCTGCATGTTTAATGCTCACCCCTCCGGGCTCATGTCAATGTGTGTCTGGTCATTTGGTGTCTAAACTCATTCTCTAGCAGGTTCCCAAGGAAGAACTCAGGGGAACAAAATTCTGTGAGTTTGTACATGCTATTTTGATGAGAGCTTGTGCTCTAAATACTTGAAGGTCAATTTTGCTGAGTATAAAATCCTTGCCTCTCATATTTACTTTGTCTGGAGTACCTTGAAAATGTCACTCCATTTTCTTCTGTCATGACACCGGGTTGCAGAAAGTCTGATGATAGTATCATTTTCTTCCCCTTATCAGCCACTCGCTCTTCTGCTTAGATGCCCAAAGGATTTTTTTCTTTTTCTTTAAGGCTCAGTAATTGTACTAGAATGTCTTGGTTCTTCTGGGTCAGCATTCTCAAGCATAGTATGCTCTCTCAACATGCCACTTTAAATATTTTTATTTTCAGATTTTTTTCTGAATTATAATCTTTAGGATTTGCTTCATGATTGTACTTTAATTTTCATTTTTTGTTTTTTCCTTCAGGGATACCTATTATCCATGTATTGAATCTTCTTTGCCTTCTTCCATATTTGTCACTTCCTCTCAAACCATGCTTATTGCTTACTCAATTTCTTTTTGGTTTTAAATTTTTCCTTCCTTTATGCCTTCTATTTCTTATAAGATGTTATTGACAATGTTTATTTGCTGTCGTGTTTCTTGTCATTAGCCTTCATTTATAAAATGATGGTTTTGTCTTTTATTTCTAATTCTTTCTTAAATTTGATCACTAAATTGCTAAGCTTTTCTAATCCCCATTTTGTGTTCTGTTCCACTTCTTGTGTTGTTGTTAAATGCCTTTTAGCTCACTGGGAAAACAGCATGATAGAGGGTGGGTTTTTTTTTTTGTTTTTTTTTTTTCTTGTTTTGGAGCGTGTCTTCCTGCTTGGACACCCCTGCTTTCACTGCCTACCAGGGATGTTACTTTCCTCATTCTCTCTTATAGTAACTTTTATGGGGTTTGGATTCTCTTGATCTCGGATCCATCTCTCCTCTACTCTCCCCGCTTATCATGTATGGACATCAATAACAGACAAGTCCTGTATTTGTTAACGGGCCCTCCCCAGCTTGTTGTAACTTGGAGTTTCTGGGGATACCCTATCACCCAGTTTTATTATCAGTGTTGCCTAGGGCATTTCAGTTTTGCTATGCCATTGTTCTGTCAGCTTTATGTGCAGATTTGGGATGATCCAATCCCCAAACTCCGCTGCCACTAGCTTACCAAAATCTCTCCTGCTAACTTCCAAATTTTACCTCCAGACCACATCTCTCACCCTGACCTTGTATATCCGGACTATTAATGGCTATGTTCACATGGATGCTCCACCAGGTTGCCTCAAATTTAACTCGGCCAGAGGAAGCCCATTTCCCTCCTCAAATCTACCATCTCTCTCCATCTTCCCCTTCTCAATAAATGGCACCACTTCCCTCCCAGTTGCTCAGGCCAAAAACCTAGGAGATAAGTCTCTTACCCTCACAATCCCAAAATTAATCATATCCGAAGGCCCTGGCCATTCTCCCTAGAGAACACATCCCTAATCCAATGACTAGTTCCCACCTCCATGCTCTCACCTGGTCTAGGCCTCCTCTTCTGGACTTCTGCACGAGCTTCCTGGTCTCTCTGCCTCCCCTCTCCCTTCAGGTCTTTCTAAAGCATAACTCAGATGATTTCATTCCCATGTTTAACACAACCCAAAGGTTTGCCACCACCAGCAACCAAATTCCAACACCGAACCGTGGCCTGTGAGACCCTGCGTAATTTGGAGCATCGTGTCTCCCTTGACTCCACTTCCCTCCACTTTCTCTCTATTCTCTATGTTCCAGGCACCTGGCTCCTCTCTTTTTTTGTCCCCAAAACATCCCCATGTGTTTCTCATCCCAGGGCCATTACCCCTGCTGTTCCCTGCGGTTGCAATGCTCTTCCCAACACCTTTGCAATTCTGCCTCTTTCTCACCATATAGGTCTTAACTCAGGCCTTTCTTTATAGCCTACACAAAACTGTTAACTATTTTATCTTATTCTCAGCACTCACAGCACCTGCACTGATCTCTTTCATTTATTTGTATATCTAAATATTGTCAGTATGCATACCTTCCCACCACCACCCCCACCGAGAGAATTCTCCTTGTGGTCAGTGATACTAATAGGTGCTCAATCAATATTTATCAGTGAATTGTTTTCCCAAATACCTCCGGATATGGCCAAGGGAACCAAGCCCTGTGCCCCAGCAAACTCTGGAACATGAACTTTCTCCTAAAATTGCCGGCTGCCAATCTAAATCTTTCACTCAGGACACGGCCCTGTCTAGGCTTTGGATAAAGCGTCTGGACCACCTAATTCACGTAAAAAATAGTAGTCACGAACTCTATTAGAACCAACACTTCCTTTCTATAACCAGTATTTTATAACACACCTTTTCTATTCTGAAATGAAATCCATATATAACAAATATGCCTCATGGTTTTTGGGAAATCCATGTAATTCTCTAATTATAATACAAGGAAATAATTTAAAAAGTATTCTGTAATAAGTATTTTATTATGTAATACTTGACTATAACTAAACTAAAAGACACAATGAAGCAGTCAGATGTTTGCACCTTATTTGAATCACAGTGAGCACAGCAACTATAAAGACAGACAAATATGGGAATGTTGTGTTAGCAACTCAAATGCCATATGCTGAGTTGGCCAGACAGATGAAGAGTGGTGTGATTTTCCAAAACGCTAAACACCTTTTGGTAAAGTTCAGAACAAAACAAAGTTACTTAGTAGTTGCATTAATAGAACATTCAGTGCACACTCGGTTTTTCCAAAATACAACGTACTTAGTTTCTAGGTTCAGGTATTTAGAAGTCAGTAAGTTTATCACTTACATACATGTCCAGTAGAACACCTAAATGTCTTGCAGGAAGCGGGATGCGTCTTCATCGTGTTGGACCCTTCCTGAATCTTGAAGAGCTTTGGCCCGTCAAATGGCAGCAGTGCCCCCTCCTCAATTATTGTGAAACCACAAGTGACCTGACACCCTGACAAAATACCTGCTCTGTTTGTATTACCATAAAATAGCAGCCTGGCTCATGGTCACCCAAAACTGGCAATCACCCAGCTGTCCTTGAGCTGGTGAATGGATAGAAAGACACAGAGTGACCCATCCACACAAAGGACTACTCCTGGGCATTGAAAAGGAATACACTTGTGTTGCAGGCAACAACACAATTGACTCTCAAATGAATTATGCTAAGCAAAGAACAGCTAGACTGAAAGGCTATAATACTGTATGTCTTAGAATTCCAGGGACTACGTGGCTTATAAGCAACAGAAATTTGTTTCTCATGGTTCTGGAGGCGGGGATGTCCAAGAGCAAGGCAACGGCAGATTCAGTTTCTGGTGCAAGAGCTCGCTTCCTGGTTCAGACGGTCATCTTCTCTAACATGGTGGAAAGGGGGGAGGGAGCTCTCTGGGGTCTCTGTTACAAGGACGCTAATCCCATTCATGGGGGCTCCAGCCTCAGGACCTAACCACCTCCCAGGCTATAGCACTGCATGATTCCACTTCTATGATCTTCTGGAAAAGGCAAAACTCTGGGGCCAGAAACAGATCTGTGGCTGCCAGAAGCTGGGGGCATGGAGAAGGGCAGACAACGAAATGATACAAGGGAATTTCCAGGGGGTGATGCCGCTGTTCTAGATCTTAACTGCGGTGGGGGTTACGTGCTTGTGTGCGTTTGTCCAAAATGAACAGAATTGTATGCTCTAAGAAGTGAATTTTACTGTATGTAATTATACCTCAAATTTTTTAAGTGTTCAAAAAAAATCGGTAGCACCCCCACTGAGAACCACTGGTACAGAGCTTCCTAGCTTCAAAGCATTTCCACATGTCCTGCCCACTGTGAGGGAGTCTGGGCAAGACTCACTGACCCAGTTCTGGAAATAAGCAGAATAGCTACATGCAAAACCGTATGGGACTTCACGTGGGAAAACCAGCACTTCGGTTGACGATCTGGTTCCAAAGCCCAAAATTGACCCCCTTGGGTATATTTGTGCGACCCAGGGCAAGTACATCTCTCCTCTGAACCTCAGCTTCTGAACTGCTGGTCCTGACCTTCTTTGAGTCACCAGTTTGCCCTGTTAAAGGCTGGTTCATGGTAGGCTTCGGAGTTCTGATCGTTATCCATTGCCCTCTCTGTGCTAATAATGAGGAGAGGTCTCACAGGCCAGGCACAAGGGAGACCCATCAGCTGTCCCCTCCTGCTGAGGGTCACACAAAGGACAGGAAGTGGGCACAGAGCCCAGCAGTGGGTGGAAATCACTGATACTGGGCACTGAGGGAAGTGTTTCCTACAGTGGGAAGTCCAGAAGATGGCACGTCTGGGCAAGGCAACTCAGTGACAAAATCAGAAGTCAAGGTCATTCTTGCTGCAAACCTTGACAAGGTCCTCTTTCTAATGACCAGCAGCCCAGGGATTCCCAGGGGCTACTTTTTCCCTTCTCTGCCCCATTTACAGTACATGTAAGGTTCAGTCTTTCCTTAAGGCTGCCTGACTAACTACCTTGTAAGAGGTAAAGGAAGACGCTTCACATCACAGACTTCCAGAGGGCCTTCCCAGGCTGGGGGTTGAGCTCCAGCCTCCAAGTGAACCCTCTAGTGTACCTTCAAGAAGACCCTGGAACCTTAGCCACGCCACCCAAACAGGAGGCAAGGTCAGTTATGGGAACTCGAAATATAGGCTCCAACCCTCAGGATTTCCTTTCTCCCTCTTCAGCTCACTGCAGCCTTTGGAATTTGAGCCCTTCAAAATCTTTTGTTTATGGTTCTGCTCCTGAAGCTCCATTTACTGATGAGCAATGGCTGGTGAATAAAGCCCTGTTAGTTACTGCCTCCTTTACACTTCCTTAAGGAAAACATAATTACCAAGTAAATCTCATTTGGGTTCACTCAATGCTCCAAAGGCTTTGGCACAGACTGCCTTTACCCCTTCAAAAGATTCCTTGAAGTCTGGAGACACTTTGTGCGCATGCAAATGAAGGAGGAGCAATGTTTGGGGGAAGCCTGCTAGTGTGGCCCAGGGAGGGAAGCGCCAGTTCCTTGCAGAAGAGCAAAGTTGGGAGTCTGGCTCCCTGACTTAGTCAAGATGTCTCTTTGGAAAAGCCTCAAAATCTTTCTGATCCTCCTTTAATCCTGCTGCAAAATGCCATTACCTCTATCTCGGTGAAAGTAGGAGGCTCAAGTGGAAAGGTTTGAAAGGAAGAATGCCACATGGAAATGCAAGAAATTCTCCGCTTTAATTAAACTGGTCACTGCTGATGGAATGTAACCTGATCTTTGCTGCGACTTGCCCGGGGCCCACCAAAGTGGCGGTATGGGTATGACACAGCCAGGGAGCTCGCCTAAAAGCCCAGTGCTGGGTGGGTTGGACCACAGCTATTTATTTGCTGTGTGACTCAGCTCAAGCTACTAAGCCTCTCTGAATTCAGTTTCCTCATCCGGAAACTAGTACTTAATTCCTCAAGATGCAGTGAAAACTGAGCTAAAACGTGTAAATTATCGAGAAGAGTAACCGATGCACAGTGTCATTAAATGTTATCCACGATCATTCCTTTAAATGTCTGGATTGACCATGTCTTTCATTCTCTGTATCGAGGCTGTGACATCTGGGGCCTCACAGACCACACACTGGACTAGACCCTCCCAGGGTTAGCCAATTCCTAAAGAGAGTAAACAACTCTCTTGCGGAGGCACTTTTCAACTACAAACCGACCAGTCCTGAGCCCACACCCCCAACCACCTCCCTCACTGGATGCTTCGACTCCAGCATCCACCTGCCCTAATCATCCCAGGGCCAGGTACCAGGCAATAAGGGCCAGCCCCTAATGCTCCACAACCCACTGAAATTATTCCAACGAGCCAATCCTAAGCCCGCCCACCCTGCCTCACCCATCCCTTCCCAAAAAACCCACAATAAACGTTCTTGCCCACGTGTTATGCTCACTCCTCTGCCTCCTGACCAACCCTGGTGTCTCCCCATGTGCCCCTCGCCCCCTGGTCTGGCATGCCCCGGCCTCTGGGGAACTGCGAGTAACAAACCATCCTTCCAGTGGCAGTCCTCTCCCGATCTGTTGGCCTTACCATTCCTCAAGTTTTCTATTAACACCTTGTATTTTAAAACACTGCCTTTGTCGTAGCTTTCCTTCCCCCTAGACTGCTGCTCTCTCGAAGGTCACCCATGATGTCTTATCGCCAAACAAGAAACCTCATCCGTGTCTATTCTTTCTCTTGCCTTTATTCTAGTATTTGGCTTGGTTGACCAGCTCACAGTTTCGAGATCACCTGTTCCAAGAAGTCTTCCAGAACCACCTCCCCGAGTCCCTGACCAGTGCCCCTCCCATGTGCTCCCACAGCTACTGTCATCCTCCTGTGTTTTTGGCTGTAGACCCTCCATTAGAAAGTCAACGCAGGAGAGCTCAAGCCGTGGCCTCCCTCCAGCATGCGGCATGATGCCTGGGGCTCGGTAACTATTACCAGAAACACTCTCATCCAGTTTGTATAACTCATTCATCTTCAACTCTTCACCTCTCTCTCTTCCATTCCCCATTCCTCTCTCTTCCCTTCCTCCTCCACCGCCACCCCTGATCCTCTGTCCTTCCCATTACGCTCTGAAACATAGGAGTTACCCCTTCCTCCATTTCCCTTAGTCTGGTATCTCCCCCTCCGACCCATACTGCGCCCCACCACATTCAAGTCCTTAAAACATAACTAAAATCTTCAGTCTATGTCCCTCTCTGCCCCTCCCCAGCCTCTGCCCTCCTGAAATAAATATGAAGTCCCAGTTGCTCATCCTCGTTATTAGCACCTCTTCCCCCTTGCAATCTCCTCCACCCCTCTTCCAACTACCCATGGCTGTGCACCAGCATCTCCCACCTGAGACTTTACTGCCTTCCCAGTCCTGAGCAAATCCTGACCATCGCAGGGCACACGGACACTCACATCCTGCCTCCCACACTGTCCGGGCCTAGGACTGGGGAAGGGGGGGTGGGCTCTGGCACCATGCCAAACAGCTCCTTCTCCCCCCAACCCCGAGCTGTAGAATGGTGGGGGACTCAGCCTTGAGACCTGGAATGTGGTGGGGAAATCTGTATTAGTTTGCTCACGGCCAAAGACGCATCAGAGGATGTCTGGAGAAAACAGTCTACAATAAACCAGAGTCAGACACAAAATGCAGTGTTGATCGATTTCATGACCAATCTTGCCTTAGCAGACCTTAATATGCTATGACTGTGGCCGCCAGAAGTAATTTTAATGGTCATGCCAATAATGGCCCTTGCTTCTTAATCTCCCCTCTCCCCCCTTTCTCTCTCTCTACACACACACATATGCCCACGCACACACTCGTGCACGCGCGCACACACACACACACACACACACACACACAATGTGCTCCATTTTTTAGACATGGGGCAGCGCCGTACTGCTCCTCGATTCAGGCGCACTTTGCTTTACATAAAAGTTGTTTCCTAAAACAATCTGAATTTTTATCAATCGAATCCCAGTTTCCCCAAATCTTACTTTTCTGATCTACTTAACCCTTTCTCTGATTGATCTTTAGGAAACAGAGATCCCTCAAATTTCCTATGTAAGCCTTTAGCTTTCAGCCTCTTTTCTTGGCTTCTCTGGCACACGGACAAAAATGCTCTGTGGTTAGAAGGACCCCAGCACATACCTTCATGCAAAATGAAGCTTTCTTCCATCGTAAGTCTAGCCGTTGTCCTTTAGTTTTCTATTTTGTAAATTCGATTTTGAATATGAGGTGGGAGAGAAGCTTCTCTAACTCTCTCATTCCAGATAAATCTGATTCTGAAATGAAATTTCTGTTTAGTATGAGAAGGGGTGTCTACAAACAACTCTGGACTCCTGCGGCCTGAAGGAAAATGGGAAGGTCAAGTAGGAGGGAGTAAGTATATGCATGAGGATGCCAGGCCTCCAGGAGACTGACTTCACGTCTCAGCTCATCTTCGCAACTACAAGGTAGGTATTACTATCAGTCTGACTTTACCAAAAGAGACCGCACTCAAGATCCAAGGGATCAGGGAGTTGGCCCAAGGTCGCACAAGACAGGTGAGTGTCCAGACTGGGATCTGAAGCTAGATCTGACTCTAAAGCCTTCGCCTTCTACTAGGTTGTTCCTGGGAGGAGGCCCTCTGTTCAACTACCATCCCCACCCCTACCTCTAGTTAGGCCAGAGTATAGGAAATACTGCTTCCTGTGTGTCCACAGAAGTGGCTATATTCTTCCTGTCTGTTAAAAACCCATTACTTTCCTTCTTTAAGCACCACCTTATTCTAGAAAGGACTGGAGGGTTTTAGCAACTCTTGTTAAAACGAGGCTCAGCCAGTCATGAAATGATTCAGAACAGAGTCATCATGGCACTGACACCAGCCAGGATGACGGGGAAGGAGGGAAAGGTCCAGGAAGCCAGCTTGGGAGGCAGGCAGCAAACAGAGTAAGGAGGTTCCTACAGCCTTGAGTTAAGGACCCAGGCAAGAAGGTGAAGTCAAGGCAGGACCAAGTCAAGGAGGGGCACTGGCAGACCCTGAGCTGGGTTAGCAACAACAGCGGCTGGGTTAACCTTCCCAACGCATCAGACTCCAGCCCTGGATGTCCATCTGTCTGCTGGAGCTGAGGACTGCATAGGAGATAAAAGCCCCATGCTCAGCTTCAGCATACAGACGGTGCTCAATACATGCTCAATACATGCTCGATGCTCTCCCTCCTTTCTTCCTTCTCGGGAGCAGGATTAATCCCATGCTGGGACAAGGCTGTCCTTAGAGCTGGAGGTTAAGTGTCCCCAGCTTAGAATACTAAAGAGAGGCAGCAGCAAAGAGCTGAGCAAATCACTCTATTCAATAGCAGCGAGCTCCCTCTTCACCCCAGCCTAAATCCGGCTTGTGGCTGTCTACGTCTATTTCTTCTCGCTCGGTCCTCAGGGAAAATGGAAACTGGCCAGCATCCACTCCTGAATATGGATGCTTTAGCAACTTAGACACGTTGGCCACATCACTCCTCAGTCTACGGAGATGCAGGTTTTCCTGCTGTTTCTGCAAAGCCCGGGGAAAGACAGAGGCGAGGTGGCCGGGAGGCCCCGACTGCCTTACAGACGCATAGCAGGGGCTGGAGGGTGGGGGTGGGGTGGGGGGGCGCTCCCTTGGGAACTCCAGTGACAGTCTCAGGGCTGCTGTCTCCTGGCTCCAGTGCTGAGCCCCGTCTTTGTTCTTGGTGACGAGATGCAGGAAGGAAGGCAACCGAATAGAAGGGAGGCAACAGGCTTCTCGGCGCCCAAAGCGGCAAGCGCATGACTTATGACATTCCTCTCCAGAACCAGGTGTGTGTCTAGACAGACACTTGAGGGGGAAAAGCCGCCCTGACTTAATTCTATTCGCCATTTCCTCAAGCCCTCTTGCAGCAGGGGACTGCCTCCGTTCAAGGGCCAGGGCGGGCACTAGGAGGCTCTGGGAGGAGTGCCTGGTGATTTTCTGCCGCAGCCCGGTGCGGAGCTCAGCCCCCGTGTGCGCAGCCAGCTAGAATGCCACACCGGGCTAGGTTTCCGGAACAGAAGCCCCTCCACATACACACACACAGAGGCTGCTCCCCAGTGATGCACTCTTTCACCAGCCCGCTCAGCCTCCTCACATCATCTCGGTGAGACAGGAGCAGGATGATTATCTCCCTTCTCACGAGGAAGTGAGGACGGAAGGGTTCAGCTGATACAGTCACAGTCACCAATCACACCCGGGAACCCAGCGCTTTGGCTTCGGGACTCACGTTGCCTGGCCCTACATGGTCCTTGGAAACAGGCGAGGAGGTCGGGGTGGGGGTGGCCGAGAGGAGAAGCGGGCCCTGTCCTTCTCTGCTACCTTAGCATTCCCGGGTCCTCGGCAGGCTCGCGGCACCTGTGAGCAGACTCACCGGACAGGATGAGGGTGTAAAAACCCAAAGCGGCAGCAGGGGTCCCCAGCCTGGTGATAATGCAAACACTTCCAACAGGACCCGAGAGCAGTCAGTTTTCTGGAAGCATCTGCTCTTGGGCTCCTGCTGCCCACCACCTGGGTGTGTGCAGTCCCTTCCTGCTTCTCAGCCCTCGGGCTCCTCGGTGTCAGCCCAGCCAGGCAATCCCACCCCCGGCTGGCATTAAGGTGACCAGGTCTGCAACAAGCAGGGGGCATGTGACCTCCACTGAAAGGTCACTCGGTCATAGGCTGCAATCTCCTGGTCCAGCCCCAAACTGCCAGTCCCAGCACCAGGGGGCCGCTTCCTCGTCATCCGCTCCCCCTTGAGTATGAAGTGGTCCCACCAGCAAATGTTTAGGGGATTTGGATCCTAATCCCTGCCAAGACACTCTCTAACCCTCCAAGCGAAAATCCCAGTTCGGGGCCACGCAGACAGGCTTTTGTACCACGGGCCCTGAGCCTCTAAGTGCAGTTAGCACCTCCTCCCTGCGAATCCATCATTAGGTCTCTGCTCAGGGAGGCTTTCTCTCCAGGAAGCCCCCGGGGGGAAAAGATTCTCTCTCCTTCTTCTCCCTCTTGGAAGGGACCCTGTGCAGGGTGGGCGATGGCTGGGGAGGGGGCATGCCGGGGGGCCTGAGCTTCCTTCTCATCTACTTGTCACACTGTTTCTGCTTTCCCAGCCAGGCTGCCAACTCTTTGAAGGCACCGGCTGCATCTTATCTTTGCATGCTTTGGTTTGAGATCTGAGCCTACAAATAGCAGGCATTCGATTCATGTTGGGTAAATTAATGAGTTCTGTAACTGCGTAAACCCAGGTTTGAGCGTCTGCAAATCAGGCTCTCGTTCCTCAGCTCTGATATGGTCCTTCCCCATTTCCGAAACCGCCACCAGCGCCCTGCTGCCTAACAGAACAGTCTGGACTCTTCACCCTCCTTGTATTTAAGGCCGCCAGCATCGGGCTCCAGCCTACCCTCCGGCCTCACTCCCCTCATGGCGACTTCCCACGCACCCAGTTCTTAAGCGACCCCGAAGCCCCTTCTCTGCTCAGGGGGGTGCTGCCCCAGTGCCTTTGCTTGGGTTATTTCCCCCATCTGGAATCTGTGGTGCTCCACACAAAGCAGGGCCTCAGGAAGAGTATGCTGAACTCATCTGAATTTAATTGAAGTCAGAACCCAGAGGAAGCCATGTCGTATTTTCTGCTTCAGTCTCTCCAGCTCTACCTGCAAAGTGGGATCTGTGCCCCCGAGTCCACTGGCCCCACGACAGCCATCCAGCGAGTCACCCATGCTGCCTGGTGCGAGCGAAAGCTATAGGAGCATGGCTTGGGGCCAGCAGGATTTGCGAATCTTAGAGCCCTTTGCAAATGTCATTCTCCATACCTGACTGGGAAGTCATTGGTCAGGAAAACGAATGTCTAGAAAAGGAAATGTGAAGGCAAAGAAGGTGGGGGAGAGCAGGAAGCGGGCAATTAGGGAAAGGCGGAGGAGGGCGAAGGAGCAGGGACCTGTGCTCCCTCTAGGGAGGTGCCCTGGGCCAGGGGTTCTTCATCAGACTTCACTCATCAGCCTCTGGGAGGCTCATGAGCTTTGGATCTCTTCGTTTGCTTGTTAGTTTGTTTTGAGAGAGGACTCACAGCTTTCATTGGATCCCACTGTGACTCCAAAATGGGCTTCCTTTTCCTGGATTATCTGCTTGCCCTCATAGGTTGGTGCTCCTCAGGATTCTGTCCTGGGCTCTCTGCTCCATTCTGGCGGGAGCATCCACACCCATGGCCTCAATTACGGTTGAAGCGGACTCCTGGCAGCTGGCCAGGACCAGCATTAGGGCCCCCATGCTAACACAGACATGGTGCATTCCTATGGCCAGCCATGCTTGTCTTCTGAGCTCCAGACCCACATACATATGAAGTGACCTACAGAATGCAGAGCTCCACTGGGAAGCCCAGAAGCATTTCATAATCAGCAGGACTCCAACTGAACACCTCTAATTCATTCTTCTCATTGCAGCTGGAGGAGTGTCTCTAAATAGAAATCTGATCATGTTCTTCCCTGCTTAGAACTTTTTAGTAGCTTTCCCCTGTACCAGGCTAAAGTCCCACCCTCCTCAACAGGATTGCTAAGGCCCTTTATGATCTGGTCCCTACCTACCCCACCAGGTCCACCTCTTTCCACCTCCCTGGCCCCCTCCATTTCATGAAAATATCATATTCTCTCTCGCCTGAGCCTGTGAACATGCTTTTCCCTCTGACTACACCACCCTTCCACACTCTCTGCACCTGTGCCTAACTCCCACCTTTTATTAAACCCCAGTTCTCCGTTTAAGTTAGGATTCCATCTAGGAGGGCTTCTCTAGCAGCCTGATCAGGTCACAGGCCCTTGCTAATTGACCCTTCAGTACCCCATATTTCGCCTATCAGGATGTGTTTGACACTTTTCAATGAGTGCTTAGTCCTCTGTTTCCTCCAGTAGATTCTAAGTCCTAAGAGGCTAGAAACTGTGTCTGCCTGCTCACCACTGTGTCCACAGCAACTGGTTCAGTGCCTGGGACACAACAGGTGCTTAATAAATAGTTGCTGATAGAAAATAGAATTGGGAGAATAAATGAATGGAGGGAGGAAGGGGGATATGGAGGGAAGGGGGCAAGGGAGGGAAGAAGGGAGGGGGGAAGGAGGGGAAGAAGGAAGAAAGGGGTCAATCCTTTCCTTCTGGGAGTCCCTTGTCTTTAGTTTGCAACAGACACAAGCACTAGCGCTTTCCTTTCTCCAAAAGCCCCGAGTCGTAGATCTGAAGTCAAGATGAGCCTCCAGGCTGGGTGAAGTCCTGCCATTATTAAACATCATTCCTACCGTTTAAAAGCCAGGATAGTGCATCACACACTTTACATCCCGCCTGGGGCGCAGCACGGTGCCTTGCATGCAGCAAGTTCTCAGCTGTAATAGCGGACACGGTGGAGAGCCCCGCCAGGTGTTAGTTTATAGCGTGCCCGTCACGCCCATTATCTCACACAGAAGGTGGAAGAGGGATGAGTGACGAGCAGAGGTGGAATCCTGTGAGTAAGAGTAATATGGGAGGCGCAGTGCACCCCGGGGCAAGGAGATCAGAGCCTAAGACCCAGATCCCTGCCTCGAGTCTGTTCTCGCCTCTCAGTGGGACCTCGAGCCGGCAGCAAATCCGTTCTCGACTCAATTTCCCTCTCTGTAAAATGGAGACTCGAGTCCTCCTTTCTCCTCTCTTCCCAGGCTGCCATGGAGAGATAAGGCCAGACACGCACCACCCAGGCGAACGGAACTATGAATATTCATGTCATACATTTCTTAGGACGACCTTCGCGGGCGCCGCTCAAGTCACTTGTAGCCACCTCTGCACCTTGCAGGGTTCCAGTTCCAGTCCCACTTGTCTTCCCTCCTTAGAAATCCTCTGTAGCCAGTGAGGATGAAAGAGACACAGCCACATCTACTACCTCCTACGAGCTCCGGTCATAAATCCTAGCGCAATTAAACCTAGCCTGGGAAAGGGCTTGGAGCACAAAACACGCTGCTGTTTTTGCATTTGCCAATTACAACGTGACAATGACTGAGTAGCCCACTGTCCGCCACGCAAGGGGGGCCCACTCGGCCTTCCTCCCGCTCCTATATGGAGTTTACCAGCGGGGTCTGGGGGCTCACAGCAGGTGCTGGGGAGGACAAGAGCCCACACCTGCCAATCAAATCTGCAAGGGACACAAATCTCGGAGGGTCTGCATGCAGCCTGTCAGGTGACAGAATCCAAACTCAAAATGACCAGCGGAGAAGAATACTGTGGGCTCCCGATAAAATAAAATCTTGGGAGGAAAATGTGAAGTTTTACATTTGAATTCTAGAAATCAATAGCAGACCCATAAACAGGGGGACACCTGGCCTGGGTAGGTTTATCAAAAGAAAACACATGGGCTTTGCTTGTTCTTTTGTTATTAAAACCACAAGCTTGATGAGGACCAACTGCTTTTTTTTTTTTTTTTTAAGTGCCATTTGGGCTGTATTAATAATGGCACGATGTCTGGGACAAGGAGGGGACTGCCTCTATGTTCTCTGCTCTAGCCAGACTAATGCCCAGCAGGGTGACCAGTGTGGTCACCGCTTTCAGAGCGACAATGACAAGCTAGATGAGGAGAGAGTCTGGGCTAGTGGCATAAATGAAATCAAGCGGCTGGAGGAGCAGGAAATACTCATCCCAATCTGGAAGCGGCACGGTGGCTGACTTCAAGCGTGTAAAGGACCATCACAAAGAATTCGGACCCCACTTCCCTAGGCCCACAAGTCCAAACCAGGGCTCGAAGAGGGATGTGACGAGGCTCAGATTTGGACTTGACGTCAGGAAAAACTGACCAATAGGCACGGCTGCTCCTCAAGAGGCAGCGAGCACCCAGTCTCCGGCAGGATTTAAGCAGAGGATGAATTCAGGAGAAAACAAACCCAGAAGAGCCCATGGCCTCGGCTGGTACTGCCTCGGCAGAGCACAGAAGCGTGCTGGAGCCTTTTCCGATGGAGCAGAGAATGGTTGCGGCCTGCGTTGGGGAAGGTGCTTCCAGAGACCAGCAGGCCAATTTCCTTCTCCTCTCCTGAGTCTTGGCTCTCGGGATGCATTTTCTGCCATTTCTGCCCCCTCTCCAGCCAACCCCCACACCAGCATACCAACTCCGCCCAACTGATAAACCATGGCTGGACATCAGGACTCAGCTTCTCCATCAGCCCTTCTGAGGAGGCTTCCAGCAACCTGCATCCCAGCTCCCTTAGCACGAAGGACTTTCCCCTTTATGGCACAAAGTACTCCCTTACTACTCCGTTAGCATGAAATACTTAACCCCTTGTCAGTTACCACTTCCTTATCTAATTTCCCTGCTGCAGGAGGCTGAAGGAGTGGGGTTTGCTCGTTACTATATCTGGAGCGCCTCGCACAGTGCTCGGCATGCTGCAGGTACAAAGTAAGTATTTCTGAACGCATGAACGTACGAATGAACTGATTTGAAATGAAGGGACACAGACTATAGTATGGATAGGTACATTCGGTTACTACGACTTCCAAGCCTCTCATCCCTTCAGAACCCACTTCCTGTCTCCTGCATATCAGCTTTGAGGCTTCTCTAAGCCCTGGCCTCAAGCTCTGGGGAGGAAGCCCCTGTCCCCTCCAACCCAATAGGACTTCTGCAGCTTCTAGGTGGATTAGCTAGCTATCCTTTACCACTGGATAGTCCTGCAAGAGACATTTGGGGAAATTCTTCCCTGGAATACAGGAAGGATTGATCTGTTTGATATTGTTATGCCAGAGATTGGAAAAGATGGTCCCCTGCCTGCCCTGGGAATCTCTGCCCTGGGATTCTAGAAGGGCGGGCCTATCTTCCCGAACTTGGGTTATCCTGGGAGATGTCCCTTACGTGAACATATGCCCCATTCCAGGATGTGATTCGGCAGTACTGTGAAATGGATCCGCAGCACCCTCAGGCCCAGAGGCATGAGTCACACCAGCGTGAATACGCTCTTTCTCCCCACACACCTTGGCTTGTAGAGACAGATGAGGGACACCAGGGGGGGGGGTCTCCCACTTGGGACAGCAGATAAAATGCAGAACACTCACCTCCACTTGGTCAGCTCACTGAGAAAGTTAAGACCCAAGGAGTTAAATGCCTTCCTTTGTCCTGCTCCTGAAATGCTCCTTCTCCTCTCAGGAGTGAACACAGTGGCCCTTAAAATGAACATTTTATAACTCATTTTTGTTTACCCTCGGCCTCTACTTGCTGTTGTTGCTATTAATATTTAACGTCTCTCGAGGAAGGCGTGCTTCCCGGACATAACGAGCTCTGGCACGGCATTTATCAGAGAGGCTGACGTGGGCCTCACGGCCTCTCGTTGCTCAGCAGGGCCCACCGTGAGCCCCACAGCAGCCAACGCATCCTCCCCGCCTGCTGCAGGCATCCTGGGTACGGCTGGGAGGCGGGATGCTCGGGTTCCGCACTGCCCTCCGGAGAACGCCAGCCCCTGGAAGTCTGCTGAAGGCTCCCTGTTTATTTATTTGCCTGTTTCCTTAGTCACCAGGCCTCTGGCAAAGAGGCCTCTGGGCACACAAACAGATTTTAAAATAATACAAATCATTAACATTTAAAATAGTAAAGTGGCAACAGTTCATTCTACTCTCCGAGGTGGCAAAGCAGCTGAGAGAGAGGAGCCAGGGGTGGGATGTGCAGGCCTCCATCTTTACAGGTGTAGAAGTGTCTAGAAGTGTGCTTTCCTCCTCGGAGAAACGCCAGGTGCTCCTCGCTACCCTGAGGCCAGAAACCGCCCGTTCATTCCAATCTATTAAGAAAGACTCTACCGTGAGTCGCAGAGCTTGGGAGCAAGGGGCCCACACAGCCAGTGCCTCGCACAGCGGGAATTGGGGGCCAGTGGACCCCAGCAGAAGACCAGACTCAGAAGCAAAGTTTGCTCCGTCAGTGCGGGGTCAAGGTGAGACACTGCAGCCTACTAGGAGAGCATGGATGGAGGACCAGAGGCACCAATCACATCTTGACTTTTGTCCTTAAGGAGCTGCATGTCTTAGCCAGACCTCCTAACCTCCCCCTGCCCCTGCTCAGTTCAACAACTCCATTTTCTCATCTGACAAATAATAGAATTATTTAATTTTAGAGCTGGAAGACACCCCAGAAAATATCTGGTCCAATCTCCTCATCTGAGAGATAACATCTGTCTTCCCTCTTTCTCAACATTGCTGTAAGGGTTCATTGGGAAACAGGACACCTGGACTTGTGGATGCAGGATTTAAGATTGGACATGGGTCAGTCATTTCATTTTGTGTCTGCCTTGCCTCTTGCTGACCACTGTTCACAGGTATGACCTGGGGCAATTCTGAAATCAAGGCACAGAGGTCTTGTTCCTAATCGGAACACTTGCATGCGCGTGGCTCCTGCCCAGTGTTCAAAGCACCCTCATCTGCCTTCCCCGTCTGATCACTGTGAGGGGGGTTGGGGGTATCAGTGTGGTAGATGGGAGAATGTAGACAGAAAGACACGCTTTATGTCCCATGGGTCATAAGTGGCCCAGAGGGGACCTGAACCCTGGTCTTCTTACTCTCTGTCCAGGACGCTTTCTTCTACACCACTCTGGTTTTTTTGTTTCATTTTTGGTTATGGAAAACTGAAGACTTTCTTTGGTATAATCAGAAAACCTAAAAGAGCCTCGGAAAGGAAGGAGCTTTGGGAAACATGTGAACAGCTGTCCAAAGCATTCTGAGTATGAAACAAACACTTCTAGATTTGTCTATTTGCAGGGATAGTCAAAGGTGCCATATAAAAGTAAAATATGGTTATTATTAAAATCCCACACTGCGGGTGCCTGGGTGGCTCAGTTGGTTAAGCAACTGCCTTCGGCTCAGGTCATGATCCCGGAGTCCCAGGATCGAGTCCCACATCGGGCTCCCTGCTTGGCGGGGAGTCTGCTTCTCCCTCTAACCCTACCCCCTCTTGTGCTCTCTCTCTCACTCTCTCTCTCTCTCAAATAAATAAATAAAATCTTTAAAAAAAAAAATCCCACACTGCAAAAACCAGATGGCATCAACTCCCCAGGATTCCTCTCAAACTGACCTTTTATTTTCTATAAGCTAGTTAGCATTTGTAGAATCCCTTCGGAAATAATTCCAAAAGCTGGTAGGAGGTGATGAGAAGGGTCAGGGAAATGAATCCTCATTTTCAGATGATAACACTTAGTCCAGGAATTTCTGGAACTATTTCTGGAGTATCCCTTCCCTGGCAGGTACCATGTCTTATTTAACCAAGGCACAGAGTGGGTACTCAAGAGAGGTCACGGGAGCACTGCCTTTGGCATTCTACATTGGGGTGAGGGACTACAACTGGGTATCAAACTTCAGAATTCCTATGAATCACTGGGGTGCTTGTTAAAATGCAAATGCCAGGGGCGCCTGGGTGTCTCAGTCAGTCGAGCGTCCAACTCTTGGTTTTGGCTCAGATCGTGATCTCAGGGTCATGAGATCTAGTCCCACATCAGGCTCCGAGCCCTGTGCAGACTCTGCTTGAGACTTTCTCTCCCTCTGCCCCTCCACCTCACGCTCTCGCATGCAGGTGGTCTCTCTAAAATAAATTAATAAATCTTAAAAAAATAAATAAATAAAAAGCAAATGCCTGATTTGGAGATTCTAGATTCACTAGGTCAGAAAATCTGCATTTTAAGTAAGTTCTCCAGGGAACATTCTAAATAGGTAATCTTTGCCCCCACCCCCAACTTTGAAAAATATAGCTCAGAAAGGACCCTGAATTCCCAAGCTGTCAGTCCTCCTGAGGGCTATTACTATGTCTCCTGTCCAGAGTCTGCCCCCAAGCTCTTGGGTTTTAGAAATATCCCCAGGCCCACCAGGTAAATGTTCCCACCCAGACTTGGCTCAGACTCTGGGCCATTAGCAAGGAGCCAGCGGCCCTGCTGGAGTCCTAGGAACACACAGACAAACCTCCCACCATGCGGGAGAAGGAGGGAGCTGGGAGGGGAAGGGGAGCATCTGTGGACAGCAGTTCTGGGCTGGTGGCCACTGCCCCGGAGTACCGGACTGCCCGAGCCGCCCTGCCCTACATCAAAGCCTTCGGCCTGTGCAGGCTGCGAGGAGCACATCGGGAGGACACGGGGGCTCAGCAACTCTTTTCTGGCCCAACACAGCTGAGGGCAATTAACCTTCAGAGGGGCAGCTTCATTTCTGGAACAAGCAGCTGCCTCTGTCTTCTGGAGCCTGTTCACAGCCCCACGAGGAGCACCAGGCTGAGGGCATCTCCCTGCATGTGGCTCTGTTCCAGGGCCTAGAGATTCAAAAGGAAAAAACAACAACACCCAGGCTACCAGCTGCTGGGGCTACACCTCCGAGCCCTGTGCTCATCCCTGCCTCTGCCTGGCGGTTAAGTAGGAAGATATTTCTGGTTTCTCCCTGATCAGGATTATTCATCAGGGATTTCTGTTGAGCTGAGATAGAGGTGGGAGGGGGTAGGCAGACTCAACACACACAAACCCCATTTAGTGTTTCTCTTACAAAGGGTCTTTCACATAGAACAAAGAAGCGGATCAAAAGCTCTGTGCCACCCCCTTCCCCCCTCCCCCACTGTCTAAGCAGAAACGAGGGTTCTTTGTGGCCAACATCCACTTCCTCAGCACTTGCCTTTATACCCATTACTACGTCATCAAGACCCTTGGGATTCCAAGCATGAGATAACATCCAAATGACTCTTCGTTCTCCATGGCTTGTATGGACATTGTATTTTCCAGAAATGGTCACAACATCTCCCATCCCATATGCTCGCCTTAGGATGTGACCCTGGCACACTTCCCATTGGGAGATGGGGTCTGTGGCCCCTCCTCTGGAGTCTAGGTGGGCTTGGGGCTACAGTGGAGGTGATGCTTTATGATTCTGCTAGGTCAACCATAAAAGGCAACACAGCTTCTGCACCGTTCTTTCGGGTTGCTCAGGCTTGGAACCCAGCCACCGTGCCGTGAGGAAGTTCAAGTAGCCTGCAGCGGCACCCACATGGAGAGGTCCGTGTGGAGGGGAAGAGAGGGATCCCTGGCCCTCAGTTCTGTTCAGTCTCCAGCCAGCACAACCTGCCCATCATGGAAGTGAGCCATCTTGAAGCAGATTATCCAGTTCCAAACACACGCACCCCACAATCGGACACCCCAGTCAATGCTACATGGATCAGAGAGGAGCCTTCTGAACCCAGCCCAGCCCACCCCCCCACCAGCCTTCCCCATTGAAGATCTGTGAGCTAAATAAATGACTGTGGTTGTGTTAGGTCACTAGGGTTGCCCAGACTCTCAGTCACTCCCCCTAACCTTTGCTAGTCCCCTACCAAGAGGGGTGTTCTGAGGTTAGAGAGACAAATGTGTGGGATCTACAGGGGGCAGTTCAAAGTTGATTCAGCCCACTCAGACATGTCCATCCTCAGGCTTCCCCTCGATGGTTCTCCCTGAGCAGAGGGGCTGTGCCTGCCAGGCTGGTGCCAAGTGAGTGGGTCTCAGCCAATGCACTGATACTGAAGAGCCGCAAGCCCCAGCTCCCAGGGCATGTGGTTCTAACTCGTGTACTCATCCCCCTCCATAGCTCTCCAGAGTTCTTGTTTCTGGGTCTCTGTAAATGAGCATCACACTGCAGCATCCTCCCAAGAAGCCTGATGCTGGGAGGTTCACCCAAGCCCGGGGGTTCAATGTTGATAAAGACAAAAATGCCCCACTTGGTTGTAACAAGAACCCTGAGACAGCAAGGATCCATGGGTATTTATTCCTTTCATGGTGACTGACACAGTGTTGGGCCGTGGCAATGGGGTGTAGCTGTCAGCATCTGGTATGTTAACACGGTGACCATAACAAACACAAGAGTGCTTATGAGAGACAAGGCCAGCCACCAAATAGAAATCAGGAGGCCCCCTGAGCAGGCAGCCACAGAGGGCTTGGGACTAGTTGCCATCAATTCAGCCACAGCTCCCCAGGGCCTTGGTCATAAGCCCTCATCTTTGAACCTCCCATATTGCTCTGAAACTGCATGGAACAGACTACCCACTCCTGTTCGTCTGGAGTGATAAAGATCCCAGAAGGTTGAGTATTTCCTGGGTCAGAGATCAACCCCAGTCCTTTGAGGGGTCCCCTGTGCTCCTAAAACTTCAGAAAACCACATACACGGCCTGCGCCTTTCCAGTCCAGCCTCCATCCCATTCCCTGGATGGCTTCTCCATGGCCACCATGTTCCTATGTCCTGCAGAAGGGGAGGGACCCAGGGCAGACCTGAGCAGAGGTTCATATACAACACATGAGTGCACCCCCCACATGCACATTCACACCCACTCCCTCAGAGCCCCAGCAGCCGACATGGGCATGATGAAGGGGGTGGGGAAGCGGGAAATGAGAGCTAGGAACAAAATATGGGACCTGAATCAGCCAGGAGACCAGAAGAAACTGGGACGGAATGTTGACCAGAAATCTACACAGGGGTAGGGTTGGGGGTAAAAACATGGTAAGAGAGTTAAAGGCAGACATCAAGGTCAGATCTAGGGCCCTCAATCCCTTCCTGGGAGACACATGGATTTCACGGTGGATCATCAAACTCGCAAACAGACAGGAGGGGGTTTCTGTGTCTCTCCTGAGCGGATACCAAATGGACGTGGTGATGGTCCATGAGCACGGAATGGTGCACTACTCAGACCAGGCTGGACAAGGGAAGCAGTTCTCTGGTGTTCAGGATCCAATGCTGGGGGTGGGATGTCCTGGAGGCCTCGCTGTGGCTAAAGGGGGAAGTCAAACAGGAGCCCGAGACACAGGGCCTCCAGGGAAGACGAGCTGAAAATGCACAATTGGCCTTAGACTTTGGAAATGGACTTGGCCCAAAAAAGAGGCCCCAGAACTCTGCAAAAAGTGGCTTTGAAGTTTTATTAACCATGACCCATAGGAAAAAATATCTATCACATCATTAACCAAGACCCACATACCTAGATGTATGTATAAAACAGAAAGAACATTTCATGAAACAATAACTCTTTACAGTCTGTGATGCCCCTGGTGTGTTCTAGTCTATTCTTTTTTAGTTTTTTAAATTGCTGGTTGTGACCCACTAAATTGATTTCCCAGCCCACTAATGGGTCTTGGCCTGCAGTTTGGAAAACAGTGCTCTAGCATAAGGGTTGGCTAACTATGGCCCACAGACCAATAACTGAGGTGAAATTCACACAGTTCCTATGATTTCATACACATATTTTAAAGTGTACAACTCAGTGGCATTTGGTGCATTCACTTACAGTGTTGTGCAACCCACTCTCTCTAGTTTCAAAACTTTTTCATCACCACAGAAGAACACCCCATACTCTTTTAGTAATCACCCTCATCCCACCTCCCCCCATCCCCTAGCAACCACTAATTTGCTTTCTGTCTCTACAGATTTGCCTATTTTGGATATTTCACGCAAGGGAATGATAAAATATTTGTCCTTTTGTGACCGACTTCTTTACATGGTATTTTCAAATTCATCCATGTCATAGCATGTATCAGGACTCCATTCTGTTTTATGGCTGATTAGTACTCCATCGTATGCATAGATCACTATTTGCTTATTGGTTCATCTATTGATGGACATTTAGGTTCTTTCCACCTTTTAATGATGCTATCAATATTCATATGCAAGTTTTTGTGCAGACACATGTTTTCATTTCTCTTGGGTACCTTCCAATGAATGGAACTGGTAGACCATATGGTAATTCTATGGCTAACTTTTTAGGGAACTGTCAAACTGGTTTCCACAGTGGCTGCACCATTTTATATTCCCACTGGCAGTGTACAAAAGGTTCACATTTCTCCACATCCTTGGCAATGCTTGTTATTTTCTGGGTTTTTTTTAATGTTTACATATTTTTTCATCTAACCAACCTATTGGATGTGGTTTTGGTTTGCATTTCCTTAATGATCATTAAGTTTAATATCTTTTCATGCACAGATGATAGATATTTGTAGATCTTCTTTGAAGAAATGACTATTCAAATCCACTGCCCACTTTTAAATTACGTTACCTTTTTGTTGAGTTCTTTATATATTCTAGATACTAAACTCTTACCAAACACGATTTGCAAATATTTTCCCCCATTTTCTAAGTTGCCTTTTTACTTTCTTGATAATGTTCTTTGATTCATAGAAACTTCTGATTTTGATGAAATCCAATTTATTTTTTCCTTTTCTTGCTTATGCTTTTGGTGTAAAATCTAAGAATCCACTACCACATCTAAGGTCATGAAGATTTACCCCTATGTTTTCTTTTAATAGTTTTATAGTTTTAGTTCTTATACTTAGGATTTTGATCCATTTTGACTTTGATTCTGTATATGGAGTAAAGTAAGGGCCCAACTTCATTCCTAGCAGATGACATTTTTCTATGTACAGAAAACCCTGAAGAATCCACCAAAACACTACTAAAGCTAATAAACAAATTCAGCAAAGTTGCAGGGTACAAGATGAACATTAAAAAATTAGCTGTGTTTTAGATACCAGCAATGAGTAATCCAAAAAAGAAATTAAAAATCATTTCCATTCATGTTAACATTAAGAAGCATAAAGTAGCTAATAATAAATTAAATGAAGGAGCTGAAAGACTTGTACACTGAGAACTAAAAAACATTGCTGAAAGAAATTACAGAAGATCTAATTAAATGGAAAGACATCCCATGTTCATGGATTGGAAGGCTTAATACTGTTAAGATAGCAGTATTCTCTGAAGTGTTCTACTGGTCCAATGCAATCCCTATCAAAGTTCCAATGGCATTTTTACAGAAATGGAAAGGCTGATCTTCAAATTCATATAGAATTGCAAAGGACCCTGAATAGCCAAAACAATATTGGGAAAAAAATGTTGGAGGACTCACATTTTCTGATTTCAAAAATACCTACAAAGCTATAGTCATAAAAACATGGTACTGGCATACAGACATGTAAACCAATGAAATAGAATTGAGAATCCAGAATAAATTCAAACGTCTATGGGCCAACTGTTTTTCAACAAGAGTGCCAAGACTATTCAATGGGGAAGAACTGCCTCTTCAACAAATGGTGCTGGGACAATTGGAATACCACAGGCCACCTGTTCTTGTAAATTAAGTTTTATTGGAACATATCCTGCTCATTTGTCTATGGCTGTTTTTGTGCTATCATGGAAGAACTGAGTAAATCACAACAGAGATGATATAGCCCATAAGTCTCATAAGTCTAAAATATCTATTATTTGGTCTTTTACCAAAAAACAAACAACAACAAAAACCAAAAAAAAAAAAGTATATAAAATACTGCTTCTCATACCTACCTGTGGACATTCCTTCATTCAAAAAACATTCATTGACCACCTACCATATGTAGCAGGTATTGCTCTAGATACAACATTGAACAAAACAGACTAAAATGTCCTCATGGAGCTTACATTCTAGTAGGTGAATTATCCAGGACAGTCCTGCAATCTAAAGAAATTCAATGGCCCCGTGGGGAGGAGAAGCTGTGAGACTGTCTGTAAATTACAAGCAGGCTTCCAAGCTGAGATAGAAGCCCTGAATCCTCTAAGCTTGAGCTCACCTAAATGCTCCCTGTTGGCTCTGGGTCATGTCTCACTCAGATGCATCTCCTGAGTTGGGGCCAAAAGTGTCCAGCAAGCAATAAATATTATAGCTCTTCCAGAAATCCTAATATGTTTGGAGCATCAATGTAAGTGCTATTATGCAATGTAAGTAGAAGACAATGGTAAGTAAAAATACAGTCCCTACATTGCAGAAGATCACAGTCTAGTGAAAAATAAACCAAAGACACATCACCATAACAGAAACAATAAAATACTATCACTTAATGAGCACCTGATAGGTGCTGGGCACTATACAAAAACTTCACAGTCATTACCTCATTCAATCCTCACAGGAACACAAGAAAGTCTGTTAACACATTTGATAGATGAGGAGACTGAGTTTCAAAGAGCTTAGTATTTTGTGCTGGCTCACAAAGCTGGTGGATGGACACCCAGGAATCTGAACCCAGACTATATGAATCTAAGGTTAACCATCAAATTATTAAACAGATATATACAGAGCTCTCCCAATTTTCTAAGCATCATTCTAGGCTCTAAGGACACAATGATGATGGAGACTAGTGCTCTTTACACCACACCATCCAGTATCCACCATGAACAGGAAATAGGACGTGGCATAATTCACCTGCCTGCAGGAGTTTATTAGTGCTTCAGAAAGCAGGACACAGACATTAATGAGACAGTGACAATAACACCAGGTACAGCCTAGTGCCCCAAAAGAGATTTAAATAACAATATTTCAAAGGAATGGCTTAGGAATACAAGAGACAGGGAAAGCTTCAAGAAGGAGAGGAAATGGATGGATGGCAGGACTTATAAATGATCACAAATAGTAGGTATATTCTCCTCTCTGGTCCACCCAGCTCACAGAGCCTGGGCTAAGCAGTAGGAACTAAAGGCTTTAGGACCCCCTGGAGAACCTATAAACTGACCAATAAACACAAGAACTCTAGGGGATCCCTTAGCTTATATATATTATCTCATTCTCGCACTCTGCTCTCTTCAAAACATATCAATCTGCTCAGGCCAGACTACCTCTTTGGAACATTCTACCACCTTCTTGGGAAGCAGAGGGCAGATTGAGAAGACCCCAGGCCTGGGGTCAGAAGACCTGAGTTTAAATCCAGTTTTCACCACTTAGAACTTCACTGTCTATTAACATGGCCTCTAGCCACAGGTCATTCTTTATAAATTTAAATCTAGATTAACTTAAACACAATTAAGAAGACATCTCAGTTGTACTAGACACATGTCAAGTGCTCAATGGCCACATGTAGCCCACAGATCCAATACTGGGCCAAGCACACACAGAACATTTCCATCATCACCAAAAGTTGTGTTAGCCAACATTGACTTAAAAGTCCAAGACCTGGGGTGCCTGGGTGGCTCAGTCTGTTAAGCGACCAACTCTTGATTTTGGCTCAGATCATGATCTCAGGATCCTGAGATCGAGCCCCATGCCAGGCTCCATGTTGGACGTGGAGCCTGCTTAAGATTCCCTCTCTTCCTCTCCCTCTGTCCCACCCCCCACATCCCCCACCGCCTCTAAAAAAAAAAAAAAAATCCACGACCTAAAGGCAGCTATGTTTCCTCCTTGCACCTCATTTTCTTCATCTTAAAATGGGAATAACACTACAAATACTTCCCTAACAGGACTTGCTGTGGGAATAAAATGAGATCGCAAACTTGCGACTATGTCAGTATCTTCCTCTTTCCCTTTTGATCCAATAGCTCTTCCTCCCCCAACCTCCCATCTGCTTTCTGCAGGGCTGGGCCCTTCAGAAACGTTCTCCACCCCTGTCTCCACTACTCTTCCCCAGGCTGTGACCCATGGAACCAAAACCATGTGGAGCATTATTAAAAAGCAAAATGAGGGGCACCCGGGTGGCTCAGTCAGTTGAGTGGCCAATTCTTGGGTCTTGGTTCAGATCATGATCTCAGGGTCGTGAGATTGAGCCTTGAGTTGGGCTCCTCGCTCAATGCAGAGTCTGCTCCCCCTCTCCCTCTGCCCCTTTCCCCGACTCATGCACACTCCCTCTTTCTCTCTGAAATAAATAAATCATTACAAATAATTTAAAAATAATAAAAAAAATAAAACAAAATCCCCACCGGAGTGATCCCACCTCTCAGTCTGCATGTTCCTGGATCTCTTAGGAGCCTTTGTTAAAGCGGACCACTCTTCCCTTGGCTTCCAGAAGACCACACTCACCTGGTTCTCCCACTATGCCCGGGTTGCACCTCTCCATCTCTTTAATAAAGCTCTTTTTTTCCCCCTTTCTTTAATCTCTTAATGTTGCAGTGTCCCAGAGCTTTGTCCTTGGTCCTCTTCTCTCTCCACACAAACCCAGTCCTGCAGCATTAAGTACTATCCGTAGTCTGATAACGTTCAAATCCGTGTCTCTGGCAGAGTCCAGTGGCTTGAACTCCAGACTCACATTCCAACTGCCAGCGCACGGTCCTCTGACCGGCATCTCGGCCTCAGCCCAAGACTGAAGTCAAGGGAGCGCCTTCTCCCCACACCAGCATGGGCCCCTTCCCTGTCTCAGCGAATGCCCACTCCATCCTTCCGGAGCCAAGCCAAAAGCCCTGGAGTCACTCTTGCCCCCTCGCTTTCTCTTACATTGCATATTTAAACCATCAGGAAAGTCTGCTGGGTTTACCTTCAAAATCTGTCCAGAATTCTCCCACTTCCTCCTGCCCGTGCCAGCCACCCCCATCTCTCACCTGCAGCACTGCGAGCACCTCCTCAGCGGGCCTCCTGCTTCCCCACCGGCCCCCTTCAGTCTCTTCCCAATGCAGCAACAAAGCGATCCCTTTAAAATCTAAGTCAGATCATGGCCTTGCTTTGCCCCAAACCTTCTGCCTGGTTCCTGTTTTACTCTGAAGAACCCATGTGGTTTGACCCTCATGCCCGCATCTCTGACCTCACCTCCTGCCACTCCACCATTGCTCCCAGCCAACCAACCACGTCAGTCTCCCCCCCCACCCCACTGCCCCTCAGGCTGTGCCCTGAACGGGCCAGGTCCACTCCTGCCTCTGGGTCTCTGCGCCTCTTGCACCTGCTGCTCGCCCTCCGACATGATCTTCCCCTCACATCTGCATGGCTCCTTCTCTCACTTCCTTTCAGTCTTTATCCAAACGTCACTCTCTCCGCGAGGCTTCCCCAGGACATCCTAATGTGTTCACACCCCTTCCCTGCTTCATTTTTCTCCTTAATACTCATCCCCAACAGACTAGACACACGCACACGCACATGTGTGCACACACACGTGATGCACACGATTTATTGTTTATATTCTTTATGAGACAGGGATAATTGTTTTAATTCACCACTTCATGCCCAGTGCCTAGGGCAGTACCTGGTCCATAGTAAACACTAAATAAATATTTGTTCAGTGAATGAATGAACCAAGAGGCCCTGGTGTAGACCTTACCCTTCATGGGGCTTATGGAGCCTGCAGTGATCCCCAGGGGCCACCCACGAGTCCCGAAGCTCAAGGGCAGGAGCCTGGAAGGAGCCAGTCAGATCCTGGCTTTGGAGGACGGGGGCTGGAACACGAGCCACCAAGAGAGGGTCAGCACAGCTGGACAGTGCCTTGCCACCCAGGGCCAGAGGGCCACAGGCAGCTGTGCGAACTGGAACAATCGGTTCCATTAGCATCTAGTCGCAATGGGAACTATAAAGCCTGAGATGGAGCATGTTTGGGGTTGCTAGGGACGCAGGCGGGAAGACTTCCCTGAGCCAGACAGGGTTTCTCCCCATGATGTACGGCAGGGAGGGTGATGGAGTATTTATTAAAAACTCTTACCTGGGGCAATGCCTCCCTGGGGACAGATGAAAGCCAAGAGCCCACTTCCCCTGATTACAACGATGCACTGACGATATAGGAAAATGTATGTACCCAGGGTGGGGGGTAAATGGGCTCCTGAGATCTGTACTCCCTCCGCCCCAGGGTGTTAGAGCCAAAGAAGCATAAGGATGGTCAGAGGCTCAGGGAAGTCTGAG